>NC_071260.1:11518649-11833649 GCF_023375685.1 Ictalurus furcatus | reverse complement strand
TGCCTTCGGTTTTACCTGTTTTTTTTGTACCTGGCATGTTCGCCTCACACCTCCAGGGTCCGGGGTTTGATTCCCGCTGGGGCCATGTGTGTGCGGAGTTTGCATGTTCTCCCCGTGCTGCGGGGGTTTCCTCCGGGTGCTCCGGTTTCCTCCCCCAGTCCAAAGACATGCATGGTAGGCTGATTGGCATGTCTAAAGTGTCTGTAGTGTATGAATGGGTGTGTGAGTGTGTATGTGATTGTGCCCTGCGATGGACTGGCACCCTGTCCAGGATGTACCCCGCCTTGTGCCCGATGCTTCCTGGGATAGGCTCCAGGTTCCCCCGCGACCCTGAAAAGGAGTAAGCGGTTGAAGATGGATGGATGGATGGATGGTAAACTTTCTTGATTAAACAGACTTGCAGAAATACAATAAACTTCTGATACAGGGGTGGGGGTGATAGCATCCAAACATCCCGGTTCTCCCAAACACTTTATACCCAAGAGCCCTCCAGATCTGCTCCTTTACCCAAGATAAACAAAAAGTCTTGACTAAAGAAATACTGTATACTTTCAGCCTGCAACTTTTGATTGAAGTAGGCACCCACTGAACAAGTTGAATGTTTACCCTGTGGAATGATAAATGTACCTTAGATGAAAATTTGTTGATATTATTTTAGACAGCTCAGACATGGATGGCCTCTGCTTGCTGTCTTTAGACAAAAAACCCCAAAAGAGCTCTTTAAGAAAATGACAATAGTGGAAAATAGTGGAAAGTAAAAAAAAAATACAAAAAAGAAAATGATAGCGTAAAGTTATTGATGCAAACACAAAACAGTATAGTATCCGACACAGGCAAGAAACTCCTGCAAATGATTCAGAAACAGGAACTACATCGTTCAACAAGAAACGCATCCACAGTACTCCACTGATGCCAGTGATTTTGACTGTGACATGATTATTGGTGCAAGACAGGCTGGTTTTAGTATTTTTTATAACTGCTGGTCTCCTGAGATTTTCACACACAACAGTCTCTAGAGTTTATAATAATGCAATAAAGAAAAAACATCCAATGAGAGTCAGTTTTGTGGATGGAAATGTCTAGTTGATAAGAGAGGTCAACAAAGAAAGGGCAGACTGGTTTGAGCTGACAGAAAGGCTACAGTAACTCAGATAACCACTCTGCACAATTGTGGTGAGCATAAAACCTTGAGGCAGATGGGCTTGAGGCAGAAGACCACGTGAGGTTCCACTTCTGTCAGCCAAGAACATAAAGCTGAGGCTGCAGTGGGCACAGGCTCACCAAAATTGGATAGTTGACAACTGGAAAAATATAGCCTGCTCTGATGACTCAATTTCTGCTGAAGCACACAGATAGGGTACAAATTTGGCACCAACAGCATGAATCCATGGACCCAACCTGCCTTGTGTTAACAGTCCAGGATGGTGGAGGTGGTATTAAAGTGCCCAATGTCTTCTTGGCACACATTGAACCTGTTAATTCCAATAATTAATTGCTTGAATGCCACAGCCTATTTGATAATTGTTGCTGATCATGTGAATCCCTTCATGACCACAATTTACCCATCTTCAAAGCAAAAGTCTTCTCAAACTGGTTTCATGTACATGACAATTAATTCAGTGTTCTTCAGTGGCCTTCCCAGTCACTGGCTCTGAATCCAGCAGAACATCTTGTGGAATCCATGCCACACAGAATTGAGACTGTTGTGTGAGCAAAGGGAGGCCCAACCCAGTATTAGTATAGTGTTCTTAATAAGGTGTTCAGTGAGTCTATGTACACAATTACAAAACAGTTTAGGAATTCTCGAAGGACCTCATTCACAAATGCTTGGAACCCTGAAGGAACTTAGGATATGACTAAATATTCAAAGTGTCCAGACAGTTATGAAAGCAATATTCAATTTTTCACCTTTATGAATCAGTTATGTTCAGGTATGAGTTGGACTGGGTACCATTACACAACATTCAGGAACCCTGTAATCATGGCCAAAGACCTCTATCTTTTGTTCTCCACAAAGAACTCACGGGCAGCAGGTGAGATTGATGGCCAGATGTACCGAAGCTCAAAGGCCTCCTTTACATACTCCTTCATGACTTATGTTTCTTGTACAGACAGGGGGTAAGCCCATGATTGATGCTTTGTTTTTTTTCTAAACACACCTGCAAAATCCACCTGTGGGTCAAGGATCTTTATACAATTAACTTTAGAACTTTTGATCCATATAGTAGGAAGAAAAATACAATCCTTAACACAAGGTGAACTCCAGGCAGTAACCTTCCATTCCCTCCGGGAGAACGCTGGGCTGTGGGTGGTGAGCCACGATGAGCCAGGGTAACTTAATGATCAAAAAGTAGACACTTTCTGAGTGAAACATATAGAGTGATCTGTGCAAGTGAACAAGAGGAACATCTAGGTCTTTTACTATCTCCTCATCCATGACATTACTGACTGCAATTGAGTTGATGATCATGAACACCAAGGGCATTTTTTCTCCCCTGTCAAAACAAATACATGTCCAATTTCCACATTTTCCAATTAAGGCATAACATGGACTGGGTTTAGGGGGACCAGATGCAAACAGACCAAATGTGGGATAAGTAGTAAGTTTATGTGGGACAATGTGGGACATATTTCCAACACTCAAAGGTCTACCATTTTGATGTCTATCTAAGTGACTAAGAAACATGTACACTCAGCCCATTTATATTTATTTATATTTGTCTTCTGTATCAAACAATGCAACAAAGAGAAACATTACCGCATACAAAGACTAAGTGGGAAAAAAAAGGATTTCTATGGTTTGACTTCACGTGTGCCCAGTTTGAGTGAACTTACTTATTGAAATTTTATAGTAAAAACATTTTTTAAAATAGTAACTAAAACCTTAGTGTACTTTCCCAGATTCAGGCAGGGAATAAGGAAGCTGGAGGCAGGCTTGGAACAATTCAAAAAGGTGCTATATTCTTTATCTTTCACTTTCGCATTTCAGGTTTTTTATTTTATAGACACACATGCGCACACACACACACACACTGTGCTGGTTGGCTCTCTCTATCTTTCGAGGCGCCTATCTCTCCCATTTTTATTCTCACCTTGGCAACACAGAACGTTCATTAGAATATTTCCCCCACAAGTGTGCACTCCTCACCACTCACCTGCTCCGGAACTGCCCTCCATTCACAAACCGGCGCTCGAGCATGCCCCTGCTTCCACATCTAAACAGACACAGGGTCTGTTCAAACTCTATTTCTAATCAAAATGCGGGACATTATCTCAAATTGCGGGATGAGTGACACAGGACTAAAATGCTGTGTATTATAACACATAGTGGGACGTCTGGTCACACTAACTGGGTTAGGCTGGATTTTGATTGATGATTAAGGACTTTATGCTGGGTTCAGATTGTCTGTGTGAATAGCTTGGTGAATAAACTTATTTAATGGCAGCATAGTATCACAGCAAACAAGCACTTTGGTTAGGCCTTGACAAAACAGTCTTTATTGCTGGCTCATTCCACCTGCTTTCTGCCAAGAGTGTGTTAAATGCTAACTGCAAAATCCACAGCCCAATGTGTCCCTTGCTTTAAAGAAGCTACTCATTCACCTGCATCTTTTCCTGAGACAGGAGTATACATTAATATACTGTGATATCTTCACAGCCATATACAAAAAAGTTAATTGTAAAGTCTTTTTTTTTTTTTAACTCCCAGAAAGTGTGCTGCAGCATTGTTTGATCAAAGATGGCACTCAGGAATGGGATTGAGAACAAGTGGCATACAACCCCTGGAAAAAATTATGGACTCACTCAGGATGTTCACCCAGCTTTTTTTTTTTTTACCTTGTAGCAAATAAACAATCACAGATATGACAAAAAAAATTGTTTAAAACCTGAACATTCTGGCTTCATGAAACATACCTCAAACAGGGAGGAGCAACAAAGTACTAATTGTGATTTTTATTTTTGTTGATGATTCCATAATTTTCTATCTATGGAAGGAGAAAAGTGTCCAAAATGTTAGTGTACACCTGTGCATTGAATGTCGAGGTCTCCCCTGGTCCTTTACCTGACATGAAACCCCATATCATAAATGAGTTGGGAAATTTGATTGTTTTCTTCAGGCAGTCATCTTTAAATGTTTCATTAGAACGGTACCAAACAAATGTTCCAGCATCATCTCCTTGGCCAGTGCAGATTTGTGATTCATCACTGAATATCACTTTCATCCAATCATCCACACTCCATGATTGCTTTTCTTTAGCCCACTGTAACCTTATTTTCTTCTGTTTAGAGGTTAGTGCTGGTTTTCATTTGGCTTTTCTATATGTAAGTGTAGTGGGGTGTGTGTCATGGTTAAAACGTCACCCTTAATAACTACGTGGCCAATGAGCTATCTTCCTACCACAGTATATAAGGGGTTGTTTAGGCCTCCCAGAATGCATCATGGTCGAAAACCTGCACCTTCCTTTCGTTGCTATGGACTACAGAGGTATGTGTTTTTAGCTTTCTTGCTTAGCTGTTTGATGCTAGCGTTGTCCATTTACCATGCGATTTATTGTTTAGTGTGACGTTGGGCTACCGAGACTGTGTGGTGTGCTGCTCACTCTCAGTGTGGTGTGCCATCAAGGCCCCCATTTGTGTATCATGGTAGTTTAACGTACCCCTGGTTGGAGCGCCAGCTGTTCCCGTCACAACTATTAAAGAAGCTATCATGATTTTCGTATGTGCCATAATGAGTACTATGTCATTGGATCACGGTAGGTAAATCATTTATTTCTATTACTTTAGCTAAATGATCTTGCATGCTTTCCAAATTGAGGTTGTAACACCTGTTTGTTGTTCTTAGGGTCCTTGCTTGCTAACTTGCTACCTGTAATGAGTTTGAGCTTGGGGTTATCTCTGTGCTTTTGTGACAGTAAGTTGTCTTTGTTTTCTTTTATTCTTTTGTTTGTCTGCTTTGAGCATATTGTAATTGATTTTGTGTTTTTGTTTTCCCCTTGTAGGTGCTGAGTGCTTCCTGAGGCTGGGGGGAAGTTCTTTACATTTTCACTTGGATTGAGATCCAGTCTATTTGCTGTCCATGTCACTGAGGTGATATGCCTTTCCTGAAGAAAACTTTAACACTCTTTGCTCGGTGGCAAGATGCATTATCATCCTGAAAAATTATTTCATTATCACCAAAACAATTGTTTCCTCAACACTGAGTGATTCCATAATTTTTCCCTCTAAAATTGATCTGGGGAAATAAATGCCATTAATTAAAACACTTTAATTTAATTTGTTTGAGGTACAATGGCAAGAAAAGTATGTGAACCTTTTGGAATTTCATGGTTTTCTGAATAAATTTGTCATAAAATGTGATCTGATCTTCATCTAAGTCAAGGGTATTGACAAATATAATGTGTCTAAAATAATAACACAAAAAAATTCTGATCCCTCATGTCTTTATTGAACACACTCATTCAATATTCAAAATGGCAGTGGAAAAAGTAAGTGAACCCTTACAATTAATAACTGGTTGACACCGCCCCCGGCAGCAATAGCCTCAACCAGGCACTTTCTGTAGCTGTGGATCAGACCTGCACATCGTTCAGGAGGAGCTTTAGCCCATTCTTATTCTTTGGACGTCTCATGTGTATGGCTCTCTTCAAGTCATTCTATAGCATCTCTATTGGGTTGAGGTCTGGGCTCTGACTTGGCCACTCCAAAAGGTGGATTTTGTTTTTCTGAAGCCATTCTGTTGTGGACTTGCTCCGGTGTTTTGGGTCATTGTCCTGTTGCATCACCAAACTTCTACACAGTTTCAGCTGACATACAGACATTCTCACATTATCCTGAAGAATTGTCTGATATACTTGGGAATTCATCTTCCCCTCAATGATTGCAAGCTGGCCAGGCCCTGATGCAGCAAAGCAGGACCAAATCATGATGTTTCCTCCACCATACTTTATGGTTGGGATGATGTTTTCATGATGATATGCCGTGCCCTTTCTACGCCAGATGTAGTGCTGTGTGCTTTTTCCAAATAGTTCAATCTTAGTTTCATCAGTCCACAAAACATTTTGCCAATACCCCTGTGGAGTGTCAATGTGCTCTTTTGCAAACTTCAGGCGTGCAGCAATGTTCTTTTTAGTAAGCAGTGGCTTCCTTCGTGGTGTCCTGCCATAGATACCCTGCTTGTTCAATGTTTTACATATTGTAGACTCATGAACAGAGATGTTAGCCAGTTCCAAGGATGCCTTCAAATCTTTGGCTGTCATTCAAGGTTGTTTCTTTACCTCATTGATGAGTCTTCGTTGTGCTCTTGGTGTCATTTTGATTGGGCGCCCACTTCTTGGTAGAGTAGCAACAGTCCCAAAGTGTCTCCATTTGTAGAATGTTTGCCAAACTGTAGGCTGGTGAATTTCTAAAGTCTTTGAAATCACTTTGTAACCTTTGCCAGCTTTATGTAAATCAACAATTCTTGATCACAGATCCTCTGAAAGCTCTTTTTGGTGAGGCATGGCTCACATAAGCATGTGCTTCTTGTGCAGAGCAAACTCCAAAAGTTTGAGGGGTTTTTATCAGTCAAAGTAGCTGTAGTCCACACCTCCAAACTCATTTTCTTAACAAGACTCCAATTAGCTTTTTTGAGGTCATTAACTCAAGGGTTAACATACTTTTTCCACAAGCACTGTGAGTTTTTTTTGGTTGTTCTCAATAAAGACATGAGGGATTAGAATTTATTTTGTGTTATTATTTTAGGCACATTATATTTGTCAATACCCTTGACTTAGATGAAGATCAGATCACATTTTATGGCAAATTTATTCAGAAAACCATGAAATTCCAAAAGGTTTACATACTTTTTCTTGCCACTGTATGTTTCACAAAGTCAGAATGTTCAGCTATTAAACAAAAATAGTTTTGTATTCATATCTGATTTGTTTATCAGATGCTTGGCATCAGCCATGTTAATGGCAGCCATTCCAACATGTGTGCTTCCTGTACCCTGCTGCTTTTAAGTTTCAATGGACAGGAGAAAACTTATTTGCTAAGGATAAAGCTCATTTCAGTTTTCCTCAGAAGAATAGTCCCTAAGGTCCCAACAATTTAGTTATTTTACTTACAGGTATGGGGCGCACGGTGGCTTAGTCTTTAGCACGTTACCCTGCCTTGTGCCCGATGCTTCCTGGGATAGGCTCCAGGTTCCCCGTGACCCTGAAAAGGATAAGTGGTATAGAAGATGGATGAATGGATGGACTTACAGGTATGGCTAAATGAAGGATAAGAAATGCTAATTTTTTGGAATCATCTATACCTCAAACTACTTTTCCCAATTGAGCTAACATAGGCAGCTATAAGTGTGGTCTGGTTGCAGATTCTTTTATAACAGTAGCAAGCCTCCAAAATATTGCACGTCCCAATCATTTCATTCTGCACAGACACATCATTCAGCTGGGCTTGTGGCCTTGGAGAAAAAGAAGGTATAGCTATTGAATCATAACTAATGGATAGAAGAAGACACTAATTATTTTTACAGTCTTTGAGGATTGGGCCAGGTTGTTTGAATTTCTATCTTGTTTTTTTCAGAGCTCTAAGATTCTCCCCCTGAATCTCTGTTTCATTAAAGTAAATGAAGAGGAGAGGCAGGAGGTTTGAGCAGATGTTACAGGGTGAGCACTGGCATACTGATTTCCAGAAGGCTTGTTTGATTGATGTTCAGATTTTTAGCAAGGTAGCAGATTTGTTAGTGTGGATGTTTAACTTACTGTTTGCAGATAAATTTCAGGAGTACATTAACAAAAAGTATATGCAACTTTCTGCTCAACAAGAAACACAGTTTTTACTATAATATTAAAGTAGTGAAGGTACTGTTGGCCTGAATCCCTAGTTGTCAAAAAATCTTGTGTAAAATCATATTAAAGATACGAATACTAGTAGATACTAGTAGATAATTGTTGAATGCTACCTACTGCAAAGCCCTTTGTTACTTTCTGTTACTACTGTTTAGAGTAATGAATTGATTATTGATTTTTTTGCTGATGGTTTATTACAGAAACATTTAAATGGTTGATTGTTTTGCATGTGTTGAGCTGCATGAGCATTTGCATAATGGCCATAATAGACATTTAATGAAATTACCTAATATTTTTCAAGCTACTCTCAAAGGTATATCACATAGAGTAATGCATGACAGTTAAACATTTATTTTTTCACCCCTAATGTACATGTATACATTCACAGCATACTTTGTGCTGCTTTGGTTTACATTTCTGGTCTCATAAGATCCGAGGCACATTTGCGGAGTCTCCAAACAGGATGACTTTTTTCACCAATAATGGCTTTTTTGACCACTCTTCATAAAGCCCAGCAATATGGTATGTCTACACTATGATGACTATGTGAACAGCTTCTTCCATCTGACCTTGTGGCTCTCTCCAGCTTCTTCAGAGTTAACCTCGACCTCTTGGTTGCTTCTTTGATTAATCCCCTCCTTACCTAGACTTCTGGTTAATGGCCTCCTGTATTCTTTCCCTTGTTAAATACATTTAACAGGTTTCTGTAGGATGTTTGGGATATTTTTTATAACCACTCCCTGATGGATATTTTTTTTCAGAACTTTGTCCCAGATTTGTTTTGATAGCTATTTTGTGTTGATGATGATGTTTATTTAGCCATGTTCTTGTGACAAGTGGGGGCATTGTTTACTGGGAGTCTGCATGGGAGTGCAGGGGAATGAGCAAAATCATGTGGCACACGTTGCTTATTTGTGAGTGCTTATTATCAAGCTGGTTTTTCCTCTCTTTTCACTCTCTTTAGTGAGCAGGCCGAGGTATGTGAGGATATGTGTTAGAAGCTGAGCCACATCTGATCAGCTGAAAAGTAGTCAAGCCTCAGTTTGCCTGCGTTTTTGGTTTTGTTTCCCATTTTTTATGCTGCGCATGACATAAGCCTCAAAATAAAAGCTCATCAGCAATCTCACCCTGAGTGCATTGTGTTGTTCCTGCTACAGTTCTCTAATAAACTCTGGGGTCTTATAGGAGCAGGTCTATTTCTGTTGAGATCATACAACACTATTTGCAAATGGGTAGACACCCTTCAATGCTTCTCTTTATTTATTTATTTATTTTTTTTTTTTTTAGAAACCAGTTTAAAAAAAAATTTAAAATAAAAAAACACTAACAAAAATGTGGTTATGAATATGCGACTTAGAATGTTTATCAATGAACAGTAAAGTGCTACAGTGCAGTCCTCAGATATAGAAAAAGCAATTAGAATTGAACTACTTTATGTCTCTGCTATGCTTATGCTGGGTAAGTATTTCCATATACAGTAAGTCAGACACTTCTGGTGCACAGAAGTGTGTTTTGGAGTCAATTTAGTTGACCCACATACCTGAAATAACATGCTTTTTAGCAAAGATTAAAAGACATTCAAGTATGTGTTCTTTAATATTACAAACTAAAAATATATATAAAAATATCTGCTGCTCGAGTTAGGCTTTTGGGGGAAAAGAGACCAGGGCTCCCTCTTTCTCCCTCTTTTTCAGTAACCACTTTATAATGACGGAAGTGAAAGTATGAAAATATGAACACACAGAGACAGTGAAAAGACACAGGATGTCAGTAAAGCACTACACTTCTTCTAAGAGTGTATGAGTTCTATGGATAATTTAGGGTTCTCTGCATAAAAAGGATAAGCATTATCCTTGTTCCAGTGCTGTGAAAAAGTAATTTAGTCTGTTTTTGTATCTCATAATAATTATTTTAGATCCTCAAATGAAATACAACATAAACAAATGCAACCTGAGTAAACACATAACAGTTTTTGTTTATTGAAGCAAAACAACAACAACAACAACAACAACAACAACAAAAAGTGATCCAACACCTAAAACTAATTACCCCCTTAAACCTCAAATCTCTTTGTGCTACCTTTAGCAGCAATAACTGCAACCAAATGCTTTCAATAACTGGAGTTTAGCCTTTCACTTACTTCTAGGACTTGCTCCTATGCTTTGGATCATTGTCTGCATAATCCAGTTGCACTTGAGTGTCAATTTATGGACTGAAGACCGGACATCTTCTTTTAGGATTTTCTGGTAGAGAGCAAAATTAATGTTTCCCTCAATTATTGCAAGTTGCCCAGGCCCTGAAGGAGCAAAGCATCCCCATATCCTCACATTTGTTTTGCAATAAACACTTTATTCTGCAAAAAGTACATCAGAAATTATTGCATAAAACTACCATGAATTTACCAAAAACTGTGATTACTCAAGTGCTGATCTTGGAAGAAGTCATATAAATAGCATTTGCAATCCACCAAACTGCCACAATTTACATTTGAAACACTCATCATTAAAGTTTTAACTGTATGTTGACTGTCCACACCACAGGAATATCCTTTTACAGGAATAAGTGGTGACAATAGTAGCCATCAGCCATCACCATCAGCCTAGAACAGGTAAGAGGAGCTAAAGTGTTTTACAAAATTAGAATTAAGGAGCAATTATAATCATAAAGAGGAAATATATTGGAAAAATATTTACAAAAAAAATGTTGACGCGTTCAATACTTATTTCCCCCACTGTGTCTAGCTAGCTTGTTGCTAACAAAGACATCTATTTAGACTAGCTTATTTATTTACAGTTGTAATGTGAGCAACTTCTGAGTTAATACTATTTATGATAGTGGTAATCTAGCTAGACTTCCGCTAGGGGAGCTGTGTATAAAGAATGACTGTTATTGGGGTTCCATTTTTCTCTGTACTGTGAGAACTAATTAGGGCTCTTTTTGGGATGTGCAACGAGTCTCTGTTGCAAGCCTGTGTATGTGAATGCGTTGCTCGGACACCTTAGATAAAGTTACCTTTGAGTATAATGTTGTTGCGTGGTTCTTTTTAGAGTAGAAGTTACCACATTCACAGTAGCTTTTTGTAATCTACATTATGTTGTTGTAATCTGCTTATTGTTAATCATTAATGATTGTATGTATGCAGTGATTATAAACAATGTAGCACAGTGTGTAAAAACCAAACCATGCTGTCTTTTTTGCAAAATAGTATCATAGTATCAATATTTTATACCAATGTCATCTTGCATAATAATCAATTTTCATTAATAAATTAACTGTAAATGAATGAGAATTAGTTTCAACAGAGATAGCTTGTAGATCTCCTACTCGCTTGAGAGTTGTCAACGCCAGCAGAAGAGCTACCTTTAGACTCAGCAGCTTCTCAGAGGCTGACTCTAAGGGCTCAAATGGGGCACCTGACAGACCTTCCAGGACCACAAAAAGGTCCCAGGAATGTATGCACGGCCTGCAGATCGGCCTCAGCCGCCTGACACCACGCATGAACCTTGAAGTTAGAGGATATTGACCCACAGAGGCTCCATCAACAGGGGCATGCCTGGCCGAAATGGTGGCCATGTAAACCCTGATTGTAGAAGGAGCCCACCCTGCTGAGAAATGTTCTTGTAAGAACTCCAGGACTGTAGCTATTGCGCAGTTCACTGGGTCTACAGTGGATCCCTGTGGATGGGAATCTCCCAAGGAGTGCCATCTAGCAGGGATATTATCTCTGAGAACCATATTCGAGCTGGCCAATAAGGTGCTACTAGCAGCAGACATAGACTGTCTTGACGAACTCTTGCTAGAACTTGTGGGAACAGAGCGATCGGGGAAAAGAGTACAAATGTGACCTTGGCCACATGTGCACCATGGTGTCCAGCCCTAATTGTGTGGGAGGGGTGAGGGCGAACCACAGCAGGCCGTGTGTTGTCTCCTCGGAGGCGAACACATGCAGGCCCCCTTGGCCAAATCTCACCATATGGACAGGCAGACAAATCCAAACAATGGACAGGCAGACAAATCCAAACAATAGGCAAAAACATAGTCAAAAACAGGCGTGGATCAGGCGATCTACTAATGGGCATAACAAGCAAAGAAAAGCACAAAACAAGAAAGTAGGGACAAGATCAAGATCCAGAAACGAGAACACAGAACAAAGGTTTGGTAACGCACTGGCGGCAAAACACAGAAATGCGATACGTCATGCATGAACAAAGACACACTGGGTTTTTAAATATACAACATAATCAACATAATCAGCTGAGACATTAGGAAACAACCAATAAGAGTACAGAGGTGGAGACAGGACAGAAACCAAAACAAACTCAAGTGTCAAAAGTAAACACAGTCAATGAAAACCAGTTCACATGTGCCGAATGCTCTGGCACTCTGTGCGAGGGGAAATCCATGACGGCTCCAGACTCCATAATAGGTGCATAGTTACGAGTTTGAGTCAAATGAATGCCTTAATTTTTTCTACATAATCTCCATTTTGTGGAGTGTGACTGGATTCCTCTAGAAAAAAATGTGCAGTCACTGATGCACCATCTCTTGCACTTAATCCCACCAGAAGGTCTTGCCACACAATGCCGCCTGAAATCACTTGGAGTAAGATAATGATAATAATTCTTTATTGATCACATATACACAATGAAATTCTTTTCTTTGCATACCCCAGCATGTTAGGAAGCTGGGGTCAGAGTGCAGGGTCAGCCATGACACAGCCCTGGAGCAGAGAGGGTTAAGGACCTTGCTCAAGGGTTCAACAGAGGTAGCTTGGCAGTGCTGGGGCTAGAACCCCCAACCTGCCGATCAGTAACCCAGAGCCTTAACCGCCAACCCACCACTGCCCCATGATCTGGTGAGTATGTCAGATGTGGCATGACAGACACTCTAGGTCCATGACAGACAACTGTAGGTCCTTGATGGATACAATTGTGTGATGCGCAGTATGGATGCACAAATGCAGTATGTGCATTGTCATGCAGCAACAAGAAACCAAAAGTTATTACCAGATTTCTGGTTGTATATTTGTTATTTATTAAGTTAAAATATAATACAGTTTATAATTTGTCACTTTGACTCACCCTTATATTTAGCTCTGTTTATGTTTACATAGTGGCCATAAACAGCACATACATGTTTGTTCATGCACATAGGCTACTAATATCAGTTAGCTACATTAGTAACCTTGGATCAAGTAGGGTTTCTGTGAAGAAGAGCAGGATTTAGTAAAATATGTTTCATTGCCACGGTGTCCAAATCTCTCATTGTCAGTGGCTGATAGTAGCTGATCAGCTGTTATTTTTACCCACCTAGTTTTATCTGTAGACTTTTTTTTTTTTTTTTGCCTAACCAGTCTTTGCTGCAGTGATGGTTGCTGGTGTGTGCTGCTAGCTATGAACCCCTTGTACTGAGCTTTATGTTTAAGATTTTGTTTCATGTAACCCATAATGGAAGAAAGTGAGGTATAAACCACCCAGAAGGACTTCCATTAAAACAACAACAGTAAGAAAAAAACCACAAAGAAGCCAAAGAAATGTGAAATCAATGTTTTACCAAGCTTTCCTGAAGCACATAATGATGGAAGCCTTGAAGAAGTTCATAAAGAAATTCACGATTAAATGAAGATGAAAACACACAGTTAATCCCTTTTGGACACAACAGATGGACTTACATGCTCAGGCGTAAATAGATGGTTGAGCCCGCGCTTGAAATCGGTGATGTGCTTGAATATTGGCCTGCTTTTTAGGTTACAGTCATGTGACAAAATAAGTACACACCATGGAAATTGTTTTTTTTTTTTTGTTTTTTTTGTTTTTTACATATTTGGACAAGCAAACATTTGATCCTCTTTGAAACAGTGCCTATTAATAAAGGTGATACACTATCAAATGACACATAAAACTGGCATTTTGTAATAATTTTCACAATTTCAATTAACACAAAACAGAGCAATCGCATAGAAAATGTAAGTACACCCGTACATGTATCGCACCTTCAAATCCATAAAATTAGAATCAGGTGTTCAAGATTGCTCGAAAGTGATTAGAACCTGCTTAGGGAGTGCAGGTGGAACCTGTCTTATTTATACCCCTCTCATATCTAGTGACTGGTGTTCCCTTTGCTATTGAGGTGTGTGATGTCATCATGCCAAGATCTAAAGCGGTCTGTAAGGCCTTCAAAAATAAGGTTGTGGATGTCTATGAGTCTGGCAAGAGATTTAAAAAGATCTACAAATGGTGCAGAAGTCTCCAAGAACCCCAAAATTTAATCAAAGGATCTGCTTGTAATCTCTTTCTGATTGCACTTTGACACCAACAGTTGCAAAAGTGTCAAAGTACAATCAGAAAAAGACTGCACAAATTTGACCTGCATGGGAGCCATACAAGGAAAAATACTTTGCAAGACTACAGTTTGTCAATGAGCATATAGGCAAAGACCAGGCAATTTTGAATAATGTGCTCTGGACAGATGAATCAAAGACATGTTTGGCACTGACCAAAGACAGTTTTTTTAAGGAGATGCACCTCATTTGAACAGTGAATCACGGTGGTGGAAAAGTTATGATTTGGGGTTGCTTTGCTACCTCAGAGACTGGACAGCTTACATTCATTGATTCAACTATGAATTCTGCATCATGTCATTGATTGCTTGAAGGTAACGTGAGGCCATCTGTCCGAAAGTTGAAGTTGAACCGAAAGTGGACCTTTCAATAGGATAATGCACACTTACAAATCTACCAAGGAATTGCAGAAGAAAGAAATGGAGGGTTATTGAATGGTCTAGTCAAATCCCAGATTTGAATCCCATTGAAATTTTGTGGGGGGATTCAAAATGGGCAGTACATGCAAGAAAACCCTTAAACATCTAGCAACTTAAAGAATATTGCATGGAAGAGTGGTCAATTATGCAAAATGCCAACGAGAAGTTATTTCTGCTAAAGGCAGCAATACCAGCTTCTGAGGCCAAGGGTGTACTTACCTTTTCCACAGAAGAATATCACATCTATTGATATTTCTGTTGAATAAATGAATGAAAAAGATAATTTTCCATGTGGTTTTGGTCAAGTATATCAACTTCATTAATAAGCTCCATTTCAAAGATGATTAAATGTTTGCATGTACAAAAAGCCAACTTATTTTTTCACATGACTATGAAATTGGGTTAAAACTTCTCATTAAAAAAGGGCTTTTAATTTAGTAAATTACATTTTAAATAAGTGCACCTTGTACAGTTTGCTCCAAACAGTCCTTAACAATGAGTTGAGAAGTGTCAGGAATAGTTTATGGAAGTGGATGCAAGTGCAGATTGGAGTTTATTATACTAAGACACATGAAAACAAATGAACGTTTTTTTCACGTTCATGAACATGAAATAAAACCAACAAGAACTAGATGTAAATGGCAAAAACAAAAACACAATGTGGGCTAAGTGACATACAATATGACTAAAGCTAGACAATGACACACACAGAGTCCAGAACACAAAAACTGACACTAATTCGGAGAAACAGGAAACAGGTTCGAGTGAACATTGTGGCATATGAATTGGTCATGTGATGTACTGGAGCTGATGGGTAATGTAGTGTGGAAGTACCATAACAAGGAGTCCTTTGTGAGCCTCTATACAATGTGTTGGGAGCAGAGAAACTTGAACATTTGGCAGGCAGGAGGTACCCAGAACTGATAGGTAAACCTTGCCAAGCTTCCAAGTATTTGTTTATTATAGGTGCATAATGTAGAAGATAGAAAAGCTACTAATTTGTAATTAGTAAACTATGCATTACCTTCTTATCAATATTTTATTATTGGACCATAAAATAAAATCTCATCATAAAGCTTTATTTCAGCAACTTCGCAATTTCAATAAACCTACAAACTATGCACATAATGAAACTGTAGAATACAGTCTGTAAAATGAGCAGTCTGGTTTCCTGTTGTGAGCACAGCAGTGTGAGAAACGATTTCCTGTCACTTCTAGATAGAAATTATTTGTACTTGTATACTTCCTGTATTCTGAAAAGAACCAGAATCAGATATGTCTTTTTAATGATGAGCAGTTTGTAAATTGACAAACAGTATCAGGAAAACAAAGAAGCTATAAAGTTTTGATATCAATTATCAAGTATCAGTTAGGTTTAGGTTAGGTTAGGTTATAACACAATATACCAAACATCAAACAGCCTTTAGAGCACCATTATATCCATCATTTAAAAAAAATAAAAATAAAAAAAAATAAAAAATGAAAACATTTGGCACAATCACAACCCTGCCTAAAGGAGTCCATAAACCAAAAAGTAATTGACTGAGTGAAGAGGTCATTAGTCAGAGAAGCAACTATGAGAGTTAGGATAAAGCTCAGGTGGAAGAGCGTGTTTAAAGGACGACCATAGCCTGATCACGCCACAAAGATACAATTTATGGAAGAGGCAAGAAGAAAGACTGTACTGAAAAGAAAAAAAATGAAATCAAGAGACTCACTGTGTGGAGAGCAAATTGTGGAGAGTCTGATTCTTAGTCAACTCTGTTTAAAAATAAATAAATAAATAAACATGAAAAAACTTGCTTATATAATTTGTTTATTTAGTATTTATGAAAGCATATAATGTATTCGTTCCAAAAATAAAAAAAAAGGATGTTTAAAATTCTGTCATTATTTCAAGATCAATTTCAAGAAACAGATCAATCAGAAAATCGGGGAAATTTCTTACAGTTGATGGATTTAAGGGCCACTGACAACGAACTAATTAACCGACTATTCATAAATAGAGAGAGATCATTTAGTTATGTTCATAACAAGCACCAGAATGAATTGATTGATATAATGGCCAGTCAGGTTAAAAGTGACATCATACGATGAGTGCATAAAGCCAGAATTTTTGCCCTTATTGCGGATGAAACGCAAGACATAAGTAGGCATGAACAAGTTGCAGTGGTTTTAAGATATGTTGACAGAGACCTCGATGTCCATGAATCATTCATCGGATTTTAAAGGACTGACAGAACAGATGATGAATCTTTGGCTCTTCTTTTAAAGAATGTTCTGGCAAGCTTTAATCTTGATATCTGCAACTTGAGAGCACAATGTTACGATGGTGTGGCGAATATGCGAGGAATCTACCGTGGTGTAGCTACACGCATTTTAAGAGAAAATCCACTGGCGATGTATGTCCATTGTCACTTGCATATCCTCAACCGCTGCATTATAGATATCTGTCACACCAATACAGCTGTGAGACATATGCTGACCAATGTTCAATCTCTCTATAACTTCATCGAGGGGTCAGGAAAACAGCATGCAGTTTTTGAGTCTTTGCGAGAACGTTGCAGTGACTTTTCAGGTAAATCTACCACACTGAAATCTCTAAGAGTCACAAGATGGAGCTGCTGCGCAGAGTCTCTCAAAGCCATAATTGATAACTTTGAGATTATCATTGGCACTCTTAGTAAAATTTCTGAAAACTACATGAGATTCAGTGGACAGCCAAGTAGTCTGCTGATATCTGTAAGAGATTTTCACTTTTTGTTCCCTTGCATTGAGTTCTCATATAGTGCAATCCACTGTCCAAAGCATTACAGTCATCCACCTTACATTATGTCAGTGTAAAAAGCCTAGCATCTTCCACAATCCCTGTAAGCTAGTCCACAGTCTAGTAAACGTTGGCCACCTCTAAGTTATTCTTGAACGTGCCTATGAACACCGCATCGTGTTAAAGAAATTTTTCTTGCTTGCGACGACTGAAAACATACATGAGAAACACCGAGACAGGAAAGACTCTCGAATATTGCCGTACTTAACATTAAACGGGCCATTCATGTGGATTTGGATAAAACAGTTAATTGCTCTGATGCCGTGCCTGGTGGATGCCGTTTAGTCCTTCACTAAGGTATGCCATTGTTTTGATATTTAAACTAGTTTGCTTAAAATTTCTGTGAATATTTTGCTGAGGCAGGTACAAAAAAACTCTTAATTTTTTTCTTGGTCCCCTCCCTCGCCCCCCGCCAACCCCCCAATATTCGAGAGTCAAATGTAGTCCATACATATTTATACACACACACACACACAGGTCTAATATAATATTAAAACTACCTGCCTAATATTGCGTAGGACCCTCTTGCTGCCAAAACAGCTCTGACCCTCCATGAATCGGATTTGTTTGTCCAGCACATCGCCCAGATTCTCAATCGAATTTCCCTTTGTCATGTTCCGCAGACCATTCCTGAACAATTTTTGCAACGTGGCAGAGTTAAAATCCCAGCACTGCCAAGCTGCCAGTCCGAGGCTGAGACTGAAGCTGCTTGATTCACTCAGGCAGTAGGTACCCCTTTAAGCCTTTAGAGCTGGTAAACAAATTTCTTTCATACATGATGGCACTTCTTCTTTCTTGTAGCTTGTAGGAGTAGGAGTTAGGAGTTTCTGTCCACAATTACAGACAGGCTACAAATAACCTGGGTGCTTACACAAACGTTAAGTCTTACTCCTGCTTTATCAGTAATATTTCTGAGCTCTTTCTGGCCTGGGTAGTTATATCCTGATATAGATTTTTTTTTTTTTTTGCCTGATTTCTAACTTCGCTTTTGAGAAGTCTAACAACTTGTGATGAGGCGTGTTGGGACACGTTACGACATCTTCCCACAAGACTCTTTCAATAAGAATGACACAGTCATGTTCTTTGTCTGCCCAAACACAAACACTTAGAACTTTAATAGGATTTGGGAACAACGAGTTGTCTCAGAGAGTGATTAGTTTATTTTGTGTTCACTGCAGATGCACAGCAACATCCCCATAGATTCTGTACAAGAAACAGTAACGATTAGTTCACTGCTCGAGTCTTCGGGTTCGAGTCGTTCGTTCATCATGTCACAGCCCCACTACATTCAGCCTATGGAGATGTGATGTGATGAACGAATGAGTCAAGTGGTGAACTAATCAATTCTCTTTCCGGTACTGCATGGTGCATTGACTATGGGGTGGTCACGGGATGAACGAATGACTCGAACCCGAAGACTCGAGAGCTGAACTGATCATTTCTGTTTCCGGGGAACAGACGTGACAAATGTGACATGACAAAAGAATGAACGACTCAGATCGGGAGGTGAGGTCAACTAACAGACTGCATAGCCTGAAGACCCAGCTAAACTATTAATTAATTATTTCTGTTTCTCATAATTTGGCCTTCACTGCATTAGCAAGTACTCGATGTGTTAAGGAATTTAACCCGTAACATTTTAATTATATTCCACTGAAATGAACAAAATGACATGAAAAAAGATTAGTTCATTTTGCTGAATGAGATTCAAAGATTCGAGTCAGTAAAATGATCCGAACTTCCCATCACTGCAGTCCAGCCGCCGGAGGCATCGTGTAGAAGTGGCAAGGGAAACTTCCGTATTTGAGAATTCGCGAACTGCTTTCTGCGTTTAGCCCCTCTTGCTTGCTGTAACCTCAGCAGACTGGACCCGGAAGACCCCACAAGACTGATAACTACACAAAAACACTGACAAACACAAATGCACATAAGTAATAAAGATGTGTGTTTATTAACCTTATCTGGTTTATGTGTTTATTGGGGATGGTAAACTGTGGGATGACGTGATGTGGAGTGTGTGTAATGGTAAAAACGCAAACCCAAGTGTGCACTCTAGGGAAAGGCTGCGTACTGTAGGTGCGTGGGGAAACGATGGGGAATGGTTAAGGGAGTATGAGCGCTGCCCTGGCCGGTGACAGAGCCCTCCGTCACAACCCTTCTTGATTGTTCAGCCACTTGCACTTGCATTTCGACATATTTCTTTTGTGTCACACCTTAATCTAATTAACTTCCATGCAATTCCAGGTATCTATGTAGCAGTAACATTATTATTATTATTATTATTATTATTATTATTATTATTATTAACAACAATAATTTTCTTTAATTGTAAAGATTTGACAGAACATGGGATCATCTTCATCCAAACCAGGTATGTAACAGGTTTTAATAGCATCTTTTAGGCCTACAGTACTTGGGGACAATTGGTGGTAGACTGTATATTTCACTAATTAGGCGTGTTGATGATCAATAACACATATAGCCTAAAGCCCTATTCGAGCGGAATAAGTGTTAGGACATATGGCTGTAAAGTAATTGTCACTACAGACATATGTGATATTTACTCTCAATTTGCAAGGAATAAGAGGTTTCTGTCGAAGTTGCTGAGATGGGTGTGCCTTCGTCGTTTACATGCTGATGGCCCATCACAGCAGCCCTGTGTGCCACACATAACACGGTCCTTCACTTCAGTGTTTGATAGTACAACATGTCACTGACAAAGAAAAAGTAAAGCCACAATTGGATGAGAGCTGAAACTTCATATTTAGTGTCAGTTAACACCGTTATCAATCGCCGTTTGAACAAATGGTACATAATCATTCTGTTTGGTAGGAGATTTTTCTGAAGTTTGCGATAAATTGCCCTCTGTCAAAGTGGTGTTTGGCGGTTCGACTTAAAAGTTGAGAACGAGTCAACTTTAACCTGGAGCTATTTTACTGGGCATTTTATAGATGCTGTAAACTTCAATGGCTTGGGAACATGCAGTCAGGAAAAAGTCCAGAAAAATTACTGACTATCAGTTCGCACAGGATTAAAATTACAGAGAAGCTCTGATAATTATTACATTAGTAGCAGTAGTACTAGTCCTGTTCGAATAACCCTTAACAAATTGTCAATGTGTTTTATTGTTGGCATCTGTACTGTAGGTGGGAGTCTAAGAAAGCATTTTCACTGTAAACTGATCTCACAAAAGTTAAACATGATATCCAAACAATGAACTTACATAATGCAATATAATTCCGAATAACAATTTTTTCTCTTTTATCAAATAGAATTCATCATGGTTCTGGCTGATAAGCAACTAAAAAATGGAGAAACCATTACTCTTTGCTGCAAGGCAAGCACAGAAAATGTAACAGCAACATGGAAAAAGAATGACCGGAAATTGTGTTGTGTTGAAGACAAGCACTTTGTTGAAAAAGAAGCAACAAAGTTTTCCTTGAAAATTGTCAGTGCTGAAGAGGCTGATGATGGGAAATACACCATAAACCTGAAGAATCATAAGGGTGAGATTTCCTGCTCTTCCCATGTCAGAGTTGGTACGTAAGACTTCATTAGTCCATTTTTAATTTACATTCTTTGTATATTCACTGTATGAAAATAATTTCATTATTTACCTTATCATAATGTTATGTCAACGCCAGACACAGCGTCTAACTACACTTCCCAGAACACAGCGCGGCCTACTATCATGGCCACCGAGACATTATCGAATGCTGTTTGAACAAATGGTACATAATCATTCCATTTGGGAGGAGAATTTTCTGGGAGAGGAAGACTGTCTCACATTCACACTCACCAGATCACTGATTAGACACACCTGGACTCAATTACCCTCACAGCAAATTCACAGTCTAAATAGACTCAGTTCTTGCATTCCGTGTCTCGTTACCAGTCGATACCAAGCCATCTATTCTTTGTGTAAAATTTTGGTTTTGACCAAAAAAACTGTCACTTAAATCTTTTGATCTTGCTTGCCCTAGTTTATGTTGTTTGCTCATCGCCTGACCTTTGCCTGTTTACTGACCATGATTTTGGATTACGCCACTGTGCTCTTTGCCTTCTTTAATAAATCATTCTCTACCTGCACTTCTGTACAACAAGTGCCAAAGACCACAGTCAAATCCAGATAATAATAATAATAATAATAATAATAATACATGTATTAAAAATATATGCTACAGAAACACCCATTCCCTGGTATTCTACAGTATAAAATTATTGAGATGCTAAATTATACAAGGTGTTGTATCCTTATACTATCAGACTGTTCATGCTCATATAAATATGCAAACATTCATCTTCAGTGTTTTATGCTCCTAAAAAAAGACATTTTTTACAGAACTCATGGAATGGAGGAAATTGGATTTAAAGTAAGTCAGTTTAATTCTTCAAATACCAGGTAATGTTAGTGTTATAGTATAGTATTCTATAGTACAGTCTAACTACACTTCCCAGAACACAGTACACTACAGTACTGTAGTATAGTATGGTATAGATCCACTTGCCAGTTCTAACCACAAAAATAATTGTCACCAACAATGTCATCCATACAACAATGACGTGTGATTGACATGACTGTTCAGCCGGTAGTTGAAGAGCAGATTAAACAATCATGTACAGATTAAACAGTCATGTACAGGAGTGGTATTCATTACACCAACATGGGGTACCAGAACAAACTCACTGGTGTAAACATCAATCATGATCACAAAAACAAGGACAACAGCAAAGAAATACACACACAAATTGTAATATTTACTTTAGTTTGACAGATTTGAAGTTCCAAAAGAAATGGGATCTTTTCCTTTTGCCTTCTATGACATAATGGGTCTGAAAGCAAACAAAGGTGTGCACACGAATGATATCATCAGTGCTTTAAAAGGTCACATGAAAGCTGGTTACATGGTAAGGTAAAATACCCTTCATTGTTAACACAATTTAAATTACACTTGTGTATAAGGATTATGGCCAGCAATACTATATAATCTTTACACCTTATATAAATAAGCACCAAACAGCATAGGAGATGCAAAAGACAAACATGTTATGAATACATATATATTTGGTCTACTATACTAACCAATCAACTATAACCAGACACCACATGCTAACATTTTTCTCTCTTTCTTTAGTGCACCCCCAAAACCCCATTATCTGAAGACAGCAAATATTACCTCAAAAATCCTAGCTTAAGTGATCAGATGCACTGTCTGCTGTGCATTATACCTGCAGACACATTTGGATTAATGGGAAATGATTTCTTCGAACAGTTTAAGACTGTCAGCGAAGTGGCACGCAACTTGGGTGAGTCAGACATTCAGAATATGTAGTGAATCAAACCAAAACTTCTTGTATTCATATTCACTGAAAAATAAAAAAAATAAAACACTTCTTAGAAATAAGATGCTAATTACACACTTGAGCTAAATAACTGGTTATTGTTTAGTGTGTTTATGCTTATAACAATCCAAGACAACATCAAATCTGCACTACATCTAAGGATTAAGAAAACCAGTCAGAGCAGTTGGAAATCAAACAGTAGCATCAATCTCACTGACTGAAAAAATTTAATAATTGACTATATAACAATGTAAAATCTGCCTCAATCAAAAAAAAAACAAAAAAAAAAAAAAACAAGCAAAATGTGTTCTGGACACCACTCATCACCTACTTACATCAAGGACCTCCTATAATGTATACACGATTATATAACAATAACAACTTTTATATATATATATATATATATATATATATATATATATATATATATATATATATATATATATATATATACACCACATAGTTACAGCCATACCAACCTTCATTAAAACTTTCACTTTCTCACACACACACACACACACACACACACACACACACACACACATACCCCAAGGGCATGATTATGCAGAATGATAAATACAAATCAAATATGAAGCTTTTGGTATTCTAGAGCATTCTAGATTCAAAAATTACTTTACTCTTCAAAGTAGGGCTGCAACTAACGATTATTTTCATAATCGATTAGTTGGCCGATTATTTTTTCGATTAATCAGTGGAGGGGGGGGGGCAACCTTTCAGTACCATTTTTAGTTTATTTAAAGTAAAATCCACAGAGTGTTAGAAATATAAACTTCACACTAAAACTTTACACAACTGTTTGCACGAAACAGAAAAGAACCCAATACACACACACACACACACACACACACACACACACACAGAGACACTCACCAGAACATATATTATTTATTTAGGACTGTAGTTTAATTCTGTGCTTTTTGTGCATCCATAAAAAATAATGCATGAATACTTATACATAATATAAAGTATATAAATAAAATAAAGTAAAAAAAAAAATTAAGTTTATATATATATATATATATATATATATATATATATATATATATATATAAGTAATTTTGCATTATTTTTTATGGATGCACAAAAATCACAGAATTAAACTACAGTCCTAAATTAATAATAAAAACTCAGTTTCACTGCACCTTGTGGTTACTGTTACTCCCTGACTTTAGGAATATTATTTTACTTCTGTTTACTTTTGATCATAATGTTTTAATTAGACATTACAGATCTTATTCGCACTCCCACCGTGCATCACCACATTCACACCACGCGTGAGGAGTAACGCGGCCTCGTTACTAACAGATCACTTCCGTTATAATAAACAACAGAAGTTACACTGCAACCGCACAAATACAGCATACAGTGCATCCGGAAAGTATTCACGGCGCTTCACTTTTTCCACATTTTGTTATGTTAAAGCTTTATTCCAAAATGGATTCAATTTATTATTTTCCTCAAAATTCTACAAACAATACCCCATAATGACAATGTGAAAGGAGCTTGTTTGAAATCTTTATTATGCAAATTTATTAAAAATGAAAAATAAAAAAGCACATGTACATAAGTATTCACAGCCTTTGCTCAATACTTTGTTGAAGCACCTTTGTCACCAATTATAGCCTCAATTCTTTTTGAGTATGATGCTACAAGCTTGGCACACCTATTTTTGGGCACTTTCTCCCATTCTTCTTTGCAGGACCTCTCAAGCTCCATCAGGTTGGATGGGGAGCATCGGTGCACAGCCATTTTCAGATCTCTCCAGAGATGTTCAATCTGGTTTAAGTCTGGGCTCTGGCTGGGCCACTCAAGGACATTCACAGAGTTGTCCTGTAGTCACTCCTTTGTTATCTTGGCTGTGTGCTTAGGGTCGTTGTCCTGTTGGAAGATGAACCTTTGCCCCAGTCTGAGGTCCAGAGTGCTCTGGCGCAGGTTTTCATCAAGGATGTGTCTGTACATTGCTGCATTCATCTTTCCATCGATCCTGACTAGTCTCCCATTTCCTACCGCTGAAAAACATCCCCACAGCATGATGCTGCCACCACCATGCTTCGCTGTAGGGATGGTATTGGCCATTGATGGTATTGATGGTATTGAGTGGTGCCTGGTTTCCTCCAGACATGATGCTTGCCATTCAGGCCAAAGAGTTCAATCCTTGTCTTGATCTTGGTCTGAGAGTCCTTCAGGTGCCTTTTGGCAAACTCCAGGCAGGCTGTCATGTGCCTTTTACTGAGGAGTGGCTTCCGTCTGGCCATTCTACCATACAGGCCTGATTGGTGGAGTGCTGCAGAGATGGTTGCTCTTCTGGAAGGTTCTCCTCTCTCCACAGAGACATGCTGGAGTTCTGTCAGAGTGACCATTGGGTTTTTGGTCACCTCCCTGACTAAGGCCCTTCTCCCCTGATCGCTCAGTTTGGCCGGGCGGCCAGCTCTAGAAAGAGTGCTGCTGGTTCTAAACTTCTTCCATTTATGGATGATGGAGGCCACTGTGCTCATTGGGACCTTCAATGCTGCAGAAATGTTTCTGTACCCTTCCCCAGATCTGTGCTTCGATACAATCCTGTCTCGGAGGTCTACAGACAATTTCCTGGACTTCATGGCTTGGTTTGTGCTCTGACATGCATTGTTAACTGTGGGACCTCATATAGACAGGTGTGTGCCTTTCCAAATCATGTCCCATCAACTGAATTTACCACAGGTGGACTCCAATCAAGTTGTAGAAACGTCTCAAGGATGATCAGTGGAAACAGGATGCACCTGAGCTCAATTTTGAGTGTCATAGCAAAGGCTGTGAATACTTATGTATATGCCATTTTTTTGTTTTTTATTTTTAATAAATTTGCAAAGATTTCAAACAAACTTCTTTCACGTTGTCATTATGGGGTATTGTTTGTAAAATTTTGAGGAAAATAGTGAATTTAATCCATTTTGGAATAAGGCTGTAACATAACCAAATGTGGAAAAAGTGAAGCACTATGAATACGTTCCGGATGCACTGTATAATGACAATAAACTGGAATTAAACTAAACCTTTTAAGCAGCGTGCACTAGTTTCCCCCAAGCCCATTTTGGATATAAATATAACTTTGTGCTCGTGCAGCACTGTTTGATTTCTGCGGTGTTTAATATAAAATGCCCCCCTGCCTTAGAAGACTTTCTTCCTCATTCAAGTGACGATTTCACCTCCGGCTGATGGTGACTGAGGTCATGTTGGGAATAAAAGTTAATGTTGACAAACAGTTAACTGAAGAAAGTCATTGTCGGTGACTCTGGGAATTAGGCTAAAGCTAGCGGCATCACGTTACGTGTGTATAACGTCGTGCACCGTCGACTAGGAAGTGGCTAGCAGGTTTTTACTATACTTCCGGTTAGTAAAAACCTGCTAGTGTTCTATTTGAGGTGATATTACCTTTCTAAAATTCATACACTAGACGGTAGGGTACGTAGTGCATAGTGTAAGTGTGGAGTACTTCATTTGAGACACAACTTTAGTATTTACTCTACGAAGCATGTTTTTGGAAGAGAAGAAACGTAGTGAGTAAACGCACCCCGTGCCGCACGCAGACCAACTAATCGATAATGAGATTCATTGACAATGATTTTCATAATCGATTATTATCGATTTTATTGATTAGATGTTGCGGCTCTACATCAAAGTAGTAACAAAAGCATGAAACAATTATAACCAACCAACCAAACACACAAACAAACAAATCACTGGTTAGAATTCGTTACATTACATTTCAAAAATCAAAATTTGTTAATTGTGCTGAAGTCTAACCACTCAGCTGTACTCAGTTCAGTTAAGCCCTTAACACAGAAATCTTGTTTATTCACATTTCCATAAGCATGCCATATTATAACACAAAATTAACATCACTGTTCCCACACTGCTGGCACCTATGATTACAAGTGGGCTCTCCACCACCAATTACAAGCTGCATGTAAAATTCTGGCATCTATGGTAGAAAAATGTTGTAGATAAAAGCCACTTTTGGAAAAGCATTTTGTAACATGGGTTGTGCTGTGCTATTCCTCCATGTGCATTAGAATGTGATAGTGTTTGCTGATCTGAACTGGTGTATGATGCATGCATACAAATTTCCGATCAATTCCAACCTGACACCCTTGACACTGCTCAGATTGTGTTTACAGGATTATGAAGGTGGCTCACAGCAGCTCAAGATCATCATATTACAGAGTTCTCTTTGTTTCCTGACTGAGTAATTTTTCATTTTCAACAAAAAGATCCTACAGTAACTACTTGCTATGAGTGTACCTTTCAGAAATAACATGTTACAGGTAAACAGGTATCTGTATAGGTATCTGTGTAATAAACTAGGTACCCATTGACAAAGTCGAACAGTAACCAAGTTTCTTCTGTATGCTGACTGCCTATACTACAGGAGTCCCTGAAGTGGTTTTGATGACAAAAGTAGACAAGGCATGTGTAATGACAAGGGATTGTTTGCACAACATCTACAAAAGCAAGAAGATCAGGGAGAAAGTGAGTTCTCTGCAAATATTCTTAAATAATTGTACAATGTGGAAAGGTAAAAATAAAAATTAACTGTGTATGCATTGTGGGTATATGCAGATGCGCGAATACAGTAGCAGCCTGGGTGTCCCAGTGAATCGTATATTTCCTGTGTGGAACTATCATGAGGAGATTCACATGGAAGAGGATATAAACTGCTTGATGCTGGAAGCTTTGACACATGTTGTACACTGTGCTAATGAATATGTGAAAAACGTTACTAAAGGAGTGTAAAAGGGTGAAAGTTCTCAGTAATAGAATGAGATTTTTTTTTTTTTAATACAGCTGTTTATAAATATTCCAGTGTACAGTTTCTTCTCTTTAGCAGGAGCTCCATGTCTGAATTCAATGCCTGAATCTAGCCAGCGATATCAAAATAATATCAGGAGCTAAAGTTAAAGCTTTAGGCAGCTGCATGTCTGGTATTGTGTACAATATCACAAAACATTTATACAATGCCGTAAAAAAGTATTTGCCCCATCCTGATTTCTTCTGGTTTTGTATATATCTTATGTTGTATTTTGTTTGAAGATACATACAATAAGACAAAAACAACCTGAGTTTTTATTTATTTATTTTTCTTATTGAAACAAATAAAAGTGATCCAACCCGTATCACCAATGTGAAAAACTAATTGCCCCCTTTAACTTAAAATCTGGTTGTGCCACCTTTAGCAGAAATACCTGCAACCAAATGCTTCCACTAACGGGAGATCAGTGTTTCACTTACTCCTGTGCTTTGAATCATTCAGTATGTTTACATGGACAACAATAATCCGATATTAACCCGGTTAAGACAACACTCTGATGATGAAGCTGTCAGCAAACAAAATATTGATTTTGATTATTATGAACACAATAGTAGCCTATTGAGTGTAACGTATCGAATGATCCAGATCCCGAATATAAGCCAGATGCTGAATTTACTGGGGGAAGTTCAGAAGGTGCCACATCATAATATTACTTGATAATATTGTTTTTAGCCATGAAAATTATACATGATAAAATGACTTATTACAAAAATATTAAATAGTGTAATGATTTTAATGTCATGGTGACTGAAACGATTGAATGAAAATGCTACAATAATTTCACTATTTTAGTTTGTGAATTATTGGTGTGTCATTTTTATGGTGTATGTATGTGTGTATATATATATATATATATATATATATATATATATATATATATATATATATATATATATATATATAATATCTGTTTGATGACAAATAAAATGTAAAAATATAATGAAATATGCTGCATTTTGTTATTTTATAATTGTTAATAATATATTAGTTTTATACTATTGGGGCAGTTTAGAGATCCATCTGCATAAGATACGTACAGTATATACTCTGGGTCGGTAACGACATGAATATGTAATAATGATTGGTGAAACGTATGCATTTAAGGGTTAAAAGCAGACTGGCAAACAAATAATAATAAAAAAATAATAGGCAAAGAGAGAATTAAAATGGGCAAGAAGTCAGGCGATCAGCAAACTGAACAAATGAGGAAAAACAGAATCATAAAACCAATAGACAGTAGCAAAGTCAAAAAGAACCAGAATATAAATCACAACAACAAACACTTCACACATCAAGGAAAAGGCAGACTGAATGATAAGAGTCTGGAGTCTGTTTTTATAGTGTGGGTAGTGATTAGAGTCAGGTGGATTCAATCTGAAGTTGGGAGAGTTGGCGCATGTCAGTTTGGAGATGTAGTCTGGAGCAGCCATGTCTGTAGTCACTAGTGCAGTATGGGAAATGGAGTCTATCACAGATTCGGGTGTAGACATGACAATGTCAATGCACAAAAAATGTCACTGTTAAAATTAAAGCAATGTGAATAGCAGGCAGTATATCAAACACAATATTGAACTATTAAATTTGACAATTTTTGGTTTATGAAAACATGTACTGTAGACAACTTGTATATTATTATACATTATAATTAATACAGTCACCATCCCCTTTATTGAGAACACCTGTACATCTGCACATACATGCAGGTTATTATCTAATATAAATATCTAATCAGCCAATCATGTAATTATCTAAATCAGGCAATTCATAAAATTCTGTACATATGGGCCATGTCAATGTTCACATCCACCGTCAGCACCAGTCTACCAGTATATCAATTGCTTGAATGCCACAACCTATTTGAGTATTGTTGCTGACCATTTGCATGGCCACAATTCACCATCTTCTAATGGGTACTTACAGCATGATAATGCTGCTACATTCTGGTCAGAAAGCAAAAGTTGTCTCAAACTGGTTTTATGAACAGGACAACGATTTCAGTGTTCTTCAGTGGCCTTCTTAGTCACCAGATCTGGAGATCTGGATCCAATAGAACATTTGGGATGTGGTAGTATGGGAGATTCGTAGCATGAGAGTGCAGCTGAACGATCTGCAGGAATTATGTGATGCAATCATGTCAATATGGACCAGAATCTCAAAGGAATATTTCAAACATTTTGTGGAATCCAGGCCATGAAGAATTGAGGCTCTTTTGAGTTCTCCCCTAAACATAGATCAGTTCAATGGACCTTTAATACCTCAATGGAAGCTGTTTGTGCAACCTCTAGAATGGCAATAAAATCAACTGAACTTGTCAGATCAATGAATACAGTACCCTAAATACAGTAATCTTCAGTGCCACCTAGGGCAATTATAAAAACAACAGAATAGCACAAATGAGAACATGCAATATTAGAAATCGGCTACTGTGCAATCCACAGTGAAAGGAAATCAGATTCTGACAGGGAGTGAGAATTCAGGACAACACCAGCAAGCACATCGAGAATGCACATGCTCTTTTCCCTGGCTTTTTAGTCTATCAGTTCTGTATGAGTAAATAATTTAATTTAAAATATAAATAATCATAAATATAAATAATAAATAATTTAAAATAATTCCCTTAAACAGGGAAAAATCAATATTGCACAAGCGTACCACAAAGTATAAATTTAATTGTTCATTTCAGCATGTATGAGGAATGTTCCAGCATGCGTGAGAATCATCAAGGAGGCAAAAAAAAAAACAAACAAACAAACAAAAAAAAAACAGGCAGATAGGTTTTACTTTCGATTTCACAGAAATACCCCTCCCCTGCACACAAACTCACAGAAGCAAAAGTGAAAGAGGAAAAGGAGCTAAGCTGCACACACAGAACAGCAGACAGAGAAAGACACACAGACCTCAAATCTCAATATAACCGTCACACAAGGTAAGTGCTCTTTGTTTAGAAAGAATGTGTAATATGCAAAACATACTTTTTTTAAAACGTAATTTCTCTCTCTCTCTCTCTCGCTCATGTGCACACAAACGAACACAAAACACACACACACACACACACACACACACACACACACACACACACATCTACTAAATATCCTAAAATATACAAACACAGACCCACTGATCGCATTGTTGCTATTCTTTTTGAGAGAACTAAATTCTCATTCATAAGTGACATTTATTACAGGAGCTGCATGGTGCTAAGCTAAGTGCTAGGTGCTACATTTATTATATGGTGCTATGCTGTCTATCACATTCACGTTTGTTATTTTTGCTGTGTGACCTTCTTTATTCTACTTCTTCTATACAGTTACAGTATCTAACACTAACAATGTAAATGCTTAGAGTTTCTAATATATATTCAATATCTTAATATTTCCTTTTTTCTTCAATATAGAGTCAAACATGGGATCCTCTCCATCCAAACCTGGTAAGTAACACAAACTGACGTACTGAAGCATTTAATTAAACAAAGTCAAATGTTAAATTTAGGGTCTGTATTACAGTAATATTAAATAGGACAATAGTGTAGTGGGCAGTGCTTCTGTGTCTATATCAGGGGTGTCCAGTCTTATCTGAAAAGGGCTGGTGTGGGTGCAGGTTTTCATTCTAACTAAGCAGAAGCCACACTTGAGTCTATTGAAAGCCAAGATCAACTGAATAAACAGTTCTGCATATGTTATAAATGGCACACCTATTGGGAGCCTGGGTACTGCGCATGGCGTTTCCCCCAGTTATTGCACACTTTCTACATTTCAAATCTATTAGATGGTTTCATTGTATTAGCATATGTTTACTGTAAATTTACACAGTTTAAAAATATATGAAAGAAAAAAATCTGAAAAGATGACATTAAGCATCCTTTTTTTGAGGACTGGGCATATACATGACCTGAAATAAAAACACACCCAATCAGTGTGTTTCCATAATAGTTTTTTTAATTACATTTTCTTATCTGTCCAATAGAATTTCACACAGTTCTGGCTGATAAACAAGTTACAGGTGGATGTAATGTTATTCTTTCCTGCGAGGCAAACACAGAATATGTAACGGCAACTTGGGAAAAGGATGGCCAGAAATTGGCTTGTGTGGAGGGCAAGCACACTGTGAAAAAAATTGGTACAAAATGCATCTTGGAAATTGGAAAAGCTCAGGAGAGTGATGAAGGGAAATACACCATAACCCTGAGCAACAGTTCCGGTTCTGACTCATGCTCTGCCCTCGTCAGAGTCCGTAAGTAACATCGTAATTTATTACTATAAAATAATATAAATTAACCAGAGAAATGCTTATAATAACAACTATTCCGAAAGACACAAATAAGCACTGGCTATTTAAAGGGTGCTCTTAATCCTACAGATTAAAAAAATATGTATTACACAAAAATAGGGCACAGAAAGCAGGTAGCACATCACAGTAGAATTTCTATACATACAGTCATGGGAAAAGGAAAGTACACCCTCGTTCAATGTTTTTATTTATCAGGGTCTAAATAACAATTGTGTGGTCCTCACCAACTTCTATAAACAATTAACCTCAGGTGACTACAAAAAACACGACGGACTTCTATAGGTAGTCATTTTTCCCCAAAGAGTAAACCAACATTCAGTAACCCGGGGGAAAAATAAGTACATCCTATAATTCATTAAAACGTAGAACCACCTTTAGCAACAATAACTTGAAGTAAATATTTTCTGTAGGTATTCATCAATCTCTCAGATCTTTAAGAAGAAAATTTGGCCACTCTTTACAACATTGCTTCAGTTTATTGATGTTTGAGGGCATTCGTTTATGCAAAGCTGTGTTAAACTCCAGCCACAGCATCTCAAAAGTGTTGAGGTCCGGATTTTGACTCGGTAATTCCAGCAGCTTCATTTTTGTCTTAAGCCATTCAGATGTCAATTTGCTGGTGTGCTTGACATCATTGTCCTGTTGCCTAACCCAATGTCAGACCATATTAAGCTGCTGGACAGATTCACATTTCTCTTAAGAATATTCTGGTATAAAATGGAGTCCATCAGTCGGTACATTTACATGGACAACAATAATCCGATATTAACCCGATTAAGACGATGCTCTGATTAAGAAACTAGCATGTAAACAGCGATTATTGATGACCTTAATCCAGCTAAAGTCGTGCTCAAAGTAAACACAAATCGGATTAAGACATGTGGAGTATTCCTGTTTTAGTCACATTATCAAAGTGCGTTACAGACATGTACACACCTTAATCACATTATTAGCGTCATGTGGGAGTTTTCGCCCCATTTTGCGACAGGACACATACACACAAGGCAGTGCTCAACCGTTTGACAGCAAACGAGAGAGCAAGGCTGTGTCCGAAACCGCATTCTTACCTGCTATATAGAAGGCGAATACATGTATTCCGGCTACTATACAGTAGGTAAGTATGTGGTTTCGAACGCAGCCCATGGCTTCAAGCAGTCACCTATTTGCACATATAGCATGACAATTAACTGCACTTGAAGATTCCGTAAAAAGTAAAAATGAAACACCCAAAACTGTATACGGTACCATAACGAAGATGAACTGTATGTTGATATGTGAAATTCTGGAGGGAACGTCGGACGGCGTGGCGTGGGGCTTAATGGCGTGTGCCGTTAATCGATCTATGTCCTAGAACATGTAAAACGGGAACATCAAAGGAACATTCTAAAAGAAACTCATGTAAAAACCATAATCACAATATTGTCTGATTCAGAATAAGGTCAATAATTAGATTACTGCTGTCCATGTAAACGTAGTCATTGTCTCTAAGGATTGGGCCCTTCGTCCCAATTTACATCATTTGTATGCGAATGTTTTTTGAGAATGCAAAATGAATGGACTGTTTTACATGTAAAATAGTACACGTTATTACAGCCTAGTTCTCTTGTTCAAAGTAGTCACAAATCACAAATTATGAAAAGTAATTAAAAAAGTACAAAATCACAACCAAAAAAATCGATCTATCTATCTATCCATCCATCCATCCAAAAATCTATCTATCTATCTATCTATCTATCTATCTATCTATCCATCCATCCATGGAGGATGGATCTAGGGAAGGCTGGGGGGGGGGGGGGTCTTTAGTTGCAAACGGTTGAGAACCTCTGGTTTACACCAAACAGAGTTATGCTGGAAGGGTGTACTTGTTTTTCCAACCTGGTTTCTGAATGTTGATTCAAGTTTTGGGGAATAAATAACTACATATTGAAATCTGGGTTTTTTTGTCACCTGAGGTTGTGTTTGTTTATAGAAGTTTTTGAGGACTACACAATTGTTATTTAGGTGCTGATTAACAAAAACATAGAATTGAAGGAGGTTGTACCATCTTTTTCCCAATATTTTAAGTGCAAGTGGGCACCTCCTTGGAAAAATGGGAGTATACTATTAGAATAATAGTGTACCTACTAATACAGTACCTACTGCTATAATATTAATTATATTAATACCATGTTAATTGATATGTATTTTCTACAGAAATAAATGAATGGAGGACAGTGCAATGGAGGTAAGGTTTTGATATAATGCAAGGTATCTGAATTGCTAGTTACAGTATTGCTGCAATAGTTATAATGAATATATAAAAAGTATAAATATAAGCTGCCGGAATCACATTTTTTTCTTTCCTTAGACAAGCCAGAATGTTAAATGCTCTCAAGACATTTAATATTTGTAATGAAGTTGAAGAGCTCCGCTTCCTCCTGTATGGACGAGTTGGAGCAGGAAAGTCCAGCGCCATAAACACCATCAGAACCATTTTTGAAGGACGTCAGTTTGTCAACTGTCTGGCTGCTGCAGGATCTACTAAGAGTCACACTCTATGCGTGAGTCCATATTATGCAGTCTTAAATGTGTCATTACTTTTCACCTTGTATGCATGACAACTAGCTAGGTAAACATTAATAAACACATCTGTTTCTTTACTACTTTCAGTATGAACGATTTAGATTTGCAAATGAAGAAGGATCGTTTCCTTTTGCCTTCAATGATATAATGGGTGCGGAAGCAAAAGATGGGGTCCTCACTCAAGATATCATCAGCGCTTTAAAAGGTCATATGAAAGAGGGTTACATGGTAAGGTAACACTTAAACTTTAGTGTGGCTATTATCAATCCAAATCACACAATATGTAAATCAGAAAGAAACAAATGTCAATATAAAAGCCTACCAGTGTAATCAATATATCTGGAAACCAATTTTATATGACCACACAAATACTTTATTGAACCGTTTCTCTCTTTTCTTCAGTTTAACTGTAACAGTCCACTGACTACAAACAACCATTATTACAATCAAAATCCCAGCCTGAGTGATCAGATGCACTGCCTGGTGTATGTCATACCAGCCGACAAGATCTCAATGATGGAAAAGGAGTTTATTGAAAGATTGAAGAGTGTCAGAGAAACAGCAAGCATAATGGGTGAGTCAGTTCATCAGCTCATTAATGTTTAAAGTTTATCCTTGCCAGGCACAGTTATATTTATATTTTTAGCAGGTGCTCTCAGGGTAACTTGCTACTTTTGTGGCCAAATCGGCCTTCTAGTGGAAACACAAGACCTAAATTATTGTTTACTAATTTGAAATTTAGCCTTAAAAGTTCTTTCCTATCTCCTTATTTTTGTCATCCTACTACAAAATAAACAGGCTAATTCAAATCAACTTTTCTAAATGCAAGGAAATACAAGGTGACTAAATTAGAATTTTATTATTAACAGAATGAACGTCTGTTCCTGAGAGATTCTTTTTGTCTGTCTTGTCTTTCCACCATATACCTTGCCAATGGGGAAATATGCAAAGTGATTTTTTTAAGAGAATGAGATGATTTGATTGATTGGATATTGCTGCCACATGCTCATTACATAATCATTACATAACCATTAACTTAATGATAAATGTTAACATTTTAACCCATCCTCTTTTTACAATTACAAAAACGCCATTAGATTATTGCCTGCATTGATGGTCATGAAAATAGCAAGAAATGATACAATATGCCAGGGGTTCCCAAACTTTTCCAGGGCAAGGCCCCCCAAATGGCACTAACATTTGACCGAGGCCCCCTTTTGCAAGATATCTTTAAAACACATTAAAAATACAGACATCTGAATATATCCCCCTTTTTTTATTATTATTAATAATTACATCTTACATCTTTACATTACATTATTTTAGGAATTGATTGTGTGTGTTGGTGTGGTTGTCTGAGAGTAAGACACTAGTGGGAGGGATGTGCTAGGTGGCTCCAATCAAACTGTTGAGGCCCCCGGGGCGCCCCCTGGCGGCCCCCACTTTGAAAACCACTGCAATATGCCACATTCACAGGGCCCAACACACTATATCTAACTTCTGCATTATTTTCATGCTTGGTTTTTGATTTGTAATCTAGCACCTTAACATTTTAACAGAATCTCAAGTAAGCACTTGAAGAGAAATGAGTTGCTCTATTGGAGTGTTTTAAACCATGAGTTATCTGTGTTATAGTCCTAGGCCCTGTACAGTTGGAAAGGTTTCTTACTTTAATGAGACAACATTTTGCAAGTATTGTTCTATGGGATGGAGTAAGGACTTTTAAAATGTCTAAATTAGTGACCAGATTGGAATCAAATTAAGTAGATCATATGAGGTTCAACATTTTAAAGAATGTTTGGAGGACTTTATCATCAGTGACACATCATTCAATCACTGTACCTGGATTATAACTCAGTTATTCATCTTAACCATGCTATTAATGTAACTACAAAGAATTATTCAGCAACTACAATAAAACTAATAGAAAATGTATGCAATTAGGACAGTGTAGGTCTGGACCTGACTATGGAACAAGGGGAGGAGTAAGACAAAGAAGAATTAACACTGGTTATATATTAATTCCTCTTCTGTAACTGCTTTATCATGGTCAGGATCACAGTGGACTATCCTGGGAACACTGTCTGTGTTTGGATGCGTGGCAGAAATAAAACCCTGGATGGGATGCCAGTCCATTCTCCAGTGGACTGCTGTCCCATCCAGGGTTTATTCCTACAAAAAACACTGCACCATGGACACACAATTATACACTCATTCATACCTAGGGGCAATTTGGTATAGCCAATACACCCATCAGCATATTTCCTCAAACTGATCAGTGGCTGACAAGTTTACATGCAGCCTAATAATCTGTTCATAATCCAACTGATAGCACAATTGGAATTTTAAAAAAGTTCACGTATACACTTCATTCAGAAGACTGTAACATGATCGAAGGCCAATCTGAATGAATTTTTATCTGATTGAATGAGGTGGGTAATCCTTTCAATAATCTATTAAATAGAAGAATAACATTCATGTAAACCTTCATGTCTGATTATTTGCAGTATTTTTGCAGTCCCATTAAAAATTTTGATTTAAGGTTTATTGGGTCAAATTGACTTTATTGATTACGTTTCACTTGTGGAAGCAAGTGCAGGTTTGGCAGATTTAATATAAACAAAGTTCAAGTGTAAGGCAGAAATCCGTAGTCAAAAAACAAGCAGAGGTCAGGCGATCAAGCAAACAGGCAAAACTAGGCAGGGCAGAGAATTGAAGTCAAAGGAGTACATAAAGGTCAAAACTCAGAATGGCAAAATACGAGAACAAGGCTTGGACAACGACAGAGACTAGGCAGCTGAACGTTTACGTCGCAAAGTCTTAATGTTCCCAAAGTCTCTTTTAAACTGTGTTGTGAGTGTGTGTGAGATTGTTTGCACGGGTGTGTGTAGTTAGAACTCAGAGAAGGTGAACGTGTGTGTGTGTGTGTGTGTGTGTGTGTGTGTGTGTTTATGGGAAGTGTAGTCCTCTTCGGCCATGTTTGTAGTTTGTGGCGCCTCCTGGGAAATGTAGTTGCTGTATTGCTGATATGACATTTAGTCTCAAGGTAAAAATTTGAAACATGACAGTCAGTGCATTCAAGTTTTTAATAGTGTTGTTTGTGTTGCTAACAAGATTTACTTTATTTCCATCTCAGGAAAATGTCATCCAAATGTGATTATTACTTGGAAAGTATAATACCCAATAAACCTTCAATCTAAATCTTTAATAGGACTGCAAAAATCCACCACACTGATAAAATTTACAATGAAATGACTGAGTAACTGAGTTTTTATCTATGTTTTGCCTACTTATGCTACAGGAATCCCTCAAGTGGTTTTCATGACAAGAGTCGACTGCATATGTCCAATGACGAAGGAGAATTTGCAAAATATCTACAAAAGCAAAAAGATCAGAGATAAAGTGAGTAATTTTGCTAGAGAGAAAGTGTATGGGCCTCACTGCAGAGATTCCCAACTACAATTCTGAAAAATAACAAATTAATGATGGCATCATGTGTATATTTGTGTGTGTATCTAGATGCGGGAATGCAGTAATGTAGTGGGTGTTCCTGTGAACTGTATCTTCCCTGTCTTGAACTATCACGAGGAGACCCATGTGAACGATGATATAAACTGCCTGATGCTGGATGCCTTAACACAGATTATACACTGGGCTAATGACTATGTAGTCAAAAGGTCCAACAACCAAATTTCACCTCAACAACCAATCCGAGAATAAAGAGATTTCACACAAAAAATGACAAACAATTCTGCATGTCTAACGGCTAATTGTATTTAAATTCACCCAATCCTTAATCCAAATCAATCTGTTGATGCAAAATATTTTAAATACATGAAACTTACAGTATATTAGTTTTTTGATACAGATTTTTAATGATACAAATGTACAGATAAAATGCTTGCTTTATAGTCAAAATCCTAGCCTGAACACTGAAACAGTGTATGAAAGGTTTTTTTTAAAGGGAAAATTTTTAAATGATCATGGAATTGATTTACTGTACATCAGTGGCACAGACTGAACAATTTAAAATTCTATTTAATAGTGCAATATTGACATGGAGCTGCAAAATAATTGACATGCAGCTGCAAAAATATGGCTATAATTAGCACACTTTTCAGATATTTTATGTTTATATCATTTCAGCTGTAATATACTAATATAACTAATATACATTATACTGATCATGCTTTTCATAAAACTACTTTTTACTTTAATGTTTAAATAAAAGTATAAATTGCCTCTGTTTGATGTCACTTTCTTTTTTTTAGAAATACATTTTAAAATGATTATATTTAAATTAAATAAAGACACTGGATAAGACATTACAAAATGAGTAGCTTAAAGAATACAGTGGATGACGCAAGCACATTTTCTGCTCCAGGTGTTACAGCCATAACTGTATGCAGGGTTTAAAAAAAAAAAAAAAAACAGGTCCAGAAGTTTGCTAGTGGGGTTTGGGGGCGAAAAATATTGATTTCCCTGACTGACATATGTGCATTTTAAGGATAATAATAGCTTTAAAACCATGTCAGTGGGCTGGATCAAATTCATGTACAAATGCCTCTTTGACTGACATCAGCTCTATCATCTCCCATCTCAGCCTGGTCTACCCCAGTATTGCTCTGATTGTATGGTCTCTCCGAGTCTTTTACTTTTAGGTCTCAAGCATACAATGTTCAATCTGCTTCAAACTTCACGTTTGATATGAATCCTGCCCTGAGGACATCTACATGCTCTTAAATTCAATATTATTCATAGCGCCACCTGCTGGCAACATGAACTGACATTTTACACTAACTCAGACATACAATGTTCAATCTGCACCAAACTTCATATGTTTTATACTAATTCTGGCCTGAAGACATCTACATGCCAATATTCAGTTATAGTCATAGTGCCACCTGCTGGCAACAGGAAATTACATGTTTTACATCGTGATACACTCTTAACATATATGTACTAAAAAGTGCTAAAAAAAAAATGGAATGGCATTCCCCTGGCAGAGCAGCCCCAACATGCAGCCGGGTGCTGCTTGCAGCTTTATTTTTTTTTTTTATATTTTATTAACTTATATCTTTTTTTTTATATTAAATTATTTTTTTTTATAAAAAGCACATTTTCTGTCTTTACATTTGATTTGATTTTTTTTTTTTGGTTTGTTTATCAGTTGTTTAGATGGGTTCCCCGAGTACAGTGTTGCCATGTCTACTGATAATGTTACGCTTTTTAGGGGATTAAGAAAAACATGAAAACTGGAGTTGACTTTTCTTGTGATATCTGGCAACCATGAGCTTAAATTAAGTAAATTCGCTGTCTATTAGAGTTGGGAGTTGGTGAAGGGAGAGCAGCAGTGTACTGTATTTTTACAGACTGAACAATTGCTACTCTTGATTATGATTGGTCAGGAATTATTTAATAAAGAAGTTTAAATTACACCCCACCTTGTAGAGTTAGCATTATTATTAATTTACTTGCACCCGATGCCGCCATGTCTACACAAGCAGGTCACAGTTGCAGGTTCAGGTCATTTTGCCTGATCAATAAAAGATGGTGGTTTGTGAGATCGGCAAGTTGAGAGACACAGATGATGTAAACTGTTACTCTTGTCATCATAATGGCTTCTTTGCAGTATTTGTACACTTGTTTGGTTGACTGAGATGATGAAAAGCAGTGTGAAAGTAACTGTGAAAGTAGCGCATTTTGGACTTCCTGTAGTTTTTATTCCGATTGTATTATACAACTCCGAACAGGTCACTCGCCTAAATATTTTTTCACAGTCCCACAAAGTACTTTTCAGTCACAAATGCGAGTGAAATGATCACACTGTGGAGCCCTGACTTGCTGTTTTTGTGGCCAAAAATGAACATGCTTATGCAAGGATGGGTGTGGTAGCACAATGTGCGAGAAATAAAAACCTGCTGCTCCAACCCACCTTCTAGTGGAAACACAAAGCCTAATTTAGATTTTACTGATTTGAATTTAAGCCTTACAAGTTGTTTCCTATTTCCAATAATCCAGATCAGCGGACCCCTAGTGGTCAGTGGTGTAATTGCAGGGGGCCATAGGAAAGTTTTTAAAATGTTATATATCTATATCTATCTATCTATCTATCTATCTATCTATATATATATATATATATATATATGTATATATATATATATATATATATATATATAGAGAGAGAGAGAGAGAGAGAGAGAGAGAGCTGTATAGATTATATATATATATCTATATCTATCTATCTATCTATCTATCTATCTACCTATATATATATATATATATATATATATATATATATATATATATATATATATATATATATATATATATATATATATATGTTTAAAATTAACCAATTTGGTTATTCACGTGCATTCACAAATATCACAATCGTTCATTGATAGATTTTATTTTGAATTTATTTACAAATGAAATGATAATATGCAAAAACCTATGAGTGGTAGAGAAGTTAATGAATTTGATGGATTCAATGGTTTGATGGATAAAATAAATGTGTCGCACCAACAATAAAATGTAAAAAATAAAAACTTGAAATGTTTTGATTCAATTTTAAATGTCCAACGTTAATATTATTAATGTTAAATATTAATAAAATAAAGCAACATATATAGAAATGACTGTTAAATATATAGCCTATAATTGTTGTGGAGTGAGGGGTCCTTGTGGATTGTTCGCAATATGCTAGGGGTCCAGAGCTCACAAAAGGTTGAGAACCACTGGTCTAGTGTATGAATTTTAGAAAGGTAATATCGTCTCAAATGGAACACATTAGTTTTTTACTAACCGGAAGTATATGCCGCTTCCTAATCAGTGCCGCATGATGTCATAAGCACGTAATGTGACACCGCTAGCTTTAGCAGATACCCAGAGTCACCGACAATGACTTTCTTCAGTTTACTGTTGATGTCAATGTTAACTTTTATTCCCAACTTGACCCCAGTCACCATCAGACACCAGACGGAGACATAATCATCAAGTGACTGAGGAAGAAAGTGTGCAACCTCCAAGTCCTCTATGGCAGGAGGGCATTTTATATTAAACACCGCGGAGAAGGTAAAACTTTACAAAGCGGCATTTATGAGCAGGGAAGCACAAAAGTGATGCACGAGCACAAACTTATGTTTGTATCCAAAATGCTCCACAAAATGTAAGGGGTTGGAGAAACTGGTGCAAGTTGCTTAAAAGGTTTAGTTTAATTTAAGTTTATTGTCATTATATGGTGTATTTGCGCTTGCAGTGTAAATTCTGTCATTTATTATAACGGAAGTGATCTATTAGTAATGAGGCGACATTGCTCCTCACTCGCAGTGGGAGTGCAAATAAGATCTGTAATGTCTAATTAAAACACTATGATCAAAAGTAAGACAATATGCCTAAAAGCAGTGAGTAACAGAAACCATAAGTTGCAGTGAAAGTGAGTCTTTATTATTAATTTAGGACTGTAGTTTAATTCCGTTGTCACGTTACAAAGATGGATACGGAAGCAAGTGCAGATCTTCTAACATTTAATAAACAAACAAACAAACAAAATACAAAGACACAATAACACGAGGCAAAATACTGTGGCAAAAACTAAACATGGAAGCCTGGACAAAAGCATAGATAGACGATTACATGAGACAAAGAAGCAGTGCAAACACCCATTGATCCATCACACATTACGGACACGCCAATCAGCCTACCATGCATGTCTTTGGACTGGCGGAGGAAACCCCCACAGCACAAGGAGTACATGCAAACTCCACACACACAGGGCCATGGTGGGAATCGAACCCCCAACCCTGGAGGGGTGAGGTGAACATGCTAACCACTAAGCCACTGTGTGCCCCTGCAGTGCAAATAGTGATTATATATATGAGTGCTGGTTAAACAAAAACGTGATACAGGTGAAGGTGGTCACGTGACAGTAATATGGTGCAGTGGCTGCTGGGAAATGAAGTCCAGAGTTACCTCCTTGATATATGACATCTGTGCTTTTTGTGCATCCATAAAAAGCAATGCATAAATACTATTATATACACACACACACACACACACACACACACACACACACACACACACACACACGAACACATATATAAAGATTATATTATAATTGTTCATGCATTACTTTTTATGGATGCAAAAAAAGCACAGAATTAAACTACAGTGCTGAATGAATAATATATATTCTGGTGTGTGTCTGTGTGTATTGGGTTCTTTTTAGTCTTATATAAATTGGACAAACGCTTATGTACAGTTTTTGTCCGAAGTTTATGTTTGTAACACTCAGTTTGTAGTTTATGTTTGTAACACTCAGTTTGTGGATTTTATTTTAAATAAATGAAAAATGGTACTGAAAATGCCCCCCCCCCCCAATCTGATTAATCGATAAATGGAAAAAATAATCTGCCAACTAATCGATTATGAAAATAATCATTAGTTTCAGCCCTACAGTTAACCCATCTTTTTTTCTTGGAAGAGTGTCCAAATATTAAGTAAGCACTTGAAAAGGAATTGAATAAGGCAAAGAAGAATTACCACTGGTTAGACTCTGAGCCTACCCTGTGAACACTGGACATGCGTGGATGTATGGCAAGAATAAACGCTGGATGGGATGGCTGTCTGGATGGGATGCTGCAGTGGACTGGTGTCTCATCCATGGTGTACCATTCCTACCATACCATTCCTACCACACACAATGCACCATGCACACAATCATACACTCATTCACATCTAGAGGTAATTTAGCACAGCCAACCCATGCAGGGTGGGAATTGACCTCAGCATTTAATATTCACCAGATATTATGCAGGGTTGCAGAACATACATTTGATGCAACATATTTTAAAACATGAAACTTACAGTATATTCATACTGTGATCCAGATTTTGAAAAGGAATTTAATGATACAAATAAACAGATATCCTGCATGCTTTTATACAGAATACTTTAAAAATCCTAGCCTGAACATTGAAAGTTATATTAAATTTCATTTTGCTTTTCTAATGTATAAAAGGGTTTCAATTTTTACATGATCATGGAATCGATTCACTGTGCATCAGTGGCACCAATTGAACAATTTAAAATTCTAGTTAACAGTGTAATGTTGACATGGAGCTACAAAAGAATGGTAAACATCACTATAATTAGTACACATTTTAGATTTTTTTTAATGTTCACCTCATTTCAGTTGTAATCTAATAGGTTTCATGATCTTTAAATTGATCATGTTTTTCATAAAAAAAAATCTGATGCATTATTCTTTAATGTTTAAATAAAACTATAAATTGCCTCTGTATGTTTGGCATCAGCTTTTTTTATAAATAAATTTTAAAATTCTATGCAAATTAAATAATGACTGGATAAGACATTACAAAATGAGTAGCTTAAACAATACAGTGGATGAAGCAAACACATACTACTCTGGGTCCGACGGCAGGTGTACACATAAAATGAATTAAATAAAAAAAATGTGTGCATTTTGTTACTTCAGTGATTGATTTGATTGATGGACTTAAACTAGAAATAAATCCTCTCGACATTCATCAGATTCAAGAAAAAACACAAGCCACAACCTGCTAAATGTAGATTTACTGTACATGTGAATTTAGAGTTACAAGTGTTTCATTAGTTATTCCCAAGTCATTATAAGAGGATTTACCAACCTCTAGATAAAGTCACAATACCTATGTTTCTTGTGCTATTTGATTAAAGTTGAAGCAGAAAGCAGCTTTGATAGCACATGCTGTAGCCCTCAGTAAGAAACAAATCGTGAATATGAAAGAAATAAAAACAATGAAAATCATTAAAAAAAAATAATCAGTGATCATATGATGTGCGGAACACTATTGTAAATGTTTACACTGAAATAAATAAAATCAGTGTATTTTAGTCCTCAAACAAATGCTTATAGACATAAATATAAATATAGCTGCAAGCAGCAATACCAATTGGTCAAGACAATTATCGGTGCATGAGCAGCAAAAGACATGCTTTGTGACATGATTTTGAGTCAGAGTAACAGTGTATGAGGAGTTAGAAAAAGTAAACTTTCAATCATAAAAAAAAAACATTTACTTTAAAAATAACTACAAATAGCTACTCCTTAGAAATGTTGTCCCGTATGTGGTGCTGTTCTGAAACTGCTCAGGTAGCAGCTGGGCATGATAGCTATCATGCAGGAAAGCATTCAAGAGTTATAAGCCAAAATAGCCGTTTTTGCCATCTCCTGACCAGTAGGGGGCAGTGTGCCGACTAGGAAGCGGCTAGCAGGTTTTTACTATACTTCCGGTTAGTAAAAACCTGCTAGTGTTCTATTTGAGGTGATATTACCTTTCTAAAATTCATACACTAGACGGTAGGGTATGCAGTGCATAGTGTAAGTGTGGAGTACTTCATTTGAGACACAACTTTAGTATTTACTCTACGAAGCATGTTTTTGGAAGAGAAGAAACGTAGTGAGCAAACGCACCCTGTGCCGCACGCAGACTAACTAATCGATAATGAGATTCATTGACAATGATTTTCATAATCGATTATTATCGATTTTATTGATTAGATGTTGCGGCTCTACATCAAAGTAGTAACAAAAGCATGAAACAATTATAACCAACCAACCAAACACACAAACAAACAAATCACTGGTTAGAATTCGTTACATTACATTTCAAAAATCAAAATTTGTTAATTGTGCTGAAGTCTAACCACTCAGCTGTACTCAGTTCAGTTAAGCCCTTAACACAGAAATCTTGTTTATTCACATTTCCATAAGCATGCCATATTATAACACAAAATTAACATCACTGTTCCCACACTGCTGGCACCTATGATTACAAGTGGGCTCTCCACCACCAATTACAAGCTGCATGTAAAATTCTGGCATCTATGGTAGAAAAATGTTGTAGATAAAAGCCACTTTTGGAAAAGCATTTTGTAACATGGGTTGTGCTGTGCTATTCCTCCATGTGCATTAGAATGTGATAATGTTTGCCGATCTGAACTGGCGTATGATGCATGCATACAAATTTCCGATCAATTCCAACCTGACACCCTTGACACTGCTCAGATTGTGTTTACAGGATTATGAAGGTGGCTCACAGCAGCTCAAGATCATCATATTACAGAGTTCTCTTTGTTTCCTGACTGAGTAATTTTTCATTTTCAACAAAAAGATCCTACAGTAACTACTTGCTATGAGTGTACCTTTCAGAAATAACATGTTACAGGTAAACAGGTATCTGTATAGGTATCTGTGTAATAAACTAGGTACCCATTGACAAAGTCGAACAGTAACCAAGTTTCTTCTGTATGCTGACTGCCTATACTACAGGAGTCCCTGAAGTGGTTTTGATGACAAAAGTAGACAAGGCATGTGTAATGACAAGGGATTGTTTGCACAACATCTACAAAAGCAAGAAGATCAGGGAGAAAGTGAGAAGTTCTCTGCAAATATTCTTAAATAATTGTACAATGTGAAAAGGTAAAAATAAAAATTAACTGTGTATGCATTGTGGGTATATGCAGATGCGCGAATACAGTAGCGGCCTGGGTGTCCCAGTGAATCGTATATTTCCTGTGTGGAACTATCATGAGGAGATTCACATGAAAGAGGATATAAACTGCTTGATGCTGGAAGCTTTGACACATGTTGTACACTGTGCTAATGAATATGTGAAAAACGTTACTAAAGGAGTGTAAAAGGGTGAAAGTTCTCAGTAATAGAATGAGATTTTTTTTTTTAATACAGCTGTTTATAAATATTCCAGTGTACAGTTTCTTCTCTTTAGCAGGAGCTCCATGTCTGAATTCAATGCCTGAATCTAGCCAGCGATATCAAAATAATATCAGGAGCTAAAGTTAAAGCTTTAGGCAGCTGCATGTCTGGTATTGTGTACAATATCACAAAACATTTATACAGTGCTGTAAAAAAGGATTTGCCCCATCCTGATTTCTTCTGGTTTTGTATATATCTTATGTTGTATTTTGTTTGAAGATACATACAATAAGACAAAAACAACCTGAGTTTTTATTTATTTATTTTTCTTATTGAAACAAATAAAAGTGATCCAACCCGTATCACCAATGTGAAAAACTAATTGCCCCCTTTAACTTAAAATCTGGTTGTGCCACCTTTAGCAGAAATACCTGCAACCAAACGCTTCCACTAACGGGAGATCAGTGTTTCACTTACTCCTGTGCTTTGAATCATTCAGTACGTTTACATGGACAACAATAATCCGATATTAACCTGGTTAAGACAACACTCTGATGATGAAGCTGTCAGCAAACAAAATATTGATTTTGATTATTATGAACACAATAGTAGCCTATTGAGTGTAACGTATCGAATGATCCAGATCCCGAATATAAGCCAGATGCTGAATTTACTGGGGGAAGTTCAGAAGGTGCCACATCATAATATTACTTGATAATATTGTTTTTAGCCATGAAAATTATACATGATAAAATGACTTATCACAAAAATATTAAATAGTGTAATGATTTTAATGTCATGGTGACTGAAACGATTGAATGGAAATGCTACAATAATTTCACTATTTTAGTGTGTGAATTATTGGTGTGTCATTTTTATGGTGTATGTATGTGTGTATATATATATCTGTTTGATGACAAATAAAATGTAAAAATATAATGAAATATGCTGCATTTTGTTATTTTATAATTGTTAATAATATATTAGTTTTATACTATTGGGGCAGTTTAGAGATCCATCTGCATAAGATACGTATAGTATATACTCTGGGTCGGTAACGACATGAATATGTAATAATGATTGGTGAAACGTATGCATTTAAGGGTTAAAAGCAGACTGGCAAACAAATAATAATAAAAAAATAATAGGCAAAGAGAGAATTAAAATGGGCAAGAAGTCAGGCGATCAGCAAACTGAACAAATGAGGAAAAACAGAATCATAAAACCAATGGACAGTAGCAAAGTCAAAAAGAACCAGAATATAAATCACAACAACAAACACTTCACACATCAAGGAAAAGGCAGACTGAATGATAAGAGTCTGGAGTCTGTTTTTATAGTGTGGGTAGTGATTAGAGTCAGGTGGATTCAATCTGAAGTTGGGAGAGTTGGCGCATGTCAGTTTGGAGATGTAGTCTGGAGCAGCCATGTCTGTAGTCACTAGTGCAGTATGGGAAATGGAGTCTATCACAGATTCGGGTGTAGACATGACAATGTCAATGCACAAAAAATGTCACTGTTAAAATTAAAGCAATGTGAATAGCAGGCAGTATATCAAACACAATATTGAACTATTAAATTTGACAATTTTTGGTTTATGAAAACATGTACTGTAGACAACTTGTATATTATTATACATTATAATTAATACAGTCACCATCCCCTTTATTGAGAACACCTGTACATCTGCACATACATGCAGGTTATTATCTAATATAAATATCTAATCAGCCAATCATGTGATTATCTAAATCAGGCAATTCATAAAATTCTGTACATATGGGCCATGTCGATGTTCACATCCACCGTCAGCACCAGTCTACCAGTATATCAATTGCTTGAATGCCACAACCTATTTGAGTATTGTTGCTGACCATTTGCATGGCCACAATTCACCATCTTCTAATGGGTACTTACAGCATGATAATGCTGCTACATTCTGGTCAGAAAGCAAAAGTTGTCTCAAACTGGTTTTATGAACAGGACAACGATTTCAGTGTTCTTCAGTGGCCTTCTTAGTCACCAGATCTGGAGATCTGGATCCAATAGAACATTTGGGATGTGGTAGTATGGGAGATTCGTAGCATGAGAGTGCAGCTGAACGATCTGCAGGAATTATGTGATGCAATCATGTCAATATGGACCAGAATCTCAAAGGAATATTTCAAACATTTTGTGGAATCCAGGCCATGAAGAATTGAGGCTCTTTTGAGTTCTCCCCTAAACATAGATCAGTTCAATGGACCTTTAATACCTCAATGGAAGCTGTTTGTGCAACCTCTAGAATGGCAATAAAATCAACTGAACTTGTCAGATCAATGAATACAGTACCCTAAATACAGTAATCTTCAGTGCCACCTAGGGCAATTATAAAAACAACAGAATAGCACAAATGAGAACATGCAATATTAGAAATCGGCTACTGTGCAATCCACAGTGAAAGGAAATCAGATTCTGACAGGGAGTGAGAATTCAGGACAACACCAGCAAGCACATCGAGAATGCACATGCTCTTTTCCCTGGCTTTTTAGTCTATCAGTTCTGTATGAGTAAATAATTTAATTTAAAATATAAATAATCATAAATATAAATAATAAATAATTTAAAATAATTCCCTTAAACAGGGAAAAATCAATATTGCACAAGCGTACCACAAAGTATAAATTTAATTGTTCATTTCAGCATGTATGAGGAATGTTCCAGCATGCGTGAGAATCATCAATGAGGCAAAAAAAACCAAACAAACAAACAAAAAAAAAACAGGCAGATAGGTTTTACTTTCGATTTCACAGAAATACCCCTCCCCTGCACACAAACTCACAGAAGCAAAAGTGAAAGAGGAAAAGGAGCTAAGCTGCACACACAGAACAGCAGACAGAGAAAGACACACAGACCTCAAATCTCAATATAACCGTCACACAAGGTAAGTGCTCTTTGTTTAGAAAGAATGTGTAATATGCAAAACATACTTTTTTTAAAACGTAATTTCTCTCTCTCTCTCTCTCGCTCATGTGCACACAAACGAACACAAAACACACACACACACACACACACACACACACACACATCTACTAAATATCCTAAAATATACAAACACAGACCCACTGATCGCATTGTTGCTATTCTTTTTGAGAGAACTAAATTCTCATTCATAAGTGACATTTATTACAGGAGCTGCATGGTGCTAAGCTAAGTGCTAGGTGCTACATTTATTATATGGTGCTATGCTGTCTATCACATTCACGTTTGTTATTTTTGCTGTGTGACCTTCTTTATTCTACTTCTTCTATACAGTTACAGTATCTAACACTAACAATGTAAATGCTTAGAGTTTCTAATATATATTCAATATCTTAATATTTCCTTTTTTCTTCAATATAGAGTCAAACATGGGATCCTCTCCATCCAAACCTGGTAAGTAACACAAACTGACGTACTGAAGCATTTAATTAAACAAAGTCAAATGTTAAATTTAGGGTCTGTATTACAGTAATATTAAATAGGACAATAGTGTAGTGGGCAGTGCTTCTGTGTCTATATCAGGGGTGTCCAGTCTTATCTGAAAAGGGCTGGTGTGGGTGCAGGTTTTCATTCTAACTAAGCAGAAGCCACACTTGAGTCTATTGAAAGCCAAGATCAACTGAATAAACAGTTCTGCATATGTTATAAATGGCACACCTATTGGGAGCCTGGGTACTGCGCATGGCGTTTCCCCCAGTTATTGCACACTTTCTACATTTCAAATCTATTAGATGGTTTCATTGTATTAGCATATGTTTACTGTAAATTTACACAGTTTAAAAATATATGAAAGAAAAAAATCTGAAAAGATGACATTAAGCATCCTTTTTTTGAGGACTGGGCATATACATGACCTGAAATAAAAACACACCCAATCAGTGTGTTTCCATAATAGTTTTTTTAATTACATTTTCTTATCTGTCCAATAGAATTTCACACAGTTCTGGCTGATAAACAAGTTACAGGTGGATGTAATGTTATTCTTTCCTGCGAGGCAAACACAGAATATGTAACGGCAACTTGGGAAAAGGATGGCCAGAAATTGGCTTGTGTGGAGGGCAAGCACACTGTGAAAAAAATTGGTACAAAATGCATCTTGGAAATTGGAAAAGCTCAGGAGAGTGATGAAGGGAAATACACCATAACCCTGAGCAACAGTTCCGGTTCTGACTCATGCTCTGCCCTCGTCAGAGTCCGTAAGTAACATCGTAATTTATTACTATAAAATAATATAAATTAACCAGAGAAATGCTTATAATAACAACTATTCCGAAAGACACAAATAAGCACTGGCTATTTAAAGGGTGCTCTTAATCCTACAGATTAAAAAAATATGTATTACACAAAAATAGGGCACAGAAAGCAGGTAGCACATCACAGTAGAATTTCTATACATACAGTCATGGGAAAAGGAAAGTACACCCTCGTTCAATGTTTTTATTTATCAGGGTCTAAATAACAATTGTGTGGTCCTCACCAACTTCTATAAACAATTAACCTCAGGTGACTACAAAAAACACGACGGACTTCTATAGGTAGTCATTTTTCCCCAAAGAGTAAACCAACATTCAGTAACCCGGGGGAAAAATAAGTACATCCTATAATTCATTAAAACGTAGAACCACCTTTAGCAACAATAACTTGAAGTAAATATTTTCTGTAGGTATTCATCAATCTCTCAGATCTTTAAGAAGAAAATTTGGTCCACTCTTTACAACATTGCTTCAGTTTATTGATGTTTGAGGGCATTCGTTTATGCAAAGCTGTGTTAAACTCCAGCCACAGCATCTCAAAAGTGTTGAGGTCCGGATTTTGACTCGGTAATTCCAGCAGCTTCATTTTTGTCTTAAGCCATTCAGATGTCAATTTGCTGGTGTGCTTGACATCATTGTCCTGTTGCCTAACCCAATGTCAGACCATATTAAGCTGCTGGACAGATTCACATTTCTCTTAAGAATATTCTGGTATAAAATGGAGTCCATCAGTCGGTACATTTACATGGACAACAATAATCCGATATTAACCCGATTAAGACGATGCTCTGATTAAGAAACTAGCATGTAAACAGCGATTATTGATGACCTTAATCCAGCTAAAGTCGTGCTCAAAGTAAACACAAATCGGATTAAGACATGTGGAGTATTCCTGTTTTAGTCACATTATCAAAGTGCGTTACAGACATGTACACACCTTAATCACATTATTAGCGTCATGTGGGAGTTTTCGCCCCATTTTGCGACAGGACACATACACACAAGGCAGTGCTCAACCGTTTGACAGCAAACGAGAGAGCAAGGCTGTGTCCGAAACCGCATTCTTACCTGCTATATAGAAGGCGAATACATGTATTCCGGCTACTATACAGTAGGTAAGTATGTGGTTTCGAACGCAGCCCATGGCTTCAAGCAGTCACCTATTTGCACATATAGCATGACAATTAACTGCACTTGAAGATTCCGTAAAAAGTAAAAATGAAACACCCAAAACTGTATACGGTACCATAACGAAGATGAACTGTATGTTGATATGTGAAATTCTGGAGGGAACGTCGGACGGCGTGGCGTGGGGCTTAATGGCGTGTGCCGTTAATCGATCTATGTCCTAGAACATGTAAAACGGGAACATCAAAGGAACATTCTAAAAGAAACTCATGTAAAAACCATAATCACAATATTGTCTGATTCAGAATAAGGTCAATAATTAGAGTACTGCTGTCCATGTAAACGTAGTCATTGTCTCAATGACTGAAAGTTGGTATGAGGTGTTTGTTGTGATACGCTGGGTTTGGTTTACACCAGGGGCATGAAGAGATCAGAAGGGGGTTGCAAATATTTTCAAGAAAAAAACAAACAGACAGGACATCATTTGGGTACTCTGTGTATTTTATTACTTTTCAAATAGAATGTGCATAAATGAAAAACTCAGCGTTATCTATCCCTCTGCGTTTTCTTTTTGCTGGGAGAGGCAGAGCTTAGCCTGCCTTTTATCTAGCAGACCACTGTTGCCAACTTACAATTTTCAGACCCCTTTAGCTACTTTTTTTGAGAAAAAAAAGCGCCTAGCGACCAATCTAGCGACATTTTGGACAAACCTTAGCGACTTTCCAAATGTCGCCAGTACTGTCCTGCAAGCGTGAGGTCTTGCTTTCCCGCTGCACTCGCGTCTGCTCTGTTCAGTGAGTGGCTTAGAGCCGGAGATTTAACAAGGTCATGGCTAAGGAGACGCGCCCTTCGTCCCAATTTACATCATTTGTATGCGAATGTTTTTTGAGAATGCAAAATGAATGGACTGTTTTACATGTAAAATAGTACACGCTATTACAGCCTAGTTCTCTTGTTCAAAGTAGTCACAAATCACAAATTATGAAAAGTAATTAAAAAAGTACAAAATCACAACCAAAAAAATCTATCTATCTATCTATCCATCCATCCATCCAAAAATCTATCTATCTATCTATCTATCTATCTATCTATCTATCTATCTATCTATCTATCCATCCATCCATGGAGGATGGATCTAGGGAAGGCTGGGGGGGGGGGGGGTCTTTAGTTGCAAACGGTTGAGAACCTCTGGTTTACACCAAACAGAGTTATGCTGGAAGGGTGTACTTGTTTTTCCAACCTGGTTTCTGAATGTTGATTCAAGTTTTGGGGAATAAATAACTACATATTGAAATCTGGGTTTTTTTGTCACCTGAGGTTGTGTTTGTTTATAGAAGTTGTTGAGGACTACACAATTGTTATTTAGGTGCTGATTAACAAAAACATAGAATTGAAGGAGGTTGTACCATCTTTTTCCCAATATTTTAAGTGCAAGTGGGCACCTCCTTGGAAAAATGGGAGTATACTATTAGAATAATAGTATACCTACTAATACAGTACCTACTGCTATAATATTAATTATATTAATACCATGTTAATTGATATGTATTTTCTACAGAAATAAATGAATGGAGGACAGTGCAATGGAGGTAAGGTTTTGATATAATGCAAGGTATCTGAATTGCTAGTTACAGTATTGCTTCAATAGTTATAATGAATATATAAAAAGTATAAATATAAGCTGCCGGAATCACATTTTTTTCTTTCCTTAGACAAGCCAGAATGTTAAAAGCTCTCAAGACATTTAATATTTGTAATGAAGTTGAAGAGCTCCGCTTCCTCCTGTATGGACGAGTTGGAGCAGGAAAGTCCAGCGCCATAAACACCATCAGAACCATTTTTGAAGGACGTCAGTTTGTCAACTGTCTGGCTGCTGCAGGATCTACTAAGAGTCACACTCTATGCGTGAGTCCATATTATGCAGTCTTAAATGTGTCATTACTTTTCACCTTGTATGCATGACAACTAGCTAGGTAAACATTAATAAACACATCTGTTTCTTTAATACTTTCAGTATGAACGATTTAGATTTGCAAATGAAGAAGGATCGTTTCCTTTTGCCTTCAATGATATAATGGGTGCGGAAGCAAAAGATGGGGTCCTCACTGAAGATATCATCAGCGCTTTAAAAGGTCATATGAAAGAGGGTTACATGGTAAGGTAACACTTAAACTTTAGTGTGGCTATTATCAATCCAAATCACACAATATGTAAATCAGAAAGAAACAAATGTCAATATAAAAGCCTACCAGTGTAATCAATATATCTGGAAACCAATTTTATATGACCACACAAATACTTTATTGAACCGTTTCTCTCTTTTCTTCAGTTTAACTGTAACAGTCCACTGACTACAAACAACCATTATTACAATCAAAATCCCAGCCTGAGTGATCAGATGCACTGCCTGGTGTATGTCATACCAGCCGACAAGATCTCAATGATGGAAAAGGAGTTTATTGAAAGATTGAAGAGTGTCAGAGAAACAGCAAGCAGAATGGGTGAGTCAGTTCATCAGCTCATTAATGTTTAAAGTTTATCCTTGCCAGGCACAGTTATATTTATATTTTTAGCAGGTGCTCTCAGGGTAACTTGCTACTTTTGTGGCCAAATCGGCCTTCTAGTGGAAACACAAGACCTAAATTATTGTTTACTAATTTGAAATTTAGCCTTAAAAGTTCTTTCCTATCTCCTTATTTTTGTCATCCTACTACAAAATAAACAGGCTAATTCAAATCAACTTTTCTAAATGCAAGGAAATACAAGGTGACTAAATTAGAATTTTATTATTAACAGAATGAACGTCTGTTCCTGAGAGATTGGGAAATATGCAAAGTGATTTTTTTAAGAGAATGAGATGATTTGATTGATTGGATATTGCTGCCACATGCTCATTACATAATCATTACATAACCATTAACTTAATGATAAATGTTAACATTTTAACCCATCCTCTTTTTACAATTACAAAAACGCCATTAGATTATTGCCTGCATTGATGGTCATGAAAATAGCAAGAAATGATACAATATGCCAGGGGTTCCCAAACTTTTCCAGGGCAAGGCCCCCCAAATGGCACTAACATTTGACCGAGGCCCCCTTTTGCAAGATATCTTTAAAACACATTAAAAATACAGACATCTGAATATATCCCCCTTTTTTTATTATTATTAATAATTACATCTTACATCTTTACATTACATTATTTTAGGAATTGATTGTGTGTGTGGGTGTGGTTGTCTGAGAGTAAGACACTAGTGGGAGGGATGTGCTAGGTGGCTCCAATCAAACTGTTGAGGCCCCCGGGGCGCCCCCTGGCGGCCCCCACTTTGAAAACCACTGCAATATGCCACATTCACAGGGCCCAACAAAATATATCTAACTTCTGCATTATTTTCATGCTTTGTTTTTGATTTGTAATCTAGCACCTTAACATTTTAACAGAATCTCAAGTAAGCACTTGAAGAGAAATGAGTTGCTCTATTGGAGTGTTTTAAACCATGAGTTATCTGTGTTATAGTCCTAGGCCCTGTACAGTTGGAAAGGTTTCTTACTTTAATGAGACAACATTTTGCAAGTATTTTTCTATGGGATGGAGTAAGGACTTTTAAAATGTCTAAATTAGTGACCAGATTGGAATCAAATTAAGTAGATCATATGAGGTTCAACATTTTAAAGAATGTTTGGAGGACTTTATCATCAGTGACACATCATTCAATCACTGTACCTGGATTATAACTCAGTTATTCATCTTAACCATGCTATTAATGTAACTACAAAGAATTATTCAGCAACTACAATAAAACTAATAGAAAATGTATGCAATTAGGACAGTGTAGGTCTGGACCTGACTATGGAACAAGGGGAGGAGTAAGACAAAGAAGAATTAACACTGGTTATATATTAATTCCTCTTCTGTAACTGCTTTATCATGGTGAGGATCACAGTGGACTATCCTGGGAACACTGTCTGTGTTTGGATGCGTGGCAGAAATAAAACCCTGGATGGGATGCCAGTCCATTCTCCAGTGGACTGCTGTCCCATCCAGGGTTTATTCCTACAAAAAACACTGCACCATGGACACACAATTATACACTCATTCATACCTAGGGGCAATTTGGTATAGCCAATATACCCATCAGCATATTTCCTCAAACTGATCAGTGGCTGACAAGTTTACATGCAGCCTAATAATCTGTTCATAATCCAACTGATAGCACAATTGGAATTTTAAAAAAGTTCACGTATACACTTCATTCAGAAGACTGTAACATGATCGAAGGCCAATCTGAATGAATTTTTATCTGATTGAATGAGGTGGGTAATCCTTTCAATAATCTATTAAATAGAAGAATAACATTCATGTAAACCTTCATGTCTGATTATTTGCAGTATTTTTGCAGTCCCATTAAAAATTTTGATTTAAGGTTTATTGGGTCAAATTGACTTTATTGATTACGTTTCACTTGTGGAAGCAAGTGCAGGTTTGGCAGATTTAATATAAACAAAGTTCAAGTGTAAGGCAGAAATCCGTAGTCAAAAAACAAGCAGAGGTCAGGCGATCAAGCAAACAGGCAAAACTAGGCAGGGCAGAGAATTGAAGTCAAAGGAGTACATAAAGGTCAAAACTCAGAATGGCAAAATATGAGAACAAGGCTTGGACAACGACAAAGACTAGGCAGCTGAACGTTTACGTCGCAAAGTCTTAATGTTCCCAAAGTCTCTTTTAAACTGTGTTGTGAGTGTGTGTGAGATTGTTTGCACGGGTGTGTGTAGTTAGAACTCAGAGAAGGTGAACGTGTGTGTGTGTGTGTGTGTGTGTGTGTGTGTGTGTGTGTGTGTGTGTGTGTGTTTATGGGAAGTGTAGTCCTCTTCGGCCATGTTTGTAGTTTGTGGCGCCTCCTGGGAAATGTAGTTGCTGTATTGCTGATATGACATTTAGTCTCAAGGTAAAAATTTGAAACATGACAGTCAGTGCATTCAAGTTTTTAATAGTGTTGTTTGTGTTGCTAACAAGATTTACTTTATTTCCATCTCAGGAAAATGTCATCCAAATGTGATTATTACTTGGAAAGTATAATACCCAATAAACCTTAAATCTAAATCTTTAATAGGACTGCAAAAATCCACCACACTGATAAAATTTACAATGAAATGACTGAGTAACTGAGTTTTTTTCTATGTTTTGCCTACTTATGCTACAGGAATCCCTCAAGTGGTTTTCATGACAAGAGTCGACTGCATATGTCCAATGACGAAGGAGAATTTGCAAAATATCTACAAAAGCAAAAAGATCAGAGATAAAGTGAGTAATTTTGCTAGAGAGAAAGTGTATGGGCCTCACTGCAGAAATTCCCAACTACAATTCTGAAAAATAACAAATTAATGATGGCATCATGTGTATATTTGTGTGTGTATCTAGATTAGGGAATGCAGTAATGTAGTGGGTGTTCCTGTGAACTGTATCTTCCCTGTCTTGAACTATCACGAGGAGACCCATGTGAACGATGATATAAACTGCCTGATGCTGGATGCCTTAACACAGATTATACACTGGGCTAATGACTATGTAGTCATAAGGTCCAACAACCAAATTTCACCTCAACAACCAATCCGAGAATAAAGAGATTTCACACAAAAAATGACAAACAATTCTGCATGTCTAACGGCTAATTGTATTTAAATTCACCCAATTCTTAATCCAAATCAATCTGTTGATGCAAAATATTTTAAATACATGAAACTTACAGTATATTAGTTTTTTGATACAGATTTTTAATGATACAAATGTACAGATAAAATGCTTGCTTTATAGTCAAAATCCTAGCCTGAACACTGAAACAGTGTATGAAAGGTTTTTTTTAAAGGGAAAATTTTTAAATGATCATGGAATTGATTTACTGTACATCAGTGGCACAGACTGAACAATTTAAAATTCTATTTAATAGTGCAATATTAATGACATATTAAAGACATGGAGCTGCAAAATAATTGACATGGAGCTGCAAAAATATGGCTATAATTAGCACACTTTTCAGATATTTTATGTTTATATCATTTCAGCTGTAATATACTAATATAACTAATATACATTATACTGATCATGCTTTTCATAAAACTACTTTTTACTTTAATGTTTAAATAAAAGTATAAATTGCCTCTGTTTGATGTCACTTTCTTTTTTTTAGAAATACATTTTAAAATGATTATATTTAAATTAAATAAAGACACTGGATAAGACATTACAAAATGAGTAGCTTAAAGAATACAGTGGATGATGCAAGCACATTTTCTGCTCCAGGTGTTACAGCCATAACTGTATGCAGGGTTTAAAAAAAAAAAAAAAACAGGTCCAGAAGTTTGCTAGTGGGGTTTGGGGGCGAAAAATATTGATTTCCCTGACCGACATATGTGCATTTTAAGGATAATAATAGCTTTAAAACCATGTCAGTGGGCTGGATCAAATTCATGTACAAATGCCTCTTTGACTGACATCAGCTCTATCATCTCCCATCTCAGCCTGGTCTACCCCAGTATTGCTCTGATTGTATGGTCTCTCCGAGTCTTTTACTTTTAGGTCTCAAGCATACAATGTTCAATCTGCTTCAAACTTCACGTTTGATATGAATCCTGCCCTGAGGACATCTACATGCTCTTAAATTCAATATTATTCATAGCGCCACCTGCTGGCAACATGAACTGACATTTTACACTAACTCAGACATACAATGTTCAATCTGCACCAAACTTCATATGTTTTATACTAATTCTGGCCTGAAGACATCTACATGCCAATATTCAGTTATAGTCATAGTGCCACCTGCTGGCAACAGGAAATTACATGTTTTACATCGTGATACACTCTTAACATATATGTACTAAAAAGTGCTAAAAAAAAAATGGAATGGCATTCCCCTGGCAGAGCAGCCCCAACATGCAGCCGGGTGCTGCTTGCAGCTTTATTTTTTTTTTTTAATATTTTATTAACTTATATCTTTTTTTATATTAAATGATTTTTTTTTTATAAAAAGCACATTTTCTGTCTTTACATTTGATTTGATTTTTTTTTTTTTGGTTTGTTTATCAGTTGTTTAGATGGTTTCCCCGAGTACAGTGTTGCCATGTCTACTGATAATATTACGCTTTTTAGGGGATTAAGAAAAACATGAAAACTGGAGTTGACTTTTCTTGTGATATCTGGCAACCATGAGTTTAAATTAAGTAAATTCGCTGTCTATTAGAGTTGGGAATTGGTGAAGGGAGAGCAGCAGTGTACTGTATTTTTACAGACTGAACAATTGCTACTCTTGATTATGATTGGTCAGGAATTATTTAATAAAGAAGTTTAAATTACACCCCACCTTGTAGAGTTAGCATTATTATTAATTTACTTGCACCCGATGCCGCCATGTCTACACAAGCAGGTCACAGTTGCAGGTTCAGGTCATTTTGCCTGATCAATAAAAGATGGTGGTTTGTGAGATCGGCAAGTTGAGAGACACAGATGATGTAAACTGTTACTCTTGTCATCATAATGGCTTCTTTGCAGTATTTGTACACTTGTTTGGTTGACTGAGATGATGAAAAGCAGTGTGAAAGTAACTGTGAAAGTAGCACATTTTGGACTTCCTGTAGTTTTTATTCCGATTGTATTATACAACTCCGAACAGGTCACTCGCCTAAATATTTTTTCACAGTCCCACAAAGTACTTTTCAGTCACAAATGCGAGTGAAATGATCACACTGTGGAGCCCTGACTTGCTGTTTTTGTGGCCAAAAATGAACATGCTTATGCAAGGAAGGGTGTGGTAGCACAATGTGTGAGAAATAAAAACCTGCTGCTCCAACCCACCTTCTAGTGGAAACACAAAGCCTAATTTAGATTTTACTGATTTGAATTTAAGCCTTACAAGTTGTTTCCTATTTCCAATAATCCAGATCAGCGGACCCCTAGTGGTCAGTGGTGTAATTGCAGGGGGCCATAGGAAAGTTTTTAAAATGTTATATATCTATATCTATCTCTCTCTCTCTCTCTCTCTCTCTCTCTCTCTCTCTCTATATATATATATATATATATATATATATATATATATATATAGAGAGAGAGAGAGAGAGAGAGAGAGAGAGAGAGATGTATAGATTATATATATCTATATCTATCTATCTATCTATCTATCTATCTACCTATATATATATATATATATATATATATATATATATATATATATATATATACATATATATATATATATAAAATATATATTTATATATATGTTTAAAATTAACCAATTTGGTTATTCATGTGCATTCACAAATATCACAATCGTTCATTGATAGATTTTATTTTGAATTTATTTACAAATGAAATGATAATATGCAAAAACCTATGAGTGGTAGAGAAGTTAATGGATTTGATGGATTCAATGGTTTGATGGATAAAATAAATGTGTCGCACCAACAATAAAATGTAAAAAATAAAAACTTGAAATGTTTTGATTCAATTTTAAATGTCCAACGTTAATATTATTAATGTTAAATATTAATAAAATAAAGCAACATATATAGAAATGACTGTTAAATATATAGCCTATAATTGTTGTGGAGTGAGGGGTCCTTGTGGATTGTTCGCAATATGCTAGGGGTCCAGAGCTCACAAAAGGTTGAGAACCACTGGTCTAATGTATGAATTTTAGAAAGGTAATATCGTCTCAAATGGAACACATTAGTTTTTTACTAACCGGAAGTATATGCCGCTTCCTAATCAGTGCCGCATGATGTCATAAGCACATAATGTGACACCGCTAGCTTTAGCAGATACCCAGAGTCACCGACAATGACTTTCTTCAGTTTACTGTTGATGTCAATGTTAACTTTTATTCCCAACTTGACCCCAGTCACCATCAGACACCAGACGGAGACATAATCATCAAGTGACTGAGGAAGAAAGTGTGCAACCTCCAAGTCCTCTATGGCAGGAGGGCATTTTATATTAAACATTGCGTAGAAGGTAAAACTTTACAAAGCGGCATTTATGAGCAGGGAAGCACAAAAGTGATGCACGAGCACAAATTTATGTTTGTATCCAAAATGCTCCACAAAATGTAAGGGGTTGGAGAAACTGGTGCAAGTTGCTTAAAAGGTTTAGTTTAATTTAAGTTTATTGTCATTATATGGTGTATTTGCGCTTGCAGTGTAAATTCTGTCATTTATTATAACGGAAGTGATCTATTAGTAATGAGGTGACATTGCTCCTCACTCGCAGTGGGAGTGCAAATAAGATCTGTAATGTCTAATTAAAACACTATGATCAAAAGTAAGACAATATGCCTAAAAGCAGTGAGTAACAGAAACCATAAGTTGCAGTGAAAGTGAGTCTTTATTATTAATTTAGGACTGTAGTTTAATTCCGTTGTCACGTTACAAAGATGGATACGGAAGCAAGTGCAGATCTTCTAACATTTAATAAACAAACAAACAAACAAAATACAAAGACACAATAACATGAGGCAAAATACTGTGGCAAAAACTAAACATGGAAGCCTGGACAAAAGCATAGATAGACGATTACATGAGACAAAGAAGCAGTGCAAACACCCATTGATCCATCACACATTACGGACACTTTTGGACACGCCAATCAGCCTACCATGCATGTCTTTGGACTGGGGGAGGAAGCCAGAGTACCCGGAGGAAACCCCCACAGCACAGGGAGAACATGCAAACTCCACACACACAGGGCCATGGTGGGAATTGAACCCCCGACCCTGGAGGGGTGAGGTGAACATGCTAACCACTAAGCCACTGTGTGCCCCTGCAGTGCAAACAGTGATTATATATATGAGTGCTGGTTAAACAAAAACGTGATACAGGTGCAGGTGGTCATGTGACAGTAATATGGTGCAGTGGCTGCTGGGAAATGAAGTCCAGAGTTACCTCCTTGATATATGACATCTGTGCTTTTTGTGCATCCATAAAAAGCAATGCATAAATACTATTATATATATACACACACACAAAAACACACACACACACACACACACACGAACACATATACACATATATAAAGATTATATTATAATTGTTCATGCATTACTTTTTATGGATGCAAAAAAAGCACAGAATTAAACTACAGTGCTGAATGAATAATATATATTCTGGTGTGTGTCTGTGTGTATTGGGTTCTTTTTAGTCTTATATAAATTGGACAAACGCTTATGTACAGTTTTTGTCTGAAGTTTATGTTTGTAACACTCAGTTTGTAGTTTATGTTTGTAACACTCAGTTTGTGGATTTTATTTTAAATAAATGAAAAATGGTACTGAAAATGCCCCCCCCCCCCCCCAAAATCTGATTAATCGATAAATGGAAAAAATAATCTGCCAACTAACCGATTATGAAAATAATCATTAGTTTCAGCCCTACAGTTAACCCATCTTTTTTTCTTTGAAGAGTGTCCAAATATTAAGTAAGCACTTGAAAAGGAATTGAATAAGGCAAAGAAGAATTACCACTGGTTAGACTCTGAGCCTACCCTGTGAACACTGGACATGCGTGGATGTATGGCAAGAATAAACGCTGGATGGGATGACTGTCTGGATGGGATGCTGCAGTGGACTGGTGTCTCATCCATGGTGTACCATTCCTACCATACCATTCCTACCACACACAATGCACCATGCACACAATCATACACTCATTCACATCTAGAGGTAATTTAGCACAGCCAACCCATGCAGGGTGGGAATTGACCTCAGCATTTAATATTCACCAGATATTATGCAGGGTTGCAGAACATACATTTGATGCAACATATTTTAAAACATGAAACTTACAGTATATTCATGCTGTGATCCAGATTTTGAAAAGGAATTTAATGATACAAATAAACAGATATCCTGCATGCTTTTATACAGAATACTTTAAAAATCCTAGCCTGAACATTGAAAGTTATATTAAATTTCATTTTGCTTTTCTAATGTATAAAAGGGTTTCAATTTTTACATGATCATGGAATCGATTCACTGTGCATCAGTGGCACCAATTGAACAATTTAAAATTCTAGTTAACAGTGTAATGTTGACATGGAGCTACAAAAGAATGGTAAACATCACTATAATTAGTACACATTTTAGATTTTTTTTAATGTTCACCTCATTTCAGTTGTAATCTAATAGGTTTCATGATCTTTAAATTGATCATGTTTTTCATTAAAAAAATCTGATGCATTATTCTTTAATGTTTAAATAAAACTATAAATTGCCACTGTATGTTTGGCATCAGCTTTTTTTATAAATAAATTTTAAAATTCTATGCAAATTAAATAATGACTGGATAAGACATTACAAAATGAGTAGCTTAAACAATACAGTGGATGAAGCAAACACATACTACTCTGGGTGCGACGGCAGGTGTACACATAAAATGAATTAAATAAAAAATTGTGTGCATTTTGTTACTTCAGTGATTGATTTGATTGATGGACTTAAACTAGAAATAAATCCTCTCGACATTCATCAGATTCAAGAAAAACACGAGCCACAACCTGCTAAATGTAGATTTACTGTACATGTGAATTTAGAGTTACAAGTGTTTCATTAGTTATTCCCAAGTCATTATAAGAGGATTTACCAACCTCTAGATAAAGTCACAATACCTATGTTTCTTGTGCTACTTGATTAAAGTTGAAGCAGAAAGCAGCTTTGATAGCACATGCTGTAGCCCTCAGTAAGAAACAAATCGTGAATATGAAAGAAATAAAAACAATGAAAATCATTTAAAAAAAAATAATCAGTGATCATATGATGTGTGGAACACTGTTGTAAATGTTTACACTGAAATAAATAAAATCAGTGTATTTTAGTCCTCAAACAAATGCTTATAGACATAAATATAAATATAGCTGCAAGCAGCAATACCAATTGGTCAAGACAATTATCGGCTCATGAGCAGCAAAAGATATGCTTTGTGACATGATTTTGAGTCAGAGGAACAGTGTATGAGGAGTTAGAAAAAGTAAACTTTCAATCATAAAAAAACACATTTACTTTAAAAATAACTACAAATAGCTACTCCTTAGAAATGTTGTCCCGTATGTGGTGCTGTTCTGAAACTGCTCAGGTAGCAGCTGGGCATGATAGCTATCATGCAGGAAAGCATTCAAGAGTTATAAGCCAAAATAGCCGTTTTTGCCATCTCCTGACCAGTAGGGGGCAGTGTGCCGAAACTCAGCAGCATTCCTCAGGGCCTAATGTTGATGAGACATACCATATTTCATCAATCCTTCAAAGTGTTACAGAGATATACCCTCAAGTCCATTTTGGTGCACTTGCCATCAAATTCGTTAAAACGTCATTCGAAAACTGTATGGTTTATCAAAATTCTACAACAAGTTTGTCATAAGTGTCTCTAGATGATACCAGCCAATTTTCGTGCAAATCGGACAAACGGCCTTGGACGAGTTAGAAAAAGTAGGTTTTTCAGAAAATTCTAAATGGCAGAAAAGGGTGCAATCGAATCGTCTTGGGCCAAGGAATCTGAGGAAAAAGTTTATTTCTAGGATGCATGGTTCAAAATTTTTAACGTGAGTGCAAATTTAGACAGTTAATGGCACTAGAGAGATTGAGATAGAGACTCCAAATTTGCTGTCTTAACAGATTAGACAGTCCTTTATCTGTGTGTCAAATTTCATAACTTTCCCACAAACGGTTCTATGGGCTGCCATAGATGTCCACCGCGGAAGATGGAAGCAGAATAATAATAATAATAATAATAATAATAATAATAATAATTAAAGCTGCAAATTAGGGCTGCATGTAGTCACATGTAGTAGGGCTGCACAGTTAATTGAATATTGATCTTGATTACGATTGTGACTGCCCACAATTACATGAACATGATCAACTGTAATATTGACGTTTAAAGTTCGTCCTCCACTCATAGAAAATTCCGCTGCATATCAAATCAACTGCTTCCTAAACTTACAGGCAGTCACCATAGAGTGGCGCAGGGATGATGCCATTCTGAATGCCAAAACCCGGAAACGAGTTAGCATTTTACCTCTTCCAGTTCTATTGTCCCGAAGTCAATGGGGTTTTTTGAATGGGATTTTGGTTAAAACCCTGAAATAAGGTCTATGGTGAACACCAGCCCAAAATATTTTCATGTTTTATTGTACGATATAAAATACATCATGAAAACTCCACTCATGAGTTTTTTAAAGCTTTTACGTGTATTGAAAAAAGGCGGTTACTAGCAGGTCACGTAATGAGGGTTTAGGACGGATGCAAGTGCAGATAAGAGCTTTATTGAAGAAAGGCAGACAAATCCAAAACGTGAGACAATAGCGTGTCCAAAAACAGGCAAAAGGTCACGCGATCGGCAAATGCGCATAAACTAGGCTAAACAAAAATCAAACAACAAGGTCAAGAACAAGATTAAACATATGAGCCATGAAACTATGAATAAAGGCTTGGTACACTGAAAATTAAACCTTAAAATTTATCTATATTTATACAATCCAGATTTGTGGATAGACTCCAACCAACCACCAACTAAATGTAAGGGAATATAAAATAACTACATTTGAATTTTATTATCAACAGAATAAACACGTCTGTTCCTCTGTGATTTTTTTAAATGTCTGCCAATAGGGAAATAGCAATGTGGAAAGTGAACAAGACAATTTGATTGGTTGACTATTGCTGCAACATGCCTAATCTCACCTAATGATAATGTTATAATTTTATACAATTACAAAAAAATCATCAGATTAATGCCTGGGTTGATTGTCAGGAAAATAGCAAGAAATTATACAATATGCCACATGCACAGGGTCAACACACAGTGACTTCTGCTTTATTTTCATGCTAAGTTTTTTATCTGTAAACTAGCACATTAACAGAGTCAACTTTTTATCTTGGAAGAGTGTCTGAATCTTAAGTAAGCACTTGAAGAGGAATTGAATTGCTCTGTTGGGGTGTTGTTGCAAATCATGGGCTAACTGTGCTAAGCCCAGTACAGTTAGAAAGCTTTCTTACCTTAATGAGATAACTTTTGGCAAGTATGTTTAGGATCAGACCATAGGGTTATGAGTTTTAAAATGTCTTCCTTAGTGATCAGCTTGAAATCAAATGTTTGGAGGACTTTATCATCAGTGACCATCATTCAATACCCAAACTCTTAGCTTATAACTCAGTTATTCTACTTAAACCATTTTATTCATGTAGCTACTGAGAATTATTCAGCAACTACAGTTAAACTATTAGGAAATGTATGCAGTAAGGACAATGAGGAAAGTAGGTCTTGACCTGACAATATTCTCTACCAAGAAAGAGAATATTGAACAAGGGGAAAGAAGGAAAAGAAGAATTAGCACTGGTTATAAATTAATTCCTCTTCAGTAATTGCTTTATCTTCGTCAGGATCACAGTGGACTCTGAGCCTATCTTGGGAATACAGTACGTGTGTGGATGTGTGGCAAGAATACACCCTTGATGGGATTCCAGTCCATTCTCCAGTGGACTGCTGTCCCATCCAGGGTGTATTCCTACCACAAACAATGCACCATGGACACACAACCATACACTCATTCACATCTAGGGACAATTTGGCATAGCCAATACACCCATCAACTAGAGATGTCACGATACCAAAAATCTAGTAGTCGGTAGCGATACTACCAAAAGTACATGATACTCAATACCAAAGTCGATACCACGGTTTGGTATAAAAATAAAATTTAAAAAATTAAATGGAGGACATCTTCCATGTCCTGGAGGACATCCTCCTCTGGCTGGTACTGGCAAAAAGAGAGGGAGCGAAATATTTCGCATTTGAGGCGGATGACAACAAACGTATAATTGATGCTCTGAAGTCAGTGTGCAACCGATGCGATCATTCATTTCAAACAAAGTGAGGAAACACCTGGAATTTGGCGAAGCACCTGAAAGACGGTCCTATATTATGTTTGTTTGAGGCAGCTGGCATTGTGGCCGTGAAAGCAGCTAACGTTATGCTCCATGTAATGTTTGCGATAGCCAGTTATTTGTTAACGACACTAATGCATTGCAGTGTTATAAACTACCTCCTAATGGGCCACCATGCATCGCCATTCAGCCTGTGTCCTGTCAGCAAAATGTAGCCTAATGTCACAAATAATTATTCAAATGTTCATGCTTTTAATACATCTTTTGGGCCTGTGAATCAGTGAATTTAAACTAATGCTTACATTCAGAGTATAAGGTGTGTATGTGTGTGTTTAGGAGTGCACTTTAGAACTTGTGTTTTATTAGTCATTGTCAGACAGTGTTTTGCACTCTCTCTCTCTCTCTCTTTCTCTCTCAGTATTAGCCAGAGGAGGATGTCCTCTAGGAGAGTTTTTAATTTTATTTAAAAAAAAAAAAAGAATAATTTTATTTAAAAAATTTTTATACCACACCGTGGTATCGTGCATCATGTACTTTTGTTGGTATTGGTACAGACTAGACAACAGCACACAATAGCCTAATACAGTGAACTTGACTAAAATAATAAACACTTACTGAACATGGTAATGGGTGTACAAAACACATGCACATACCTATTTAGAGTTCAAAGAGAGCAAAACATCGTCATACAGGATTTATCTTCACAACAAACCTAGTATGAGAAAATAACGTAAGCGTGTACCTCGATAAGAAGATAAAATGGCGACAGCTAGCACACACATGAGAAAAACGTGCTAAATTGCTCATCTTTCAAAAACTCATCGTACAAGTAAAATAGACAGCAGAAACGACACAGTCCATCTATCCTAACGATACTATAAATGATTCAACTGGTCTGTGCACTTGAAATGACTTTTAAAGCTTAAAATTCGAGCTTTATAATCGCGCTGGCTTAAGTACATACCTCTCGCAGTCAAACTCAATGCCGACTGAGGAGAAACCGGGAATGATGCGATATGTCTGCTACCAATCAGCAAAGAGTGCTATAACACAAATAAAGTACTCCCAACACCAAGAACAGCAAACTATTAAATAACCATGAAGGATTTTGGTGAAATTAATAAATTTTACAGAGCGATACATGCCATAAAAAAACACAAATAAAAAAATGACATTTTATTTCCTATTTTTCTTATATCTGTTACATTCCCCCTCCTTAATTTCGCCTAAATCCTAAACATACAGAAGGTCAGGCGAGACAGAAAAAGCAATCATACAACGCATGTTCACACTCGTTTGGTCCAACATAACCATAGGAATCTAATTCCACACACAGCATTTTAAGCTACTCACAAAGTAAGTTCAGAGAAAGCAGAAGTTGATCAGGCTACTGCTTCTCCTAGTTAATGTGATGCCTTTTACACCACACAAGATGTTGGGACCCTATACTCGTCAATGTGAACATTCTGTCATACAACCCCAAAAGAATGTACTAACTAAAAACATAACACAGTAGTCATGTCTAAACTCCCTCTACCCTATTTAAAACAAGGTATGTAAAGACTGTGGCCTTCTGTTAAACCCACCTACACCACTCCTTGTGAAAGGTTTTTGCACCATATTCTCTATCAGCCTATTGACTGCTTTAACCACCCTGCCTGTACATTTTATGACTATGTGCGTCTCAGTCCCTAAGTCTTGTGTAGGTTTCCGACTATCAGTCACTGTCGTGGGCGAAATGCTGTTATGGGGCCCTGTCTCACCTAATTCAGGAACACTGGTTAAGGTGTCAAAGTCAACATAAGACTCACGTGGGTCAGAGAGCACATTGGGACTGGGCAGATCTCTCACAGGTAAGGCGTTCTCTCTCTCTTTTTTGTTCTCATCATTATTGGCAGGATCTGACTGGGATCAGGTGTCGGCTGGTCAGAGCCACTGGGTGGGTGGTGTGGCGTCTCATCCTCCATTCCTGATTCTATACCATCTCCCAAGGACTCATCAACATCAGGTGACCCGCATATCCAAGAACGGGTACGGTCCTCAGAAACTTCTACTGCCAGGTCACTCAGGGTATCAATGGACAGAGGCTGGAGCTCGCTGACCTCATCCGAAGCATCTGACTCCAGCTCCCCACTAGTTTGTTCTGGGAATGGTAGGAAGCTCACGTCCAACATCAGGTTCCGATGCACAACCTTGGTCCTTCCGCTCTCATCCATGACTTTATAAATGTGCATTTGAGGGTTCCGATCCATGACAGTATAGATTGTGGGTTCCCATTTGTCCACCTACTTCCTCTTCCCTCTCTCTGCTTTGTTTGCGAGCAGGACTCTGTCACTGACATTCAAGCAAGTGCCACGGACTCTCTTGTTGTAACCAACAGCTTGATGCTGCTGCTCTTTCCTTGCATGTTGCTGAGCAATGTGAACGGCTTCATGGAGGTTTGCCATCAATTTCCCAGCATAGGTCTTGTAGTAAATCACGACTGGGTCCCTCAGGACTTGACTAAAAGACCACATCCACCGAGAGTCTGGGAACTCGATCGTACATTGAAAAGAATGGGGCATATCCAGTCGTTTCATGAACTGTGGCATTGTAAGCAAAGGTCAAAGGTTTGTATCTGTTGTGCCCAGTGTTTTGCTGCTAATGGTAAGGCATGCAACATATTGCCAAGTGTTCTATTAAACCTCTCAGTTTGCCCATTTCCCATCAGATGGTATGCAGTTGTGTGTGACTTTGTGATCCCTGTGAGGCTGAAGAACTCTGCTATGAGTTTACTCTCAAAATTGGCTCCCTGATCTGAATGTATTTGCTCTGGAAAACCATATATGCAGAATACATTGCACCACAGTTTCTTCGCCACTTGTTTTGCAGTCTGGTTGACACAGGGGAATGCATGAGCCAATTTTGTGAAATAGTCAGTTATGACCAAGACATCCACCGCTCTTTGTTATCCTCAGCGCTCCAAAAACCTATACACACCAACTCCATGGGTGCAGAGGTGCAAATGCTCTCCAGGGGAGCTAGGGAAGCTGGTTCAGGGGTTTTTGCTAAGATACATCGCTGGCAGAATTTCACATATTCCTTGATGTCTCTTTCCATTTGTGGCCAGAGAAAGCGCTGTCTGGCAAGTTATAGGGTTCTGGCTTGTCCTTGATGCCCTGCAAGGTCATGCACACCAGAGAGGGCCTTGGCCTTTAAGTCTTTGGGTAGGACAAACTGATACCTTTTCTGTCTAGTCGACGGTTCCTTGGTGATCCTATAGAGGATTCCATCCTGAACTTTCAGTTGATGCCACTGCTTGCATAGTGTCCGTGCTCTAGGAGGTAACCTACTTCTCTCTCGTCTAGATGGCAGCTTGCCCTGCCCCACGAGCAGCAGGACCTCCCCAATGACTGGATCCAATTTCTGGCTATGCCGAAGCTCCTCAATAGAGATGGTTGGGAGCATGCCTTGTTCTGAGGGAGCCACTTGCGGAAGAATCTTGATAAATTGTACTGCTCTTGCCTCTGCAGCCCTCTCCCCTCAAGGTGAGCTTCACAGACAGACCTGACATCGGAGGAATCCTGATTCCCAGCCGGCTTGTCCCTTGGAGCACCTGCGGTCCCATAGCCTGAATAATCTGCTTGAAGACACTGAACCTTGCACCAGAAAACATCCTGAACTCCTTTCTCCTTTGTTCCCTCAGCTTCTGCCAAAAGATTCTCATATGGCTCACTGATCAACCTTTGGCCCACTGACCTAGCAAAAGGATCTCTACTTAAAGCATCTGCCACAGTGTTTTTCGCCCCAGGGATATGTTTGATACTGAATGTGTAGGGGGACACTTGGCCACCCACCGCTGTTCACAAGCATCCAGTTTTGGTTTTGTCATAATATAGGTTAGTGGGTTATTGTCGGTCCACACCGTGAATGCGTGTCCCTTCAACCAATCAATAAATTTTTCACAAACACTCCACCTGAGCACTAGGATTTCCAGACGATGAGCCGGATACCTCTTTCATGAGCCAGTGAGGGTCTTACTCGCAAAGGCAATCAGACATGCTTTGGTTTCACCTTCCGCTATCTGGGACAAAACTAGTATAAGGGGTTTGGAGAAGTCCGGGTGAATCAGTTCTGCACAGTTCAGAAGTTTCTCCTTGAGGGTGATGAAAGCAGAGTCACAGTCATCAGTCCAGTCTGTGGGCTTGAGCTTTCTGAAGACACTGGGTTTCTGATTTAACTTTCCCACATTCCCCATCCATTTTTACCCAGTTGTAAGGGCAAAAAGAGGCTTTGCTATGGAGGAACAGTTGGGTATAAAGTGGTGATAGTACAACACCATCCCCAAAAATGGATTTACCCTCCGAACTGAAGGTGTGCAGCAGTCTTCCTCCATTAAATCCCTCTTTGACATTTTCACAATAACTTCTATTTTCTCTGGGTCAACCGCTACCCCATCACCATCAATTATGTGTCCGAGGAATTTCACGGACTGCCGTGAAAACCGCCAGATGGCAATTTTTTTGGCTCAACTTCAGGTTGTGCTCTCTCAGCCTCTGAAAAACGGCCTCCAGTCTATTGAGGGCCTCTTGGTTGGATGGGGCAAACACCAGGAGGTCATCGAGAGAACATAGCAAGCTACTGAAGTTTAGGTCACCAAAGACACTTAGCATCATCCTCATGAAAGATGCCGGACTGTTACAAAGACCCTGTGGCATTCTGTTATAATCATGCAGGCCCAGTGGTGTTGTGAAGGCAGTGAATCTCTTGTCTTCCTCATGCATGGGAAGGTTATAAAAACCTGATGTTAGGTCCACAGTGTTGAAGACAGTGTTTCCGCCAAGGGATGCTAAACAGTCCGACTGATGAGGCAGGGGATAGGCATCTTTGATGGTCCTTGTGTTCAGCCACCTGAAGTCTGTGCATATCCTGAGGTCCCCATTTTTTTTCCACACCATCACGAGTGGGGAGGAAAATTCACTCACAGACTTCCTAATGATTCCTTGCTCCTCCATCTCTATGAAGACCTGGTGCAGCTTTTGGTAGTTGACTCGAGGCACTCTGCAATACGGAATCCAGAAAAGACGGTCATCTGTAAGCCGGATTCTATGCACAAAACCCTTGGCTTCTCCACAATCTAGGTGGTGTTTTGAGAACATATCCTGGTATTGTTCCGGCATTCTCACCAGTTGGATCTTGATGGATGGGCTTACTTTGCAATGGTCGATGTTGACATCCCCTAGACCAGCATTCTGTAGACTGTTTCAGGTCAGTGTTGTCAACATGTTCATTATGAGACACTTTATCTGTGTCACACTCTTTCTGAAGAGCCTTGGGTCAGAGTGAAGTCAGTTTGCAATTCCGTTTCAGGGTCAGTGGCTTTTCTGTGAAGTTGGTAACTTTCATGGCAATCCAGCCATCCCCCCACAAAGGCATGACCACTCTACCGACCATGATACCGTGAGGGCTACATCTGGAGGAGGTGGACTCCACCACCACTGTGCTCCCAGGTGACATAGGGACATTACTTGGCAACCTGCCCCACAACAGGTGTTCGTGCTTGGGGAGGAGAGTCACTGCTTGAGTTAGTTTAACTGTACCCACTTTATCTTGTACATCTGGTCCCGTCTAGCTCGTGACTCCAGCCATCATTTCTAAAAACTTCCCGCATTCAGAAGACTCCTGTACATTGCATGAGAGAAGTTTCAAATAGTTGACATCATTCTTCAGTTGACTCAGCACATAATTCAACATGTTGGTTCCTGTGATGATGTCATCCTTCTGACCAGCAACCACCAGGACTGGGACCATACACTTTACCCCATACAAATCCAATTTCATGACATACATGCACTTGGGGCTCACCCGTTGTCCTCCACAGCCAACAAGTATAATGTGCTGTGTCAGCTCTTGCCATTGTGTCACAATGTTATTTAATAAAAGTCTCTGCTCTGCCTCTTCACTTATTGTACAGGCCATGGATCCTGTATCAAACAATCCTTGCAACTGAGCAGAACCACTGACTGTCACTGGTGCATGAAATAATTTGCCAAATGGCTCAACTTTGTGGATATCCTGAATAATTACGGAGCAGTCCTCTGGCATTGCTTTGCAAACCTTTGCATACACCTCCTTTAAGTCTTCATTTCCTTCGAGGGTTGGTCCCTTAACGCCCACACGTCCCCTCTCCGAATGTGAGCTGCCTAGTTTAAACCTGCTCCACCTTGCTCATCTCTGGGCTGTGTTTGGGCGGGTGGCAGCATAACGTTCACATTTCTTGAGATACGTTGTCGACATTCTCTTCTCCAATGGCCAAGGTTTTCCTGTCTGCAGTGCATAGATGTTGAATGATCGACAGACTGGCACACCCTACATCTCATTTGAAGAAAGTTCACTCGCTCCCTGCCTGGTGGAATAACTGATGCTGACTGAACTTTCAGCTGCAGCACGTGGTACAGCAAGCCAATGAGGGACTGAATACAAGCACTCTCTACCTGAGAAGAGGATGACAGCACTTTTTCATTCTGATCGCAGGCAAGCTCCCTTGAATTATCAGCAGCTACGGCCTCTCCTGCTGAGGTCTGGGTGTGTGTACCAACCTGTTCTGTTTGTTGTAGTCGACTCGTTTTACCTTGTGGCTTTATCCTGGTCTCTCTCTGATATTCAATGAGATGCTCCTGAGTCTCATTTGCTGTCCATCTCTCTGTCGTTTTAAACTTCAGGACATTTGAAAGCGCGGGGTCAGGGCAATGTTTCACGAACATCATCGTAACCTCGTGAGAGGGATCTTCAATGTTCTGTCCCTGCCTCCTCAGGCACTCATCTGCCACATCCACAGCTTTATTCAAGCAGATGCATCGGGCTTTCTCCTACCTGAGGGAGAGTGTTGTAAAAATCGGCCAGAGGCATCGTGGAATATGTTAGCTCACTGAAATGTTGTTTCAGTATATCATAAAAAAGCTTGGGGTCCTCAGCAGGCCTTAAAGATGGAATGCTGCGCAAGGTGACTTTGACGACATCTCTAGCCTGTCCCATCAACCTTGACATAATTTCGTGGGAGTGCTCTTGAGGTGGTATACCCCTCTTCTTCAGGTAGCCATCCATGATTTCCTCCCATTCATGTACTGTATGTTTGTCAGTTCCATCACCTCTGTAGTGTGGTGGCTCATTGACGTCTGCCTGCATCACTAACCCCAGTCATGTTTAATGCAGAGTTACCTTGGCCAATGTTTAAACTAGGTGTATGAGTAATTTGGTCAGTTTGGTTACCTACAGTTTTCTGCATCTGGCTTGCAATACTCTCTCCAATCTGGTGGGCTAACTGAGCTATAAGGTTGTCTATATCTGAGGAACTCACTTCTGGTCTAGGTGTGTACTGCCTGGAGAAGGTACATCAGCGTACATGTGAGTGGAAGAGAAAAAAAGCATTTTCGGTGTTCGGACGAATAAGTGAAAAGGCAGAATAAATTTTACTGAACAGTGACGTATTTGATGACGCGACCAAATAGCCTAGCAACCAGAGTGAGACGCGCGAATGTCACGACCTCGATGAGGGGGCACGCGCATGCACGAGCTGTGGACACGTGCGTTTGTTTTGTTTCTGTTCCGGAGCATGATTCTGTCACGTCGCGAGACGTAAGGGAGTAGAGTACGGAAGCAGGTAAAGACGTATTTATTTAAGGGCAGGCAGACAAATCCTATATCTACTATAATACTCCGTGAGGTGTACAGGGACGTGAGCGGTATATATCCCGAATATAATCAGCCGTATATAACCGAATAGAACCATTTTTTGCACTCGTCAATGCACTTTTTTTGTTGTAGGCTACAGAGTGTTACATTCTTTCAGCAGTCAGTTATAGGCCTAACATAGGCTATTCAAGGGGGGCTCAAAGATGACCACATCAAAATATTTGTATTTTACTCATTTATTTATTTAAAGTTATATTGTGCCTTGTTGGTAGCCTATGCCTGCTGGAATGAAAAAAAAAATGTTCAGTGTTAAATAAATATTTCGAAATTGTAGTTTTTGTATTTGATTTTTTTCTTTGAAAAGCAAGACAAACTAGTAAAAAGCACATTTTGACTATTTAATTTATGCAATGGTGAAAAAAATGGCAAAATAAATGGAAAAAACACGAAAAAACTTGTTCGGTATCTGGTCTTCGGCTTTCGGCCAAGTTATTCATTATATTTGGTTTCGGCTTTGGCCAAGAATTTTCATTTCGGTGCATCCCTAACTAAAACTAATAAGTAGGTAAATGGATACTTTACACCCACATAAAAAAACAATAAAATTACTAACAGTAATTACTAACAGTAAAATAAAATTACTAACAGTAAAATTACTAAAAGTAACTCAATATTTACAGTATATACAGTTTTTGTACTTGTTACGTTAATATCTCTCATGTGTTTTAGTATTTGTTACAGCAGCACCGGTGATCACACTGGCGATGATCTGAAGCAGAGAAATCCGGGTCACAGCACCAACGTAGCCAGTCCATCCTGCCTAGCCCGGCTACACTGCGTTGTGTTCTGATGCACAATAGACACTGGACATCGGCGTATCTTGTTGAACTCAGATTTATTCGTCCCGCAGACAAGTTCAACGTCTATTTAGACTATTTAGTTCAAAGAGAGCAAAACGTCGTCATTCAAGCTTCGGCTTGAAGCGCCGGCTGTATAGATGAAAAACAGGTTTAACGTCACATTTATCGGGTTAAAAAGTTGGAAGTGTTAACTTTATTAAAGGTGTTTAATTTAGTTTGATGTAGTTTAGTTCATTGGAATTTGAATTTATACATTATATGTAGGCTAGCTTACTGCGTAGTTAACTATGTTAGCCAGCTGACAAGAAAACGAAATGCGCAAATGAAAAATATCAGACTTTTTCTCATTCCCTGCCCGTCCAAACCCTGCGAAAGAGGATTCTCAGCACAGAATAGAATAAAGTCAAAAGTGCGCAGTTCCTTATGTGTTAAACCACTGGAAGACTTAGTGAGGATCAGTACAGAGGGCCCCTCACTTGACCAGTTTGACCCAGAGCCCAGTGTGAAGCACTGGTTGTCTGCAAGCAAAAGAAGGGGCAGACCTAACTATACAATGTCACTTGGTTGGCCAAGTGACATTGACATGTTGGTGGTGGGAGATACAGACTCTGAGCCTGAATAAGCAGGAAACAACTAGTTGTACATAGTTGAATAAAAAAGTGAAAAAAAGAAACAAATGACTGGACATTTAAGTATTTACGGTAATATGATTCAGTATGATATACTGAACATTGCACATATTGTGTATGTAAAGAATACATTGTGTAAACTATGGTAGGCAGAGTAAACAAAGGCAGACAGTACAGAGGGGAAAGAAAAGGCAGTGTGAGGTAGCCATTTAACAATATCATCATATGTCATATGACCACTATATTTTGGCTCCTGAAAATTTGATTTGGCACCTAAATATTTTGGGTTTAGGACCCAGTGGCTCCTAGATATATATTTTTTTTTTGCCTGGAGCCCTGAACATGAAACATAGATCATATTGATGCACATTTATCAACTGGCACATAACAAAAAAAAATATACATTCCATAAAAAAGAATACACAAACACCACAGCAATCATGAAAAATGCCCTGTACCACAATAGCCTAATATAGTGAACTTGACTAAAATAATACAATTACTGAACATGGTAATGGGAGTACAAAACACATGCACATACCTATTTAGAGTTCAAAGAGAGCAAAACATCGTCATACAGGATTTATCTTCACAACAAACCTAATATGAGAAAATAACGTAAGCATGTACCTCGATAAGAAGATAAAATGGCGACAACTAGCACACACACACATGAAAAACGTGCTAATTTGCTCATCTTTCAAAAACTCACCGTACAAGTAAAATACACAGCAGAAACGACACAGTCCATCTATCCTAACAATACTATAAATGATTAAACTGATTTGTGCACTTGAAATGACTTTTAAAGCTTAAAATTTGAACTTTATAATCGCGCTGGCTTAAGTACATACCTCTCGCAGTCAAACTCAAACTCAATGACACGATATGTCTGCTACCAATCAGCAAAGAGAGCTATAACACAAATAAAGTACTCCCAACATCAAGAACAGGGTTAGGGTTAGGGTTCAGTTATATTCATAGTGCCACCTGCTGGCAACATGAACTGGCATGTTTTACACTAATTCAGACATACAATGTTCAATCTGCACCAAACTTCACATATTTGATGCGAATCTTGCCCTGAAGACATCTACATACCAATATTCATCTATCATTATACCACCACCTGCTGGCAACAGGAACTGACATGTTTTACACTAATGTATTCCTAGCATAATATAAAAATATGCCAGCAAATTCTAATGCGGCTCTCTGACGCAGCTCTGCACTGACGCTTCCAGACACACCAGTGCATTCATAACAGAGCTAAACTACCATAGGCCATCTGACACAGCTCTGCACTGAGGCCGCAGACACACCAGTGCATTCATAATAGAACTAAACTTTCATAGGTCATCTGATGCAGCTCTGCACTGAGGCCGACAGACACACCAGTCAGAGTTAAACTATTACAGGCTCTCTGATGTGATGGCTGCACGATTATGGCCAAAATGATAATCACGATTAATTTGATCAATATTGAGATCACGATTATTCATTGATTTTAGGAACAACATATTTTTATTGAACTCTCACAATTAAATAAACAGACCGCTGCTTTCACCTCCATGTTGTGCTACATTCCTGCTAATGTACAAATCTTTGCATCAAATTAGATTGGTCCTTAAAGTGCATCATCTCGTAGAAGCAAAATATAAATAAAATTTTACCCAAAATCTAGGATAAGTAAAAATAAAAATGCCATCAACCAAATGAAAATATGCAATCAAATATAACAATATGCAACCAAATGAAAACAATTCAGGCCTATGCAGAAAAGGCAATAACAGTGTTTACAGGAGGAGAGACACAGACAAAATCACCCAATACAACGGTGACGCAGGGATGACGTCATTTTGTACCGGAACCCGGAAGTTATCATCACACTGGTTCTCTCGAAAAAAATAAATAAATAAATAAATAACCCAATAGGATTTTCCCCATAGGCTTTTGGATTATTGCAAAAAAAAATAAGCTCTGTGATCAACAAAAGTTTATAATACTAACATGGTTTGTCCATCAAGATAATTTTCACAAATGAACACAACTTTAACAAAAGTTTGAAGACTAAATAAATCAACAGAAATAAAAAGTTTGTTTATGCTATAAACAAACTACGCCACGGTCACTCAACTTCAACATCACCATCACCAAGCTTCCCACAACTTTTCCAAACTTGATTTAAAAACATTCTCCATAATATGGATTTACTCTGTGGATGAATCCTCATCCAAGGTTTTTTGGGGAGAATTGTGGACAGCATATCTGAACAAGTTTATCTGCAAAGTTTTTTCCTGTTCAGCGTGATGACGTTTAATGTCCCCGACAACGTCTGTAGTCCCGTTTAGCAACTTGTTAGTGTCATGATTTCCCCTCGCGCAAAGCGCCGGAGCTCGCAGCGTGCTTTTCTAGTGACATTGACTTTGTTTACGTTCTACATGTGCATTTGTTACGATTTCTTTCCTGTCTCTGCCCCGTATGGTCATTGGTTGTTCCCTTCATCATTAGCCTCAGACGTTTTGTGTTCACCCTTAATTACGTTCGTCATTTAAACCCATTGTTTGACGCAAAGTATTGCGCAAGTTTTCTGTGTACTAAGCCTTTGTTCATAGTTTTGATCCTGTTCTCGAACTCGTTTGATTCGTGTTTAGCCTACTTTATGCCCGTTTGCTGATTGCCTGACCTTTTGCCCATTTTTGACCACGCTATTGTCTCATGTTTTGGATGTGTCTTGCCTCTCTTCAATAAACTCTTATCTGCAATTGCATTTGTCCTAAACCCTCATTACATGACAGTTAGCAACTGCCTTTTTCAATACACATAAAAGCTTTTAAAAAATCATGAGTGGGGCATTACCTGCGTATTTTCTGTCGTGGAATAAAACGTGAAAATATTTTAAGCTTGTGTTCACCACAGACCTTATTTCAGGCTTTTAACCAAAATCTCATTTAAAAAACCCATTGACACTGGGATGGAACCGAAAAGGGTAAAATGCTAACTCGTTTCTGGGTTTTGGCATACAAAATGATGTCATCGCTGAGCCACTCTATGGTGATTGGCTGTAAGTTTAGGACGAGCTTGATTTGATCTGCAGCTGAGTTTCCTATGAGCGGAGGATGAACTTTAAACGTCAATATCGCAGTCGATCATGTTCATGTAATCGTGGGCAGTCAAAATCGTAATCGACATAGATATTTGATTTACTGTGCAGCCCTATGTGATGCAGCTCCGCACTGAGGCCTACAGACACACCAGTCAGAGGTAAACTATTATAGGCCCTCTTACGCTGCTCCACACTGAGGCCTACAGACACACCAGTCAGAGGTAAACTATTATAGGCCCTCTGACTCATTTTTGCACTGAGGCATGCAGACACACCTGTCAGAATTAAACTATTATAGGCCTTCTGACGCAGATCCGCACTGAGGCCTGAAGACACACCAATACATACATAACAGAGCTAAACTATTATACGCCCTCTGACTCAGCTGCGAACTGAGGCCTACAGACATATCTGTCAGAGTTGCACAAATGTGCACCTCATGGAAAAATGGAACTATACTATTAGTATAATAGTATACCTACTAGTATAACACGATATAATTATATACTATAATTAATTATATTAATACCATGTTAATGGTCATGCATTTTGTACAGAAATAAATGAATGGAGGACAGTGCAATGGAGGTAAGGTTACAAACTTTTTTTTGTAAAATACAAGTAGAGCTGCAACAACTAATCAATAAAATAGATAATAATCGATTATGAAAATCGGAGTCAACGAATCTCATTATCGATTAGTTGGTCTGCGTGCAGCATGGGGGAGATTTACTCATTACGTTACTTCAGTTCCGAAAACACGCTTCGGAGATTAAATACTAAAGTTGTGTCCCAAATGAAGTACTATACACTTACACTGTGCACAGAGTGCTCTGCTATCTAGTGTGTGAATTTTAGAAAGGTAATATCTTTATATATATAGGTTTAGGTTAAACCTTTATAAATATAGGTTTTAATTTAATTCCAGTTTATTATCATTATATGCTGTATTTGCACGCTTGCAATGTAACTTCTGTTGTTTATTATAACAGAAGTGATGTGTTAGTAACGAGCCCGCGTTGCTGATCATGCGTGATGCAGACACAGTGATACAGAGTGTAGCATGAGTAAGATCTGTAATGTCTAATTAAAACACGATGATCAAAAGTAAAATAATATGTCTAAAGGCAGCGAGTAACAGAAACCACAAGGTGCAGTGAAAGTGAGTTTTTATTATTAATTTAGGAGTGTTGTTTAATTCAGTGCTTTTTGTGCATCCATAAAAAATAACGCTATCCATCTCTCTATCTATCTATCTATCTATCTATCTATCTATCTATATATATCTGTGGGGCATCCTCAAACGGAAGGTGGAGGTGCACAAGGTCTTGAACATCCACCAGCTCCATGATGTCGTGATGGAGGAGTGGAAGAGGACTCCAGTGGCAACCTGTGAAGCTCTGGTGAACTCCCTTGCCCAAGAGGGTTAAGACATTGCTGGAAAATAATGGTGGCCACACAAAATATTGACACTTTGGGCCCAATTTGGACATTTTCACTTAGGGGTGTACTCACTTTTGTTGCCAGCGGTTTAGACATTAATTTCTGTGGGTTGAGTTATTTTGAGGGGACAGCAAATTTACACTGTTACACAAGCTGTACACTCACTACTTTACATTGTAGCAAAGTGTCATTTCTTCAGTGTTGTCACATGAAAAGAGATAATCAAATATTTACAAAAATGTGAGGGGTGTACTCACTTTTGTGAGATACTGTAAATATATATCTTATTATGTTATCTTATTTAGTTAGTTTATATTCATATTAAATATAAGTAGTTATGCATATTTTTTTTAGGGATTCACAAAAAGCACCAAAATAAACTACAGTCCTAAATTAATAATATATATTCTGGTGTGTGTGTGTGTGTGTGTGTGTGTGTGTGTGTGTGTTGGGTTCTTTTCTGTTTTGGACAAACAGTTGTGTAAAGTTTTAGTCTGAATTTATATTTGTAACACTCAGTTTGTGGATTTTATTTTAAATAAACAAAAAAAAAGGCTCTGAAAGTTTGCTCCCAAACAAGATTACACATGTTTTGATTCAATTCTGGAACCTCCATCGGATGTAAATTTTCACTGGTTCTGACGCATCTGCAAAGTTTCTTGAGTTTTCGGGTATGTTTAGGCCCTCTAAAATGCGATTCATTTGGAAGAAGAAGAAGAAGCAGAAGAAAAAGCAGAATAATAATAATAATAATAAACAGAGCAGATCCAATAGGGCTTCGCACCAGCGGTGCTCAGGCCCTAATAATAATAATAATAATAATAATAATAATAATAATAATAATGTTAAAAAAAAAAACAGACCAGATCCAATAGCTCCTCGCACCAGCGGTGCTCGGGCCCTAATAAAGCTAACAAAACAGGTAGAACAAGAAAACCTGGTAGACACATTTTACTTTCGTTTTCACAGAAATACACTCCTCCTGTATATAATAATAAGTGATGCACACAAGAAAAAGTAAAAGCATAACAAGCACTCAAGTGGAACAGGCGCTGAGCTGCACACAGAACAGACAGAGAACCACACACAAGCCTCAAATTTCACTCTAAACTTCACACAAGGTAAGTATTCTTCTTTTAGAAAGATTGTGTGTAATAATCAACACACTCTCTCTCTATTTTAATGTCCAAGTCCCTTACTTGCATGATTGTTTACATACAGTATTGCCATATCATCAATATAAAAAAGGAAGGAGAATTTACAAAAAGAGCAATAAATAAATAATAAATAAATTATTTAAAAAATGACAAAATGCCAATGTAGGACAAAACTATAATGGTTACAATAATTATGTACATATACACCATAAAATAAAATAAAATAAAATAAAATGTTGAAGATGTATGTATAATTGTCTAGTTAAATATGATCAGAGGAGTAATTGGTTTCTAAACTCAGAGATGAATTTTGCTGCAACAGGTGTAAGACTCCTCCCCCAGTAGCACCTGCATTTGGTTTGTTTCTGATAGGTTGGGAAACTGTTTTTTGTTTGCTTGTTTTAATGCTATGCCAATTTCTATGGCTATTTTCATGGCGAGAAATGTCTGAGGAACTCTGTATGTTTTTTTAAATATATTTTTCTTAAAAACTGTAAAATTGCATTAGGTTAAACATTTCTTCCAGTGTGTTGACTGAATTTAAAAAGGTTTCTCAAGGGGTTAAGACTAGCACAGTCTAATTAAACATGTTTCAAGGATAATGGATTCTGGCAAAAAGGTTTGTTTGTGAGTCTTCTCCTAACATTAAAAACTTGTGTGTCATCCTGGAGTGACCTATTCGAGAGCAGGTATAGATGATCTGGTAAATGATCTGATTTGAAAACAGAGAAATGTTTCTTTAGTCAACAATAGGGCTGATTTCATGAGTTTGTTCATGGTGCATTGGTTCCACTCAGGTTGCCATTTATTGTTAATGTATGAGTTTATTATGGGTTTTAGGTCAGTGGGAGGTATTGAAGACTTTAAATCCGCCAATAGTGCTTCTTTTGCAGCAGTGTCTGCCTCTTCATTTCCCAGTAAGAGCTTATAGAATTCATTCATTCATTCATTCATTTTCTGTCTCTGTCTCGCTCAACCCACATGCATGCATAATTCTACTAAATATCCTGTACTGTACAAAACAAGGGTCCACTGAGAGCATTGTTGTTATTCATTTTGAGAATGAATTCTCCTTTGTAAGAGATCTTGTAATGTTGGAACAGATACAACATGGGGCTATGCTATCCAGCACTTTAATTTTCTGATTATTTTTTGCTACAGTATTATATAGCTACAGTATCCAACACTAATATCTTCTAATATATTTATATTTCTTTAATATAGATTCAAAGATGGGATCCTCTCCATCCAAACCTGGTATGTAACAAAAACTTACAGAAGCATGGAGACTTCACATCATAAAACAAAGCAAACAAAGACATAAATAAATAAATAAATAAATAAATAAATAAATAAATAAATAAATAAATAAAAATAATAATAATAAAGCAGTGACCCATGCACACACTGAGTATCTGGTGCATTCTTGCAGAATTACTCCTAATTTTTAGTTCTGAATATGTTGGAAAAGGCACACCTATTTAAACAACAATGTTTATCAAGTGGTTTCAAACACATATTTTAAGCCTGGGCTCTGCACATGGCACTTTCACCTAATCGAACATACGTTATTTCACACTTTTTACATTTCAAGCCCCTATTAGATGATTCAAAAATAAAGTACATATATAAAAGTGTGTGTTACTGTAATTTTAATCAATGTTAAAATATGTGAAAATATTAAATGACAAATATATTTCTTATATGTCTAACAGAATTTGTCACAGTTCTGGCTAACAAACATGTAACAAGTGGAGATCATTTTATCCTTCAATGTAAGGCAAACACAGAAGATGTAACAGCATCATGGGAAAAGGATGGCAAAAAATTGTCTTGTGTGGAGGGCAAGCATGCTGTGAAAAAAATTGGTACGACATGTGTCTTGGAAATTTCAAATGCTCAGGAGACTGATGAAGGAAACTACACCATTACCCTGAGGAACAGTTCAGGTTTTGACTCATGCTCTGCACTTGTCAGAGTCCGTAAGTATAATAATAATTTATTACTTAAAATTAACTAGAGAACTGCTAATAGCAACAAACAACTATTCCTAATCATACAAATAAGCACTAATTATGTAAAGGGCTTCTTATTCTTAAAGATTTAAAAAATATATTACAAAAATTAAGGCATAAATCTAATCACATTAGATCTTCTATTCATATTACAATATTGAACACTGAAAATGTGCAACTACTGGAAAAATGGGACTATACCATTAGTATAATAGTATACATTAGTATACACTATCCGTATTAATAACATGTCATTTATTTTTTACAGAAATTAAGAAATGGAGGGAGGTGCAATGGAGGTAAGTTCACAAACATTATGTATGATGTAAGGTCTCATTATCCTTTAATCTTTATTTATATATTATAAAGATGGCACATGTGCACTGCATTGCTAGTTATTACTAACAGTTTGAACTGATATATAAACTAATACATAAAATGATGGAATTGTACATTTTCTTTCCTTAGACAAGACAAAATGTTAAATACTCTCAAGGCATTTAAATACTGTAATGAAGTTGAAGAGCTCCATTTCCTCCTATATGGACTAGTTGGATCAGGAAAGTCCAGCACCATAAACACCATCAGAACCATTTTTGAAGGACGTCAGTTTGTCAACTGTCTGGCTGCTGCAGGATCTGCTAAGAGTCACACTCTATGCGTGAGTCCATATTATGCAGTCTTAAGTGTGTCACTTTTCACCTTGTATGCATGACAACAAACTAGATAAATATTGAAAAACTGATCTTTTTCTGTAATACTTCTAGTATGAAAGTTTTAGATTCACAAATGAAGAAGGGTCATTTCCTTTTGCTTTCCATGATATAATGGGTGCGGAAGTAGAAGAAAAAGATGGGGTCCTCACTCAAGATATCATCAGCGCTTTAAAAGGTCATATGAAAGAGGGTTACACGGTAAGAAAACGCTTAAGCATTAGTGTGCAACAATTCACATTACTGTATTTGGATATTATCAATACTAATCACAGTATATGTAAATCAGTATGAAACTATAAAAAGCCTATCAGTGTAACCAGTGTATCTGGAATATCATCCAAGCCAGTTATGTAGGACCACACAAACACTTTATTGAACTGTTTTTCTCTTTTCTTCAGTTTAACTCTAACTGTCCATTGACTACAAACAACCATTATTACAACCAAAATCCCAGCCTGAGTGATCAGATGCACTGCCTGGTGCATGTCATACCAGTCGACCAGATTTCAATGATGAACTACGATTTTATCGAAAGAATGAAGAGTGTCAGCGAAACAGCAAGCAGAATGGGTGAGTCAGCTCATCAACTCAATATTTGTTTATCCTTGTCAGGCACAGTTACATTTATTTTTAGCAGGTGCCCTCAGGGTAACTTGCTGTTTTTGTGGAAAAAAAATAAGCATGCTTATGCAAGGATGGGTGTGGTAGCACAACAATGTGTGAGAAATCAGCAGAAACCTGCTGCTCTAACCCACCTTCTAGTGGAAACACAGACTAATTTAGATTTTACTGACTTCAAATTAAATCTTAAACATTATCTATATTTATACAATCCAGATTCGTGGATAGACTCCAACCAACCACCAACTAAATGTAAGGGAATACAAAAGAACTACATTTGAATTTTATTATTAACAGAATAAACATGTCTGTTCCTCTGAGGTTTGTTTTTTTATGTCTGCCAATGGAGAAATATCAATGTGGAAAGGGTTTTTTAAAGAGAATTGTAACGAAACACAGGGATGGACAGGAAGTAAGCCCAGGAGAGCTGTCTTTATTAATAAACAAAAACAAACAAGAAACGCGGTCTAGGTTGAACAGGACTATGGTCTAGGCATTACTCGGAACGGAACAGGGACATGAGACCGCTAGCATGCTACCCGCATTCACTACTTAACTAACACGCGCTAAACACTACAAACATTACTAACGATGCAATCGATAATACTGCGCGAAGTGCGCAGCAACACAAGGGGTTTAAATAGCCAACATAATTACACTAAACAAACACCTGGCTCTAATTAAGCTACACCCTCGCACATCCAGCCAATGTCCAAGCAAGAAGAGAAAGAAACCAAAACAATAGTGTCACGTGTCTTGTTGGAAGCTGCACCGCAGTGCCCTCTGCCGGCCATGGCGTAACAGAACCCTCCTCCAAAAGGTGCCTCTCCCAGAGCGCCAAAAACCCCCCTCCAACGGGGGTCCTGGGCCCCTGGGAAAGCTGTCTTTCACTGCTACAGAAAACGAGGCGGTCTCCGCCGGGCAGCAGACTGGCGGAGCACCACCCCCAGTGGCACTGGGACGCTGGGCGGCGTTCCCGGCGGCACTGGGACGCTGGGCGGCGTTCCCGGCGGCACTGGACCTCAGAGGGACTGGAACTGGACTGGGGCTCGGAGGGACTGGACCTGGACTGGAACTCGGAGGGACTGGACCTGGACTGGAACTCGACTGGAACTCGGAGGGACTGGACCTGGACTGGAACTCGACTGGAACTCGGAGGGACTGGACCTGGACTGGAACTCGGAGGGACAGGACCGGAACTCGGAGGGGCTGGACCTGGACTGGTGCTCAGGACAGGTTCCTCGGCTGAGCAGGGCAACGGGACTGCCTCCTCGGCCGGGCAGGGCAGCGGGACAGCTTCTTTGGTGGGCAGGAGCTCCACAGCCGAGACCTCCACGTAGGCCTCACGCTGCAGCTCTGAGGTCGCCATGTTGACCTCAGGTGGGAGCTCCACAGCCGAGACCTCCCTGTAGGCCCCAGGCTGGAGCTCTGAGGTTGCCATGTTGACCTCAGGCGGGGGCTCCACAGCTGAGGCCTCCCCGTAGGCCTCAGGCTGGAGCTCTGCTGTCACCCTTGCCCCCCCCAAAAAAAGTTCTGGGCTAGCCTTCAGCTCCAGACTGGGCAGCGTGACTGGATCTCCCTCAGGGCAGCAAGGTGGAGCGTTGTTCCGCTCCACGCAATGGGGGCGAAGCGCTTCCTCCACACCGCGGAGCAACCGGTCTGCTTCTTCCCACCGCAAATCCCGCTGCTGCCTCCATAGCGCATACTCCGCCTGTTGCCTCCATAACGCAGCTTCATACTCCGCCTGTTGCCTCCATAACACAGCTTGGTACCCCTCCTGCTGTGTGCGTTGCCAGGCATAGTATCCGTCCATCGTCTGGAAGTTCCAGTAAAGAAATTTCCGGACTCCGGCTCTCCTGCTATTTCCATTTCTCGGGCGTAGTATTCTGTAACGAAACACAGGGATGGACAGGAAGTAAGTGCAGGAGAGCTGTCTTTATTAATAAAGAAAGAAACAAACAAACAAACAAAAGAAACGCGGTCTAGGTTGAACAGGACTATGGTCTAGGCATTACTCGGGAACGGAACAAGGACATGAGACCGCTAGCATGCCACCCGCATTCACTACTGAACTAACACACGCGCTAAACACTACAAACGTTACTAATGATGCAACCGACAATACTGCGCGAAGTGCGCAGCCACAGGAGGGGTTTAAATAGCCAACATAATTACACTAAACATAAACACCTGGCTCTAATTAAGCTACACCCTCGCACATCCAGCCAATGTCCAAGCAAGAAGAGAACGAAACCAAAACAATAGTGTCACGTGTCTTGCTGGAAGCTGCGCCGCAGTGCCCTCTGCCGGCCGTGGCGTAACAAGAATAAGATGATTTGATTGGTTGGATATTGCTGCAACATGCCTAACCTCACCTAATGATAATGTTATTTTTCACAATTACAAAAACTCTTCAACAGATTAATGCCTGGGTTGATGGTCAAGAAAATAGCAAAAAATTATACAATATACCACATGCACAGGGTCCAACGCACAGTGACTTCTGCTTTATTTTCATGCTTAGATTTTTTTATCTGTAAACTAGCACATTAACAGAGTCAACTTTTTTTATCTTGGAAGAGTGTCTGAATCTTAAGTAAGCACTTGAAGAGGAATTGAATTGCTCTGTTGGGGTGTTGTTGCAAACCATGGGTTAGCTGTACTATAGTGCTAAAGCCAGTACAGTTAGAAAGCTTTCTTACCTTAATGAGATAACTTTTGGCAAGTATGTTTAGGATCAGACCATAGGGTTATGAGTTTTAAAATGTCTTCCTTAGTGATCAGCTTGAAATCAAATGTTTGGAGGACTTTATCATCAGTGACCATCATTCAATACCCAAACTCTTAGCTTATAACTCAGTTATTCTACTTAAACCATTTTTTTCATGTAGCTACTAAGAATTATTCAGCAACTACAGTTAAACTATTAGGAAATGTATGCAATAAGGACAATGAGGAAAGTAGGTCTTGACCTGACATTGGTTCTGCAAGCTTAAGGGGATAAATAATCTACCGATAAAGAGGATATTGAACAAGGGGAAGAAGGAAAGGAAGAATTAGCACTGGTTACATATAAATTCCTCTTCAGTAACTGCTTTATCTTCATCAGGATCACAGTCGACTCTGAGCCAATCCTGGGAAAACTGTACGTGTGGATTTGTGGCAAGAATACAGCCTTGATGGGATGCCAGTCCATTCTCCAGTGGACTGTTGTCCCATCCAGGGTGTATTCCTACCACAAACAATGCACCATGGACACACAATCATACACTCATTCACATCTAGGGACAATTTGGCATAGCCAATACACCCATCAACTAGAGATGTCACGATACCAAAAATCTAGTAGTCGGTAGCGATACTACCAAAAGTACATGATACTCAATACCAAAGTCGATACCACGGTTTGGTATAAAAATAAAATTTAAAAAATTAAATGGAGGACATCTTCCATGTCCTGGAGGACATCCTCCTCTGGCTGGTACTGGCAAAAAGAGAGGGAGCGAGAGAAAGAGAGAGATATTTTAGTTATCAAACACTGTCTGACAATGAGTGGAGGTGCACTCCTAAACATGCGCACGCACACACAGACACACACACCCACACACACCTTATACTCTGAATGCAAGCATTAGTTTAAATTCACTGATATGGTGGCAGGCCAAAAAGATTTATTAAAAGCATTAACATTTCAATAATTATTTGTGACATTAGTCTACATTTTGCTGACAGGACTCAAGCTGAATGGTGATGCATGGTGGCCAATTAGGAGGTAGTTTATAACATTGTAATGTGTTAGAGTCGTTAACAAATAACTGGCTATCGCAAACATTACATGGAGAATAACCTTAACTGGTTTCACGGCAACAACGCCAGCTGCCTCAAACAAACATAATATAGGACCCGATTTTCAGGTGCGTCGCCAAATCCCAGGTGTTTCCTCACTTTGTTTGAAATGGACGATAGCATTGGTTGCACACCAGCTTCAGAGCATCAATTATATGTTTGTTTCATCTGCCTCGAAGGTGAACTATTTCCATATTTCATACCACATTTCCTCTCAATGAGTCGGGGCAGAGCTAAACTTCTGTAGTTTTTCCCATGTGCTTGTCGTCGTTGTTCTTCTACTTCACCACTTGTCGACTGACTAAAACACTTGCGTGTATTTGCTGTGCCCTTCAGGTCCGGAAGAATTGCAACCTCAGTACCTTCATTACAAGTTGTACTTACGCTACGGCAGAAAAACAAGTACCGTCACATTTTAAGAATGTTGGTACTGACTTGGTACTGAAGTATCAGTTCTCGTGACATCCCTACTAGCAACATATTTCCTCAAACTGATCAGTGACTGACAAGTTTACATGCAGCCTAATAATGGTAATAATCCAACTGATAGCACAATCAGAATTCAAATTAATTTAAAAAAAAATGTTAATGTATACACTTCATTTGGAAGACTAACATGATTGGAGGTCAATCTGAATGAAATTTCTATCTATCTATCTATCTGATTGAATGAGGTGGGCAATGCTTTTAATAATCTATTAAATAGAAGAAGAACAGCAATGTAAACCTTAGTGTCTGATTATTTTCACTATTAAGAATCAGCGTGTGTGTTCTGTGCATGAGGTTTTAAGTCAAGATGCACTCCTGGTGTAATAAAAAAGTTCACATTATAGATTTTAGTCTATTTAAAATAATTTGGTTTGGATGGGTGATGGGATGGGCTTCAAATTAACATTTTGAAGCAGATGCAGGGTGGGACTTGACCTCAGCACTTAATATTCACCAGACATTAAGTGGGGATGCAGAACATACGCATGGTTAAAATAAATAAATAAATAATAATCACCATCACCCTTGGAAGACATGTTCATGAGATGGAAATAATGTAAATCTTGTTAGTAACACAAACACCACTATTAAAATCTGAATGCGTCAACTCACACACTTCTCATATTTACCTTGAAACTAAACCTCACTCTAAATATGTGCATAACTTTGGGTCATATTACATGTAACATACAGTACATATAAATTAAGATTGTCTACAGTTGAGAATCAATATAAACAATTCATTCACAATCTGCAATCGGAATTCATTCATTTGGATTGGCAGAAATCTTAGCATGTAAACACTGACAATGTAATCAATAAAGTGTAAATTATCTACATAAATCTTTAATCAGACTGCAAAAATCCACCACACTGCTAAGGTTTACAATTAAATGACTAACTGAGTTTTTATCTGTGTGCTGCCTGCTTATGCTACAGGAATCCCTCAAGTGGTTTTCATGACAAAAGTAGACTGCGCATGTCCAATGACAAAGGAGAATTTGCAAAATATCTACAAAAGCAAAAGGATCAGAAATAAAGTGAGTAATTTTGCTAAAGTGAAAGTGTATGGGCCTCACTGCAGAGATTACCAACTACAATTTTTAAAATAAATTAATGACGTGTATATTTGTGTGTGTCTCTAGATACGGGAATGCAGTAATGCAGTTGGTGTGCCTGTGAACCGTATCTTCCCTGTCTTGAACTATCATGAGGAGACCCATGTGAATGAGGATATAAACTGCCTGATGCTGGATGTCTTAACACAGATTATACATTGGGCTAATGACTGTGTGGTCAAAAGTTCCAACATCCAAATTTTACCTCAACAACCAATCCAAGAATAAAGAGACTTCACACAAACTATGAAAAGTAGAATGGCAAACAGTCCTGCATATCTAATGACTAATTATTATTCAAATTCACCCAATCCTTAATCCAAATCACTCAGTTGATGCAAAACATTTTATAACACGAAACTTACAGTATATTCATGTTATGATCCATATTTTGAAAAGGAGTTTAATGATTCTAATAAACAGATAACCTGCATGCTTTTACACAGAATACTTCAAAAATCCTGGCCTGAACATTGAAAGTTATATTAAATTTTGTTTATTTAGTATATGAAAGGGTTTGAATCATTTATGATCATGTTTTTCATTAAAAAAAAATAATGTAATTCATTATTATTTAATCTTTAAATAAATCTATAAAATGCCCTGTTTAATACACACACACACATTATATATATATATATATATATATATATATATATATATATATATATATATATATATATAAAAATAATAAATAAATGTTTAAATGATTGTATGTAAATTAAATAATGAAACTGCATAAGATATTACAAAATGAATAGCTTTAAAAAAAAAAAAAGAAAGAAAGAAAAGAAAAACAGTGGATGAAGTAAACATTTTCTGTCCCAGGTGCTACAGCAGATATACATAAAATTATTCAAATAAAATGTCTGTGATAGGCACCAATAAAATGTTACTGAAATGAAATTGTTCATATCAAAATTCAGCTACGTTCTCATTGAATTGAACACTTTAAATAATTCTTTGTTTGACCGACTGACTGTTCATTAAAAAATTCAAGAAAAACATGTGAATTTAGAGTTATGAAAGTGTTTCAGTAAATATTCCCAAGGTTGCAGCAACCTCTAGATCAAGTCACAATACCAGAGTTTCTTCTGCTACCTCATCTACTTTATTAAATGTTGAAGCACAGCTTTGATAGTGCATGCTGTAGACCTCAGTAAGATACAACTGCTGAATATGAAAGAAATAAATACAAAAAAACAACAAGCATACAATATGTCGAATGCTATTGTAAATGTTAACACTACACAAAATCAGTTTATTTAAGTCCCCAAACAAAATGCTTATGGACATAAAAATTGCAAAATCCATATCAATATTAAAGAATTATTATTAAATTAACCAAAAATCCTACATGCCTACAGACTTTTCCCCTCCTGATTAAATGGGCTGTTTCTCATTACCACCAAGACCATTATGAGGAACAGTTTCAGTAGAACAGATGGAATGGTTTGCAATTATTAAAAGGAAAGTTAAAATGCTGAACTAATAATGTTGCATATTACAAATCTAACACACAATCAAACAACTTTCAAGCATACAAGCAGCATGCTTGATGATTGTCTGATTGTGTATTAGGACTGTGCATCTAATACAAAAATATAAGCACTACTGAGTTCAATATATGCGTCAAAACAAAAGTAATAAAAAATATATAATTGCCATATTCTACTACTCATTACTATTTTCTATTACTCATCAGAAATTAATGTTATCTTTCATTGATCTACTAGTATATTCAGTAATTTCATGCCTGGAGATACATATGTGACATTCACACTAAAACTGCATCATTAGGAATGTGCTCACTGTCACGTCTCGAGACGTAACGAAGATAGGGATGCAGTTTAACAGTTTATTAAATGTGAGACACAGGCAGGTAAATCCAAATCGTGATCAGAAACGTAATCTATAAACATGCAAAGGTCAGGCGATCGGCAAACAGGCATACACGGGGCAAAGCATGAATCAAGGTTGTGGTCACGGAATACAGGGTCGATATACAAACAAGAAACATAAACTATAACGAGGAACTGGGAGCAGAGAAACCAGAGTGGACTAAATGCACTAATCTAAACATGGAACGTGACAAGGACAATAACTAAGACTATGACTGCGATAAACTATCGTGTGGAATCTAAACTAATCTAACCTACTATATCTATACTATATTTTGCTTGTATCTTTCTCATTTGTAAGTCGCTTTGGATAAAAGCGTCTGCTAAGTGAATAAATGTAAATCTAACTTAAGTATCTTATCTATTCTATTCTATTCTAATATTCCGCGCCATGTGCTGGGAGGTGAGCGGTATATATACAAACATAATCAGCGTCAATTGCTGACGGCTGACACCAATCTAAACACACGTGAAATAACAACCAATGACAGAACAGGGAGGAGACATAGAAACATAATAAAAGCATGTGTCCAATGTACACAATGTCACAATTGTCAACATACGAAAAGCAGGTGCTCGCGCACCTTGCTCGTGCATGCGCGCCCATATGCTCTCCAGCGCGCTGTTTAAAGGGGAAACCGTGACACTCATCAAGTGGATAAATCTAAAAATTCAAGATTCAATTCTGAAGATTGTTATAATACATTGTCTGAAATGTTATACAACAGCATTGTTTAATTATGATTAGTCAAATGGTGCTGTTTATTTTCTATAACGGCAGCTCTGACAGCAGACAAATCACAGGTTTATATTATTGAGCTTGTAATTTGTTATGATAATGGTTATTGTTTCTATATAAACAACTTGTGTATTTGTTTATGTGGTGAAGTCTCCAACATCAGCACTATAAAGGTCAGAGGTAAAGCTATAACTTTAGCGAGAAAGTCTTCAAGATGGATGGCTTTGCAGATAAACTTTGTGGTAATGTGAAAACTCGCATTTTTTTGTCTTATTAACTTCAAGAGAGAGAGAAAATAGAGGCTGTTGATCAGTGAAGGAACAACAATTTATAGCTGTTAAATGTGTTGTGTTAACAAGAAATAACTTGTTTCATAGATGTTACACAACATTAAATGTAACTTGGATAAAATACTGTCTGTACTCTGTGATTAAAGAGCAAATAAATACATGGTACAGCCACATGGTTAGTGTCTGGGGTGCTAAGAGCTACATAACATCTGAATAAAATGCAGACCCCAGCATAGTACTGTTGATCAGTCTGTTCATTTATATAAGTAGATTTTATCCTTGCAAAAGCTAAGACACCTATTTTACTCTCACTCACTCACACTCACTCACACTCACACCCCACAGAGTGTTCTTGTACCTTTTACTTCTTTAAGTTGATATAAGGGTGTCTGCCAAATTCCATGAATGTAATGTAAATGCTGACACACCTTCCCCCCCAATGTGCCCAAGCTCATTCTTTTTTTTCCTTTTTCTCCCCTATTTCTTTTCATCTAGTATTCACACAAACCCCCCCCACCCACCCACCCCCCTCCACGCACCACAGGCGCGTGCGCACGCGCGCACACACACACACACACACACACACACACACGCACACACACGCACGCACACGCACACACACACACACACACACGGCAATTTGGAGTTGCCATTCTACCCATCAGTATGTTTTGGTCAATGGGAGAAATCCACATGAAACCCCAAATGAAACCCATAAGTCCACAGAGCTATGAATCAGCAACCTGCCATTTCCATCCACGCATATATTTTCTGTACCGCTTAGGCTACACAGGGTCGCGGGGGAGCCTGAATCCCAGGGAACCTGGGACACAAAGCAAGGGAAATCCTGGATGGGGTGCCAATCCATCGCTAGGTGCAGTCGCAGACACATTCACGCACCCATTCACACACTACGGACAATTTGGAAATGCCAATCAGCCTACAGCACGTGTCTTCGTACTGGGGGAGGAAATTGACAGTAGCCAGAGTAGCCGGAGGAAACCCCCAAAGCATGGGGCAAACATGCAAACTACATGCACACAGGGCTAGGGGTTTGATTGGAGGTGCGAGGCAAGCATGCTAACCACTAAGCCTAGAAAACAAACATAAAACAATGACCACAATGCAGCAACAGAAAACAACAGCAAACTAAGATAAACGAAAGACAATGTGTGCGGTGCAAACTGTGACTTTTATACAAGTAATCATTAACCCCAAACGTGAATCATGTGCTGAAAGCCATGTGACATGATCAGGTATGGTGCAGTGGCTGATGGGTATCGTAGTCTAGTCCTTTTCAGGTATTTACATAACATACACCATATGAAACCACAAAGAAACATTTAAAGAAGTCTGCTAGAGGTTAGTGGGGTTGTCTAGATGTGATCCAGAGTGAAAGGACTATTGTGTATGAGCCATTAAACAAAAAAAAAAGTGAATTTAGGTTTAAGATTAAAATGATCATATTTAAATCAACCAAATTTAAATCCAGACTTGCATAATACTGACTGTCAATTTGATATCTCTGGACAGTTACTCCAGATAGATAGACAGATAGAACATGTGCAAATTTTACTACATAACAGTGGACTACATAACAGTGACTAACATAATTAGAATATTTTATAGTTGAACATTAAACATATCAAACTTTTCTCACCCTGCTATGGGTTGGCACCCCATCCAGGGTGTCCCCTGACCTGTGCCCCATGTTCCCTGGGATAAGCTCCAGGCTCCCCTGCATAGAATTAGGAGTACAGAAAATGGATGGCTGGATGAACTTCTCTCAGGTTGATGTGTAATGGATTTATTCTTCACACAAACACAAACTCCTGTCTCAGTGAGCAGGTTTATGTGCCACTCGCTGCTATTCTCTTGTGTACTTTCTGATTTACTTCTTCCCACCCATTTTCACACCAGAGTCAGAGCATTCATTCGTCATTAGCTCAAAATACTCCAAATACCATTGGGCGGCTGTGGCTCAGGCGGTAGAGCGGGTTATCGTAGGTGTTACAACCCGCTATCTTGGGACAGGAAGTTTTTTTGTGCTGTGACATTATGTGTGTAGGTCCGAACTACCTCCCAGACTTTCCAGCCCCGCCTCCAGGATGACCTCACTGATTGGCGGCCATTTTTAAAGAGAAAGATGGAGTGAGAAGTGATGGGATGTTGGAGGTGTTTGTGTGATTTGTTGTTAGGAGATTGCTTGATTTGTGTGCTTGCCCTTGTGGCTAAATTCTGTACTTTGACTGCTGTTCTGGTTTCGACTTTGGCCTGGTTTTGAGTTTTTCTGACTTTGAGTTTGGTTATCCCTATATCTGTTTTGTGTATTCTCTCCACTTGTGTGTGTGTATGTATATGTATGTGTGTATGTATGTATGTATGTATATGTGTTCACTGGCAGTAAGGGTGTGGCTGCCATTTCTTTTGGGAGAGGGTTCCTTTTATCTCTGTTTCTTGCTAAGGTAGTTAGGGAAGAATATTTGTATTTTCTTTTCTTTCCTTTGAGGTAAGCTAGCTACCTAATCATAGAATCCTTTTGTTTATTATTTTGGCCTTGGCCCACCCTGAAGATATGCCTGTTTTGGTTAATTTGTATAGTTATATGTATATATTGTCTGAAATAATATACTATAACCTTTTTGAACCACCTTGTTGCATTGTTATTCCTGGCTCCCTCATCTACTCTTTAAAGATCAATCAACTCAAATCCAGAGCTGGTTACTCTGGGTGGCCCAACCTAGACTGGGCCGTAGCAGTAGGGTTGGCGGTTCGATGTGTGAATGGGTGAATGAGACACAGTGCAAAGCGCTTTGGATAAAACTGCTACATAAATGCAGACCATTTACCATCACTGTCTCATTCTTTTACAATCACTTTTTCTCTTTTGAAATACCACATTAGGATTAAAAGAACCATAACTTGAACAGGGGACACTAGGCAAAAACAGCCATATGCTGTAAGCAAGACTGTAGCACATACAATGACACATGAACACCACAACAACAAACGCTTGATTATGAGGTGCTGAACAACAAGAACTTATATAGAGGTGCTAATCAAGGTGAAACAAGCCACAGGTGAGTGTGATTAAGACATGTGACATGCTGGGGGCATTCGTTAAATGAAGCCAGTCCTCCTGGATACAGTTATGTACATCAGCCTCGTTTAACTGATAGAGGAGGAGGTGTCGCACTTGTCCATAGTCAAAATCTAGGCGTCACACAAAAACCTAGTCATAAATTCAACTCATTTGGAATTCTTTATACCAGTGTAACTTATGTAGCCACAAAAAATAAGTCAATTCCACTAATTATTATTTACAGACCCCCAGGGCCATATACTAAATTTCATAGTGAATTTGCAGACTTTATTTCAAACCTGGTTGTTTCTGTAGGTAAAGCATTAATCGTCTGTGATTTTAATAATCAATTTGATAACCCGGTTGTGTCCATCTTAGATTCAGTATGGGTTAATCAGAAAGTAACAGGACCCACTCATAATGGTGGTCACACTCTTGGCCTGATACTAACATACAAATTAAATGTAGAAAATATTGTAATTTTTCCACAGTCTGAAGTTGTCTCAGACCATGATCTTATCTCGTTCTTAATACATATTGATCATAATATTTCCACCTCGCCACCACGTAAAACGTACTTTCACATCAGATACTGCACCGAGCTTCATCAATAACCTCCCAGAGACATCAATTAGATTTGGATCACCGTCTGATCCCAGAGAACTCGATCAGGCGACTGAATGCTTAGCATCAATGCTCCGCTACATGCTAGATTGAGTGGCTCCGCTCAAAAGAAAAATAATTAGAGAGAAAAAGCTAGCACCCTGGTATAACGATCAAACACGTACCTTAAAACAGACCACTCGACAATTAGAATGTAAATGGTGTCAAACCAATTTGGTAGTATTTCAATCAGCATGGAAGGAGAGTCTACCGAACTATAGAAAATCTCTTAGTGATGCTAGAAAAGTCTATCTCTCCACCTTAATAGAAGATAACAAAAAGAATTAAGAGATTTCTATTCAACACGGTAGCAAAATTAACTAGGAATAAAACCATTACAGAAAAAAAGCACACAATCATTACATAGCAGCGAAGATTTCATGAATTTTTTCATTGGTAAAGTTGAGACAATGTCCACTGTAAAAAGCGCGATACAAATAAAATTGAATTGAATTAAAAACACAATAAAAACCATCCTGCTGTCAGAACTGCTAAAAAAAAAAACATAAATATGTACATAAAAATGACTGTACTGTAAAGATGTGACCAGAGCAGAATGACACCATCTACTGTTGGTAGTCAGCAAAGACAAACAGCTGGCAAAAATGGCAACAATTTCAACATCATAGTTCACTAAAGGATATATAAATAGGGGGAGTTGAACTTTCAGAAATTGCTGTGTCTTTGCTTTGATGGGGCATCTCTCATCTTTCTCTTTCACTGCATCATTCATGTCACATTTTGTCTCACAGCTCTCTGCCATGTCAGCTTATTTCAGTGGTCTATTTACCAGGCAGCCTGTTTGTCATTGTATTGATTTCTGTTTCCACAAACAATTGTTCATGCTATATTTAAGGTGTAGGGTGTTGTCATGACACTGATCAGACACCCACAATAAAGTGTCTTTTATTATATATAAACAGTCCTGGAAGTATACAGAATACATATCAATGAGATCTACCAATTTACAAGCAAGACATGGACCACCATTCATTATTTATACACAACTCAGCCTTATTATTTGCCAAAGAGAAGAAGTCACATGTGTAGAAGCAAACTTGATGTAGAAATTAAAGTAAGTGATTCTGCCATGGCTGAGAGTCCAAGACAGCATAATTTATTTAATCCTGATTTCTTTATCCCCTTTTGATCAGAGCAACATTAGCCACTTCTAGGCTTTTGGGAGCTGATGTACATAATGTGGTAGCTCATGCTGTCCTCCAAGTGTGTTGTCTGACCTCTGAACTGTCCTCTGAACTTGGCTGAGCACTCTTAAAAAGCAGTTTAGGAGTTTAAGCATTGGATTAAACTGAAGGAGGAAGAATGTATTATCCCTCCCAAATTGATATCAGTCATGGGATAAGCTAGTGGGTAAAAATTGGCAACAAATTTATTTTGTGAAAATGACAAAGAAATAACATCTTTTCTTGGAGTGAGGCAGTCAAAATGACATTTTTTCTAGGAGAAACGCATAGGAAGCTGGATGCAAGCTATTTAATCACATAAGCACTGCTATTAGCCAAGTGTTCTAATACATACTGGCTTCTAATGGTATACAGTCTAGGATTAGTACATAGTATGTATTATGAAGTATGTAAGACATAGTCAGTTGTATAGCCAAAAATCAATTTCAAGGAGGGATTAAGAAATATACTAAATATAATAATGGCATGATGTGTATAACTATATTGATGTGTGTCGCTTTTGGGCTGCTGTCAGACATCAGTAAGGGTGGTGAGGACACACATTTGTTATCTAACCTTTTAAGGCACAATCTACTGTCATGCTATTTTGCCATATTAATAATAATAAAAAAAAAACACATAATTGCCATATTACTTAAATACCTTTATGAAAGTTCCACTGAGATTGCCAGTGTTCCCCGTTCAGGCCCGGGATCCACCACAACCCGGATCGAGGAAAGTAGTTACTGAAAATGGATAAATGGTTTCTTAATTCTCAGCTACATTGTTCTGGCAAAGTAACTCCACAGACTGTACCTTTTGAAGGCAAAACATCTCCAGGACTGTAGGCAAAATAGAGTAAAAACCTATACAGTGTTTGCTTTAAAATTATCAGGCTTATTAGTGACTTATGTGTGCTTATATGTGTGTGCTCTCTCATGTCAGATTAGTTAAAAAAAAAAAAAAAAGAGAGAGCTGAAAACATCAAGTGGAAAGTGGAAAGAATTTTATAAGGCAAGGTTTAAATAAAAATAAATTTAAAAAGCAGTGGAAAATGGTAATGATGTGTTAAGGAAACAGTCAGAATTTATTTTGGAAGATTTGCACTGGCCAAGATCGCATAGAATCCCAAGATCACAAAAATGTAAAATAATTTTCCAGCTAATGGTGCCAGGATTTAAAGTAGAAGACTTAACTGAAAATACATATCCAAACAAGACAAGACTACTAGGTAATTTTGGGTACCTCTATCACTTATTCTTTCTCCCTTTTTCTCTGCTGCTGCTGTATTCTCTCCTTTTTAGGCTTGGCGTGAATGCCATTTTACAGGCTTGTGTACATTTTTATTGAATGTTTCACAATGAATATTTGAAAATTCAAAACAGTTTACAATTAGATAACATAAATAAACATTACAGTATTAAGTCTACGAACATTTGTCTGTTACTATTTCTAACAGTTAATAAATAACATGTTTTTTTCATATTATTAATATTTTTAAATGATTAATTAATTAATGTGATATACAGTGACCTCCACAAATATTGGCACCCTTGGAAATAAGAGCAAAGAAAAATGTGAAAAATTGTCTTTATTGTTTAACCTTTTGATCTTTTATTTTAAAAATCACAACAATACTCTACTCTCATGGATATCAAACAATTGCAAAAACAAATCTTTGATAAATTTAGGTGTGCAACAATTATTGGCACCTCTATGAATTCATATGAGAAAAATATATCTGAAGTGTTTTAGTACACCTGGGTGACTAGGAACAGGAAATGGTTCAACAATGACTTTCTGTTTCACAGGCATATAAATATAAGGTAACACATAGACCAAATTTCCTTAGTTTTTCATAACAATGGGTAAGACCAATGAATATAGCTGTGATGTGCGGCAAAAGGTTGTTGTGGTTCACAAAATAGGAAGTGGCTATAAGAATATAGCAAAAGCATTGAAAATGCCCATTTCCACCATCAGGGCAATAATTAAGAAGTTCCAGTCAATTGGAAATGTTATGAATCAACCTGGAAGAGGATGTGTGTCTATATTGTGTCAACGCACTGTGAAGAGGCTGGGTGAAGTGGCCAAAAAACCACAAGTTGTTTGGAAGGGTTTCAAGAAAAATACCTCTACTCTCATCCAAAAATGAACTCAAACATCTTCAGTTTGCCAGACACTACTGGAACTTCAAATAGGAATTGGTTCTATAGTCAGATGAAACCAAAATAGAGCTTTTTGACAATAAACACCAGAGGTGGTTTTGGCACACACGCCATACGGAAAAGTACCCCATGCCCATGGTTAAATATGGTAGTGGTTCTTTAATGTTTTGGGGCTGTCTACTCGAGGACCTGGACATTTTGTTAGGATACATGGCATCATGGACTCTATCAAATATAAACAGTTATTGAATGAAAACCTCACTTCCTCTGACGGAAAGCTTAAAATGAGCCATGGGTGGATCTTCCAGCAGGACAATGATCCAAAACATACATTAAAATCAACACATAAATTGTTTACTGATCACAAAATCAAGGTTCTGCCATGGCCATCCCAGTGCCCTGACTTGAAACCCATATAAAACCTGTGGGTTGAACTGAAGAGGACAGTCCAGACCAGCATGGAGAGAGTCCAGACCAACATGAACCTCAGATTCAAGGTTGAAGGATCTGGAGAGATTCTGTATGGAGGAATGGTATCAGATCACTTGCCATGCATTCTCCAACCTCATCAGGCATTATAGGTGAAGACTCAGATCTGTTATCTTGGCAAAGGGTGGTATCACAAAGTATTGATTAAAGGGTGTCATTAATTGCTGCACAGCTATAGTTAACACATATATATATATATATATATATATATATATATATATATATATATATATATATATATATATATATATTATATACAGCCATTAATGTCTAAACGGCTGGCAACAAAAGTGAGTACACCCCTAAGTGAAAATTTACAAATTGGGCCCAATTAGCCATTTTCCCTCCCCGATGTCATACGACTTATTAGTGTTACAAGGTCTCAGGTGTGAATGGGGAGCAGGTGTATTAAATTGGGTGTCATCGCTCTCACACTCCCTCATACTGGTCACTGGAAGCAAAGAACTCTATGAGGATCTGAAAAAAAAGAATTGTTACATAAAGATGGCCTAGGCTATAAGAAGATTGCCAAGATCCCGACATTGAGCTGCAGCACGGTGGCCAAGACCATACAGCGGTTTATCAGGACAGGTTCCACTTAGAACAGGCCTTGCCATGATCGACCAAAGAAGTTGAATGCACGTGCTCAGCGTCACATCCAGAAGTTGTCTTTGGAAAATAGACGTATGAGTGCTGCCAGCATTGCTGCAAAGGTTGAAGGGGTGGGGGGTCAGCCTGTCAGTGCTCAGACCATACGCCGCACACTGCATCAAATTGGTCTGCATGGCTGTCATCCCAGAAGGAAGCCTCTTCTAAAGATGATGCACAAGAAAGCCCGCAAACAATTTGCTGAAGACAAGCAGACTAAGGACATGGATTACTGGAACCATGTCCTGTGGTCTGATGAGACCTGAATAAACTTATTTGGTTCAGATGGTGTCAAGCGTGTGTGGCGGCAGCCAGGTGAGGAGTACAAAGACAAGTGTGTTTTGCCTATAGACAAGCATGGTGGTGGGAGTGTCATGGTCTGGGGCTGCATGAGTGCTGCTGGCACTGGGGTGCTACAGTTCATTGAGGGAACCATGAATGCCAACATGTACTGTGACATACTGAAGCAGAGCATGATCAGTTTGCAGTATTCCAGCATGATAACGACCCCAAACACACCTCCAAGACGACCACTGCCTTGCTAAAGAAGCTGAGGGTGAAGGTGATGGACCGGCCAAGCATGTCTCTAGACCTAAACCCTATTGAGCATTTGTGGGACATCCTCAAACGGAAGGTGGAGGAGCACAAGGTCTCTAACATCCACCAGCTCCGTGATGTCGTAATGGAGGAGTGGAAGAGGACTCCAGGGGCAACCTGTGAAGCTCTGGTGAACTCCATGCCCAAGAGGGTTAAGGCAGTGCAGGAAAATAATGGTGGCCACACAAAATATTGACATTTTGGGCCCAATGTGGACATTATCACTTAGGACTGTACTCACTTTTGTTGCCAACGGTTTAGATCTGGAGGAAGAAACAGAGATGAGCACTGGTCTATCTCTTGCTCTTTCCTCCAGCTCCAACTCTCAGGTACTGGGTTTTGGAGCTCGGGAAGTGACTTCTCCCTCTAGTATGGAGAGTCAACCCACTCTCGCGGACTCTTAGGAGCCAGAGGGGGGAGCCAGTGAGAAGTAGAGCACTCCTTCACACTGCAGAAAACGTCTGGGTTACACATGTAAAGCTGTTCCCTGAGAAGGGAACGAGACGTTGCGTTTAGCATAACACTATGGGGGGAGCGCCTCACCTGACCGGTATCTGAAGCTTGTGTAAAATCATGCCTATTTATAGGCCTGCCATGATCAGGTGATGTGGTAATTAAGCGCGACGCGTGATATAAATATGGCACCTGTGAACCGCGCCATCAGCCTCTATTATCTGAAGCGAAGATGCAATTCACGGTATGACAAAGCTACGCAAGGTCTCGTTCCCTTCTCAGGGAACAGGGTTACATGCGTAAGCCAGACGTTCCCTTTCAAAGGGAACTTCGACGTTGTGTTTATCATAACACTATGGGAACGAGAATACCCACTCTGTCATACCGAGTGTACGGCCTGTTCAAAAAGATCCAAGCCCGAGGGTCACTGCAAGACAGAGAATGAGCCCTTATGCCCAGAAGCGTAGTGAGACCGCACGCCTCATAAGCAATCGAGATTGCTTCCACTATCCAATTAGAGATGCGCTGCTTTGACACAGCATCACCTCTACTGTCGCCGCCAAAGCAGACCAGCAGCTGCTCCAACTTACCGAAGCGGTGGACGTAAGTACAGAGAGTCCTTACTGGACACAGCAGGTGCATTCTCTCTTGTTCCGGTGTGGGGAATGGAGGAGGGCAGAAAGCCTGCAACACCACAGGGTGGGCAGCTGATGTAGGCACGTTAGGAATATAATCCGGTATACGATAAAGGAAGTTTCCTTGTGGATGGTGCTTTAGCATTTAACTACAATCTCAGTTGTGAGACCTGAATCTATGAGCTGGTGCCCCTCAGGGGCCAGACCAACAGTTTCCATAGTTCTGGCCGAGGGTGATAAATCAGCATTCTGGCTTGAGACGGTAGATCCACTCTAAGGGCTCAAATGGGGCACCTGACAGACCTTCCAGGACCACAGAAGGTCCCAGGAAGGTATACGCGGCCAGCAGATTGGCCTCAGCCGCCCGACACCACGCATAAACCTCGAAGTTCGAGGATGTTGCCCCACAGAGGCTCCTTCAACAGGGGCGTGGCTGGCCGAAATGGCAGCCACGTAAACCCTGATTGTAGAAGGAGCCCACCCTGCTGAGAAATGTTCTTGTAAGAACTCCAGGACTGGGTCTACAGTGGTTCACTGGGTCTGCAGTGGATCCCTGCGGATGGGAATCTCCCAAGGAGTGCCATCTCGCAGGGATATTATCTCTCAGAACCATATTTGAGCTGGCCAATAAGGTGCTACTAGCAGCAGACATAGACTATCTTGGCGAACTCTCGCTAGAACTTGTGGGAGCAGAGCGATGGGGGGGAACACCGTATAGATGTGACCTCGGCCACATGTGCACCATGGCGTCCAGCCCTAATTGTGCGGGAGGAGTGAGGGCAAACCACAGCGAGCCATGTGTTGTCTCCTCAGAGGCGAACCTCCACACAAACCTCGCCATATGGACTCCACCACTTGTGGATGGAGCCACCCTGCTCCAGATGAGGGCCACACCAGAGACCGTGAGCTGAACAGCTGTCTAAGACCGTGCTCCAGCCTGTGAGGCAGGTGTCTGTCATTACCGTCTTGCACTAATGTCTCCTTAGAGTGTGACCCAAGGCTAGAAACTGGGGACACTCAAATTCTCAGAGCACATAGGCATCGCCGCGTGACACTGATTATTCTTCGAGGTTTCGTGCTCGGACGAAATCCCCAACTTCTCAGCCACCACTGAACGGTCTCCTGTGCAATAGGCCCATAAGCGCCAATAGTCTCCCAAGATCCAGCTTTATCTTGCTCAGTGTTGATAGGATTGACCCTATGCATGTTGGGGATAGAAATGCCCTCATCGTAGTAGAATCCTTATAACCCCTAGAAAAGTTGTCCACTGCACTGGGGAAAGCATACTTTTCTGAGATTCAACCTGGGTCCCAAGCTCTTCATGTGGGCGAGAACATAATCTCGATTTTGAACCGCTGGTTCCCTGGATCGTGCTAGAATTAACCAGTCATCCAGGCAGTTTAGTACACGGATGCCCCGGAGTCACAATGGAGCCAGAGTGACATCCATGCACTTTGTGAAGGTGCGAGGGGATAAAGCTAGTGGCATTTCTTTCTTTTTTTTCCAGTTTCATTTTTATTGAACATTTCTGCTGTACATTTCTGCTGAACTAAACATTTCTGCTGAACTAAACATTTCTGCTGAACATTTCTGCTGAACATTTCTGCTGAACTAAACATTTCTGCTGAACATTTCTGCTGAACATATCTGTTGAACATTTCTGCTGAACTGAACATTCTGCTGAACATTTCTGTTGAACATTTTTGCTGGACATTTCTGCTGGACATTTCTGCTGGACATTTCTGCTGAACTAAACATTTCTGCTGAACATTTCTATTGAATATTTCTGCTGAACATTTCTGCTAAACATTTCTGCTGAACATTTCTGTTGAACATTTCTGCTGAACATTTCTGCTGGACATTTCTGCTGAACTAAACATTTCTGCTGAACATTTCTGCTGAACACGTCTACCAAACATGTCTGCTGAACATCACCTTTTTTCTTCTCTCCTCCCTTCCCTTTCCCAAATATTCCATTGAGAAAGAAAAAATACAAACAAAAAAACAAAAAACAAACAAAAAAAAACAAATTGAGCAACACACAGCAGTAAACATTCACAGGTTTTCTTTCTTTTTATACTAACAAAGGAAAACAAAATTAAAAGTAAACCCACCTCCCGCCCCCCTGGCTCATCATGGCTACCCAATAACTATCGCTGGTTATATAGATATTATAAGACCCAACAACAGGCACAAAAATTTAAGTGGGAAGTGTCTGTAACTCCATAAAGTATACGATAAAGGGATGCCATTTATAAAAAAAAAACAACTTGTCCGTACAACCCTTCATCGTATACCTTATTTTCTCGAGTTTTAGAAAAAACATCACTTCATTTAGCCACTGGGAGATAGATGGGTATTTAGCAGACTTCCAATGCAACAGTAGGGAACATCTTGCTATAAGGGATGTGAAAGCAATAACATCCTTTTGTATCGAGCTCAATGAAACTGAGTCATCAGGAATCCCAAATACAGCAATCAATGGGCAAGGCTTTAAATCTACCCTAAGAATAGTGGACATGATGGTAAAAAAAACCAGACCAAAAACCATGGACATCAGGGCAGAAGAAAAACATATGGCCAAGATGGCAGGGAGAGCCATGGCATTTATCACACTTGTCCTCTACGTCAGGATACATCACAGAAAGTATCAACTTGGACTGATGGACTCTGTTTAAAACTTTGAACTGTATAAGTCCAAGACGAGCACAAGAAGTGGTAGACTGTACCCTACCTATAGCACGTTCCCAACACTCCTCACTTATCTGTAGTACTAACTCCGTTTCCCATGCATTCCTAATTTTGTTACTCGACTCACTACCTAGCGCCAGAATAAAATCATAAATCCTAGAGATCATTCCTCTCTGATGTGGATTGTTTGAAAACAAGCTTTCCCAAGCCTGTTCAGGAGGTGCAGAGGGGAAATCAGGAAAACATCTAGAAACGAAATTCCGAATTTGAAAATACCGAAAAAAATGCGTCACAGGGAGGTCATTAGTGGATGCCAGATTGGCAAAGCTATCAAACACACCATTGGCATAGAAATCTCTAACTTGTTTAATACCCTTGTCATACCATACTGAAAATGTGGAGTCCAAACACGATCGAGGAAATAGATGGTTGTTGACTAAAGGACCCAAAGAGGATGCACCTACAAATTTAAAGTGCCGTCTAAATTGATACCAAATCATAAGTGTGTTGAGGACAACTAGATTATCAGTATATAGGGAGAGTTTTGTAGGTAAAGAGGAGTAAAGCAAAGCAGGTAAAGAGGATTCCCTACAAGAAGATATTTCCAATTTACACCAAGAAGATCCAGGAGATTTAACCCAGTAGCAAAGTTTATGAATGTGCGCAGCCCAGTAATAGAATTGGTAATGCAAGTCCTCCACTAAGTCTACATTTCTGCAATAAAGATTCACTAACCCTTGGTGGCTTCCCTCCCCAAATAAATGTACTAATTATCTTATCCAATGAATCGAAGAATGATTTTGGCAGAGAAAGAGGCACTTGCTGGAACAAGAAAAGAAACTTCGGTAATATATTCATTTTGACGACATTGATCCTGCCAATTAGAGAAAGGGGTAAATTACCCCAATTATAGGATCGGTTACATACAATAACAAATTATCAGCATATAGCGACAATTTGTATTCTACACCGTATCGAACTATTCCTTTAAACAAGGGAGAAGATTTTAGTGCAATAGACAGCGGCTTGATAGCGACAGCAAAAAGCAGAGGGGATAAAGGACAACCTTGACAACACCCTCGTCCGAGAGCAAAATAATCCGAATAAATATCGTTTGTCTGAACCCTGGCATTAGGGGATGAGTAAACAAGGCTAATCCAAGAAACAAACTTATCCCCAAATCCGAACTTCCTCAAGACTGCAAACAAATACTCCCACTCAACCCTATCAAATGCTTTTTCAGCATCTAATGAAATCACAATCTCAGGGAGCACAGACGAATGCTTTGAATAAATTATATTAAAGAGTGTACGGGTATTAAAAAACAATTGACGTCCCTTTATAAAACCGTTCTGCTCTTCAGATATAATATAAGGGAGTATATTCTCTAAACGAGATGCCATTACTTTCGCCAACACCTTTACATCTGCATTAAGCAGAGACAGTGGTCTATAAGAACTGCAGGAGGATGGATCCTTACCCTCCTTAAGAAGCAGAGCTATCGTGGCTTGTGTCAGTGTTGGAGGCAAAGACCCACATTCCAAAGATTCGTTGAACATAGCCAAAAGCAATGGAGCTAGTTTTCCAATAAACGTTTTAAAAAATTCAATTAGAAACCCATCCGGGCCAAGAGCTTTGTTAGATTGCATAGTTTTAACTGAAATTAAAATTTCTTCAAGAGAGAGTGGGGAGTCCAGTTGCATAGCAGTATTCGAATCAATAGCAGGGTTACAAAGGTTTTGAAGAAATGCATTCACTTTAGTATTGTCTGTTGGAAATTCGGACTTATAAAGCGAAGAGTAAAACGATTTAAAAGTAGCATTAATTTCCATGGGATCTGTAGTGACAATATTATAAGTGTTTTTTATAATAGGTATGAGACGGGAAGTGGCCTGTCGCCGTAGCTGATGTGCCAGTAAACGACTCGGCTTGTCGCCATGTTCATAATATGAACCACGAGTAAGTAACAACAAGCGTTCCACCTCTTTAGTCGAAATAAGATTAAATTCTGCCTGTAAGTTGAGACATTGTTTGGAGAAGAAGTTCTGGAGAGGGGTTCAATGCACATCTTTGATCGAGGTTACTGATCGCAGATGTAAGTTCATTAAGCCTAGCAGTGCGTTTTTTATTACAGCGAGCAGAATAAAAAATAATCTGCCCTCTGATATAGGATTTAAGTGTCTCCCATAACAATGAATAAGAGGTGGAGTCATTCTGATTGAAGAAAAGAAAGTCATCAATAGAAGTAGAAATGAACTCACAGAATTCACTGTCTGCTAAAAGAAGAGAATTAAATCTCCAAGGCGGTGGGCTACGTTTATAAATAGAAAGATGAATATCTAATTGTAGAGGCACATGGTCAGAAATTACAATACCCAAATAGTCAGAAGAAACTAAACAAGATTCAAGAGTGCTGTCTATAAAAAAAAATAATCAATCCTCGAATAGGAATGTGTTACGAAGCGCAGACGGAGACAAGCGCGGGCGAGCGGAGAGATGGCATGTGACTGAACACAGGACGAGAATCGACTCGGGACAGAGCAGGTAAGCTGTATATCAGGGACGTAGGCAAAAGCGTAGTGAGAGACGAGTGTGAAGTCGAGCACCAGGGAAAACACTTATAATGAAACCGGCTTGGTAATCAAACAGAGACGAGGCTGCTGAGCGGTTACTTCGCGAGCGGCTCATGCTAGGGAGGCCCTTATATAACCTTAGGTGTGTACAGGTGTTCGTAATTAGAACTCCGGCGAACTCGAGCGCGGGTATGACTGGGCAGTGTAGTCCTCCTCCGCCACGTCCCTGGACGGCACTACACTTTGTGAGCTGACGCGCCGATTTCGCCGTGTCGTAACAGAGCCCCCCCCCAAAGGGCTCACTCCGGGAGCCGAAGTTCTCCGAGGCCTCCCCCCCTCCGGGGGGCCGGTTTGTCTGGATGGGCCGCGTGGAAGTCCTTACGCAGGCCTACGTCCAGAATGTCTCGGGCTGGGACCCAGCACTGTTCCTCTGGTCCATACCCCTCCCAGTCTACCAGATACTGAAGTCCCCCTCTCCTCCATCTGGAGTCTAGAATGTCGCGGACGCGGTAGGCTGGGCAGCCTTCTATCTCCAACGGTTCCGGTGGGGAATCCTCCGGCACCGCTGTGGCCAAGGGGCCTGAGATCACCGGTTTGAGAAGTGAGACGTGGAAAGACGGGGCGATGCAACTGTGTCTCGGAAGGTCCAGACGATATGTGACTTCATTGATTTGCCTCAGTATTCGGAAGGGCCCGATATACTTCGGTTGAAGTTTTGTGCCCGTGAGGGGTCTCAGATCTCTTGTGGAGAGCCACACCCGGTCCCCGGGTCGATAATTAGGGTGAGCCCTCCGGCGCCGGTCGGCCTTTCGTTTAGCGATGTGGGATGCCTGCACCAGCTGTTGATGGGCACGTTCCCAGACCTGTTCACTGCGGCGGAACCACTCATCCACTGCTGGCGAGTCCGTGTGACACACGTTCCAGGGGAATAATGGCGGTTGGTAACCCAAGACACACTGGAACGGGGTGAGCTGGGTGGTGGAATGCCGTAGCGAGTTCTGGGCATATTCTGCCCATGGAAGGTACTGACTCCAGTCCCCTGGGTTGGCAGAGCAGTAAGTCCGAAGGAACCGTATGACTTCCTGGTTGGCCCGTTCTGCCTGTCCGTTGGCCTGGGGGTGGTAACCGGACGTGAGATTAATGGCGACCCCCATCTTCCTCATAAAGCTGGCCCAAACCCGCGATGTGAACTGTGGCCCCCTATCAGTCACAATCTCCTCGGGGATGCCAAAGTAGCGGAAGACGTGTTGAAACAGGAGTTCCGCTGTGGTGAAGGCAGATGGGATGGCTGGTAATGGAATTAAGCGCAGGGACTTCGAGAACCGATCTACGACCACCAGTATCGCGGAGTTCCCCTGCGACTTTGGCAGGTCAGTTATGAAATCGAGGGCCAGATGGGACCACGGACGTTCAGGTATGGGTAAGGGCACCAACTTCCCAGCCGGGAGCGCACATGGGCCTTTGGACTGAGCGCAAGAGGACCACGAGGATACGATGCGCTGAACCTCTCTGGGCATGTTGGGCCACCAGTACTTCTCGGCCAGCGGTTGGTAAGTGCGGCGGGCCCCCAGGTGGCCCGTGGCCAAAGTCGTGTGGGCCCAGGTGATGAGTTCAAGACGGTACCGCTTGGGCACAAACTGCTTGTCAGGAGGACAGGCTGCTGGGATTCTTGCGCTGGGAATACAGGCTAAGTTCTGTGCTAGGGGCCACTCCAAGGCACCCACTATGCAGGAGGGAGGCACAATGTAACTCTCTTGCTCCGTCGGCCGCTCTGGGGCATAAATATGAGACAGGGCGTCGGCCTTTGTATTCTTTGAACCAGGTCGGTAAGACAGGGTGAACTGGAACCTGGAGAAGAATAAGGACCAGCGGGCTTGGCGAGGAGTGAGCCGTTTGGCGGTTCGTAGATATTCCAAATTCTTATGGTCCGTGAAGATAACAAATGCGTGTACTGCCCCCTCCAACCAGTGTCTCCACTCTTCTAGGGCCAGCTTGATGGCCAGAAGTTCACGGTTCCCCACATCATAGTTGCGCTCTGCTGGCGACAACTTCCGGGAAAAAAAGGCCATGGGGTGTAACTTGGGACTCTCGCCAAACCTTTGCGATAGAATTGCTCCCACTCCCACCTCTGACGCGTCGACCTCCACGACAAACGGCCTGGAGGGATCCGGGTGTCTGAGAATGGGAGCTGTGGTGAAAGCCCGCTTAAGTCTCTCCAGAGCCTCCTGGGCAACTGGTGTCCACAGCAGTCGCCTGGGCTTACCTCTCAGGAGCGACGTCAGGGGTTGCGCTACTTTACTGAAGTCTCTAATGAACCTTCGGTAAAAATTTGCAAAGCCAAGGAAACGCTGCAACTCCCTGACGGTTCGTGGAGTGGGCCACTCCACGACCGCCTGAATCTTACGCTGGTCCATGGCAACTCTCCTTGGGCTAATGATATACCCCACGAAAGAGATTGTGTGCTGGTGGAATTCGCACTTCTCGGCCTTTACGTACAGCTGGTACTGCAGGAGGCGTTGCAGTACATGCCGGACATGCTGGACATGTTCCTCCAGGGAGGTCGAATAAATCAGGATGTCGTCAATGTAGGCGATGATGTACTTTCCTAGCATGTCCCTCAGAGCGTCATTGATCAAGTTCTGGAACACGGAGGGGGCGTTAGCGAGCCCATACGGCATGACCAGGTACTCATAATGTCCAGAGGTGGTGCTGAAGTCCGTTTTCCACTCGTCCCCCTCCCTAATACGAATTAAGTTATAAGCGCTGCGGAGGTCCAGCTTAGTGAAGAGGGTGGCGGACCGTAACTGTTCCAAGGCTGAGGGGACGAGAGGCAGCGGATATCGGTACTTAACGGTCACTTGGTTGAGGGCCCGATAATCAATGCATGGCCGGAGGCCCCCTCCTTTCTTCTCCACAAAGAAGAACCCGGCAGACACAGGGGATGTGGATGGTCGGATGTACCCCTGCCGGAGAGCCTCCTGAATGTACTCCTCCATGGCCAGCTGCTCTGCTTGGGAGAGCGGGTAAACACGGCCCCGAGGTAGGCTGGCCCCGGGGAGGAGGTCAATGGCACAGTCGTAGGGCCTGTGAGGTGGGAGACAACTGGCCCTCTCCTTGCTGAACACCTCAAGGAGGTCATGGTACTTGGGGGGAATTTTAACTGAGGCAGGTGACAGGGGACTCTCCACAGTCGTGGTGGCCAAAGGGACCGTGGGGCCCCTCAAACAATTCTGCAAGCAATACGGGGACCATTGGGTGAGTTGCTTGTCAGTCCAGGAAATTTGGGGGTTGTTCAGTTCCAGCTAGGGGAGTCCGAGTATAACGGGGTGTCTGGTGGAGACCGTGAGGTAAAGGACCAGAGTTTCGTGGTGAAGGGCGCTAACTTGAAGGCAGACAGGGTGTGTGCTGTGAGATATTACGCCTCCCCCTATAGGCGACCCATCAATGGATTGGAGCTCACGAGGACGGAGGAGGGGACGTATGGGAAGGCCGAGCTCCTGCGCCGTCTTCTCATCTATGGAGTTCTCCGCTGCTCCGGAGTCGATGAGTGCTGAAAGAACAAAAGAACGGCCTGAATGTTCTATCACGACAGGTACAGAAAATACATGAGACCTACAAGACTGGTTAGGACTCACCCAGGCATGACAAGGTGGGTTGTCAGTGCGCCCCCTGTTCCCTTGGCGCCTCCTGTGCGGGCATTGGTGGACGGCGTGAGTGTCCTCACCGCAGTAGAAGCACCGGAACTCATTGCGTCTTCTCTCCCTCTCCTCCTCGTGGGACCGTGCCCTTCCGAGCTGCATGGGTTCGCTTGCTGCGCCCGGCTCAGCTGGCAGTAAACCGTGTGATATGGAACGGTTGGTACGGCGCAAACGGTCCAGCCTTATGGTCAGATCCACGAGGTCATCAAAAGTTAGCTGTTCACCCCGACAGGCCAACTCATGCAGTAACTCCGGATCGAGGCCACGGCGGAACGCGGTCTTAAGGGCTGGTTCGTTCCAGCCACTTCGGGCAGCGATAGTGCGAAACTCTAGCGCATACTCTCTTGCAGTACGAGAGCCCTGTTTGAGTTGCATGAGCTCATCACCAGTCTCCCAGCCATCAGGAGAATGATCAAAGGCGCGCTGGAACTGGGCAAGGAAGTCATCTAACGAGGGTTTGACACCCCCTCCTCGCTCCCACTCAGCCGTGGCCCACGCCAAGGCTGTTCCGGAGAGTAATTCCATAAAATGGGTCAACTTACGGACCTCAGGCATCTCTGGGTGACTCTCAAAGAACAGCGCACATGGTAACATGAAGCCCTTGCATCGCTCCGGCTCCCCAGCGTATCTCTCCGGTGTGGGCAGAGGCGGGTTGTGCGCCGGCGGCGCAGGAGCATGAACAGCCAGGGCAGGACTGTGAACAGCCGGCGCTGGAATGTGCGCAGCTGGTGTCGGCTGAACATGCGCTGGGGCGGTCGGCGGTGGTGACGCGAGGGCCGGGGGCGTGGCATTGGTGGATGTGGAAACGCTCAGTCGCGAGACTTCGGCACGCAACGCGGATATCTCATCCCGGTACACCGCTAGCGCGCGGTTTTGTTCCAGGACGAGACGTTCCCAATCCGAGGCGCCCGCTGCCTCCATAGTACGGCGAAGTAATCTGTTACGAAGCGCAGACGGAGACAAGCGCGGGCGAGTGGAGAGATGGCGTGTGACTGAACACAGGACGAGAATCGACTCGGGACAGAGCAGGTAAGCTGTATATCAGGGACGTAGGCAAAAGCGTAGTGAGAGACGAGCGTGAAGTCAAGCACCAGGGAAAACACTTATAATGAAACCGGCTTGGTAATCAAACAGAGACGAGGCTGCTGAGTGGTTACTTCGCGAGCGGCTCATGCTAGGGAGGCCCTTATATAACCTTAGGTGTGTACAGGTGTTCGTAATTAGAACTCCGGCGAACTCGAGCGCGGGTATGACTGGGAAGTGTAGTCCTCCTCCGCCACGTCCCTGGGCGGCACTACACTTTGTGAGCTGCCGCGCCGATTTCGCCGTGTCGTAACAGAATGATGCACCTGGGAAAAGAAAGAAAACTTTTTAAGAAAGGGGTTACGGGATCTCCAGGGATCAACGAGACCATTCTGACACATAAAATCGGAAAATGTTTTAGACATAGCAGATTGATTCAGAGAACGGGGATTAGACCGATCTAAGTTTGGGTCAATTACACAGTTTAAATCTCCACCGAAAATCAACAAGTGAGTATTTAAGAAAGGGAGATTGCTCAACAATCTATTAGCAAATTCCACATCAAAGTTTGGAGCGTATACATTTACCAACAACACCTGTCTTTGCATCAGAGTACCAGCAACTAAAATATATCTACCATTCGCATCAGCGATAACGTTAGTGGACGAAAACTGTAACCTTTTGTGAATTAAAATAGCGACCCCTCTTGCTTTTGAATTAAAGTTCGAGTGGAAGACTTGACTCACCCAAGGGCAGTGTAACCTTTGATGATCTTTAATACGTAGGTGCATCTCCTGTAAAAAAATACTATATTGGAGTTTAAACGTTTCAAATGTGTAAAAACCTTAGATCTCTTGACAGGATTACCCATACCTCTGACGTTCCAACTAATAAATCTTAAAGGTGTGCCTGTCCTAGCTATGCTGGGATCCATATTACTACTAACCATTTAAATAAAGTTAACCATAGGAATATAAATAGCCAATTAGAGCCGAAGTGGGACCTCCCCCCAACCCCCCCCCCCCAAACACACACTCAAAGTCTCCATAAAACAAGGGAGACAGCAGTGTTTCCCACCAAGAGTTGTCCACAATGTGAAAACAACTCAAAGATTAAGCTGAACTAACAAACAAAATTACCTAAACAAAAAAAAAATTCCAGTAAGAGAAAAGTCCACTACTGACTTCAAATCTGATAAATAGTCTGCGCACATTAACAAATATAATGTCCTTACCTTTTAAAGACTTGTAACAAATAATATAACAGTGTAGCACGTAAAGTTGAGGAAATAGCATTAATAAAATTAAATAAACAGAAACTCTAACCCGGTCAGAGCAACAAAACAGAGAAGCACATTAATACAGAAGTAGATTTAAGAGGAGTAAGTCCACAAAATCTAGATGAAGGAATGCATCGACAATATCTTCAATAAGAATCCGAATTCTGTAGAGCTGGAAGGCCGAGTGAAAAAAAAGAATAAAAGAAAAGTAAAGAAATACTCCACTATACAGGTGATGCAATTCACCCCGATATCAAGAGTTTAACATAGTCTCCTGCTTCCTCCACTGAAATAAAGTCCTTCTGAGCACCATTTTATGTAATGTGAAGCCGAGCTGGGTGAAGTATTCCATAGCGAGCTCCCTCAATACCACGAAGTTGACCCCGAACCTCGTTAAACGCGGACCGGGCCTGGGCTGTCTTGGCTGTGTAGTCAGGGAAAATGGAGATGGTCAAATCCCTCACTTTAATCCGTCACAGTCACTGTGATAGTGGAATCTGCACACAATAGCTCGTGGTCGTTCACCAGGCTTTGGCTTCGGCTGAAGGGTCTGGTGGGACCGGTCCAGAACCGGCTCCTTCTCCAGACCAAACGCCTCTTTTAACAAGGCCGCTACAGCAGCGGTTGTACAGGGGTCAGGGCCCTCTGGAACTCCAACTATCCTAACGTTATAGTGCCGTGACCTCGAGTGCAAATCCTCACATTTATTCTCTAATTGAGTCACGGTCGCAGTGAGAGACTCAATAGTAGTCTTCATGTGAACTATGTCATCGGTGCAATCGGAGAGCGCGTGCTGCATTTCCACAACAGTACCTTTCAGTGTTGATATGGTGGCCTAGGTAGCAACTTTATCACTAGCCAGCTGTGTTTTCACGGCCTGCAGATCAAGCTGGATAGTAGACAGCGCACCCCCGAGAGTCTCCTGGAGCTCCTTTTTAAAAATATCGGCAATCTCCTTCCTCAGTGAAGCCAGCAACTCAAGCTTGAGTGCGACGAAGTCAGGGTCACTGCTCGGCAATGCGGATGCGGATGCGGATTCAGAGGGAGAAGGGGGCTCGCTCGCGGCGTGCACCCTAGCCCTCAGTTGTGTCTGAATACTACCACGGGTTTTTGTATTCTTTCCAGACATTTTAACGAGCCACAAAGTTAAAAGTGCAAACAAGTTAATAAGTAGAATAAGTCAAAATATATTATATGACCAAAAAGCGCTAATTATTACAATTTTAATCGAAATCAGCAGGAGACTCCAAGTTCGCATCCTACTCCATCGAACTCCGAATTCGAACCCAGCGGCATTTCTGTATGGAAATATGCACCTTTTAGATCTATTGTCACAAACCATTCCTCAAACTGAATCTGTGGAACGATAAGTTTGGGCGTCAGCATCTTCAACCTGTATGTCTGAAGAGTACAGTTCAGATGACGCAGATCTAAAATTGGCCACATGCTCCTCTATTAATTGCGGACCAGGAAATAACGGCTGTAAAAACCTCCCTCCCTCAGGGAACGGGGTACATGTTCTATGGCCCCTTTGTCTAAAAGGTATCTTACTTCCTGCCCTAATGTTGGGCTCTGGTCTGTGCTGACTACTGTGATGAGCACACCTCTGAACCGGGGGGGTCGAGCTATAAATTGGACCTGGTAACCCTTTTCTACGGTAGACAGAACCCATGGAGATACATTTGGCAGTAGTTTCCACGCTGCCCGATGGTCCCTAATGCCATGGTGGCCTTACCCGGTGGTTTGGATGGCAAAGCCGGCCCCCGTAATTGCCGGCCCCCGTAATTACCTGCCATCAATGGAGAGAGATAGCTCGCAAGCGCCTCCTCCACCTTCAGCATAGCTAAATAGCCATGCCGTTCATTCCCCACAATGGCCGAATAATCCAACATCGTGGGGTTATAAATATGGCTTATGCATGGTTTTCCCCAGAAGTCTGATATTTTCTCATGCAGAAGAAAGCGGAGTTTCTGCAGTGTGAGGGATTTACTTTCACTGGGGAGAAAAAGGCTCATCCAGCATTAGTAATCACTTCAAGCAGCTCTTTATATGCTGCTCTCAGTTTTTAGCACATCCTTCTGGCTCCTAGGAGTCAGAGAGGAATTATTACTATTATTTTTATGTGTGTGTTTTATTTTCACTTTTTTCCCTTTTGGCTTTCCATAGTGGAAGGAGGAGTCGCGACACGAGCGCCAAAATCCAGCGGAGAGCCGAACCCGGAAGACAGAGCAAGAGATAGAGCAGCGCTCGTCTCCGGCTCCGCTTCCGGATCCATAAGAGATCCCCCGAACCTGAGACGGCTAGTTGCCTTGGCAGCGGCCAGCCCAAATCTGCGAGGCTTCAAAACCCAACTCACTTCAGCTTCCGAGAAGAGTGCAAGTCGCGAGCCGAGCTGCTTAATGTAGGCATTACCATGCACAGCCTCTCCAGGCTGCCATCACATGCTACACTCAAACACTTCACCCAGAAAGTGTGCACTAGTCCCTGTGATGAAACGGGAGCAAGCCGTAACACACTTCCTGAATTCTGTCATTCATATTTTTCTCTCTCGCTCATTCCTTTTTTTTCTTCTCTTTTTTTTAAAGGGATAGAAAAGTTCTGAGATTTTGAGAAAAGATAGCGAGGAAATGAAGCGTCTTTTTGTTTCTTTACACAAACAACTGACATGCAGTCTTTCGCTGAAGATAATAAAGGCACAGAAGGCAAATGTGGCGGGCCGCCTCCCACTGAAGAAATCTAGGGGGACCAGGCGGCCACAGCCACAGCCTGCTAGTAGGCCTGATTTAAAAATCAAATCAGTGCCAAAAAGGCAAGAGGAAGCAGTCCTGATGGGCCAAGGAGGGCGGTATCAGGGGACAAGAGATTGTTAGGGCAGTTAGCCCCAAGTATTACTGTAGGGCTTCAGTTTTATCTGGTCAGTGAACTGTCACAGGGCAACGAAAATCTGATGCTTTCCCTCCAACAAAATCTGGAAAGTTATCATCACTAAAAGACCATCTGGCAGTGTTGAAACTACTGCCAAATGTGTCTCCATGGGTTCTGTCCTCCATAGAAAAGGGTTACTGGGACCAGTTCATAGCTAGACCCCCCCCGTTTCAGAGGTGTGCTCACCACAGTATTCAGCACAGAGCAGACGCTGATGTTAGAACAGGAAGTAAGATCTCTCTTTACAAAGGGGCCATAGAACATGTATCTATTACTCTGAGGGTGGGAGGTTTTTACAGCCACAAAAAAGTCCAAAAAAAGACAGCAGTATGCAGCAAATTTTAGATTGGCATCATTTGAACTGTACTCTTCAACATACAGGTTCAGGATGTTGATTCTCAAACTTATCATTCCACAAACTCAGTTTGAGAACTGGTTTGTGATGATAGATCTGAAAGACACATATTCCACATAGAAATATTGCCCAGTCACAAGATGTTCCGGAGGCAACACATATCAATATCAGTTCTTCCTTTCAGTTTAGCTTTTTCCTCTCGCACCTTCACAAAGTTCATGGATGCCACACTGGCTCCTTTGGGACTCCAGGTCATCCATGTACTAAACTACCTGGATAACTGGTTAATTCTAGTGGTCCAGTGAGTTGATTCAACATTGAGATGTTGTTCTCGCCCTGAGCTTGGGGCTCAGGTTGAACCTCAAGGAAAGTTGCTTCTCCAGTCAGAGGATGACTTTTCTAGGGGTTATATGGGATTTGAATTTGATGTGGGCATGTCTAACGCACGTAGGGTCAATCTTATCATAATTGAGCAAAATAAAGTTAGGTCTGGGCATCCCCTCCAGTCTCTATGAGAGACTGTTGGGGCCTATGGCAGCAGCAGCCAACATCATACCATTGGGCCTATTGCACATAAGACCGTTCAGTGTTGGGCGAGGACGAAACCCCTGGGAGTAATCAGTGTCATCACACGGTGATGCCTACGTGCTCTGGGAACTTGGAGGTGTCCCCGGTTTCTAGTCTTGGATAACACTTTAGGGGTGTCTCTTTATCACAAGATGGTAATGACAGACGACTCCCTCAGGGGCTGGGGCGCGATGTTAGATGGCTGTCCAGCTCACGGTCTCTCATTCCTCCTGCATTATTAGGGCTGGTTGCCAGGGTACACACGTGGTCAAGGTCACGCCCTAGGGGCATCAGCTCATAGATTCTTGCCTCTCAACCGAGGTTGTAGAGACCATGTTAAATGCTAGAGCACCATCCACGAGAAAATTGTATGCGTTCAATTTTACAAAAAGTGGCAACTTTTTGTATTGTGATGTGAGGAACGTATATTAGACCCAGTAAACTGTGCAATAGCTACAATTCAATAAAATTTTATTTGTATAGTGCTTTTAATAATGGAGATTGTCCCAAAGAATCTTTGTAGAAATATATAAATTCAGGATATAGATTTTAAATGTATGAATTTATCCCTATAAATTTATCGCTAGTAAGCAAGCCAGAGGTGACTGTGGCAAGGAAAAACTCCCTGAGACAATATGAGTGTCACATAAAGGAGGATAGGATGGATGCAAGTGCAGATGAGAGCTTTATTGAAGAGAGTCAGACAAATCCAAAACGTGAGACATAGGTTTGGTCAAACAGGCAAATGGTCAGGCAATCGGCAAATGGGCATGAACGAGGCAAAACAGAATTTTAAAAAATGAGGACAAGAACAGGATCAAAACTATGGCACAGAAATAATGAACAAAGACTTGGCATGGTGATAACACTCGATACTTCACAGTGAACACAGACACACAAGGGGTTTAAATAACAAATATAATCGGGGTGAAACAAAAAACAGCTGATGAACAATGATGACACATAATGGAAACAACCAATAACAATACATGGGCGGAGATAGGACATAAACCATAACAAAACACACGTGCCAAAAGTAAACAAAGTCAATGTCACTGAAACCGGGAAGTGCGTGCTCGCGCTTCGAGCTTCGGAGTACGCTGCGTGCTCCAGTGTTTTGCATGAGGGGAAATCGTGACAGAGAAGACCATCCAGAGTTACTATGTTATCAGAAAGCTTACTTATAGCTGCATGTGGTTCTAGTATAAGTACTTCTGTCTTGTCAGAATTAAGTAACAGGAAGCTTATAAGCATGCAGTGTCTAATGTCCTTTACACATTCCTCAACTTTATTAAGCTAGTGTCTGTCATCTGGCTTAGCTGAAACATACAGTCCGGGAAGTATTCACAGCACTTCACTTTTCCCACATTTTGTTATGTTACAGCCTTATTCCAAAATGGATTAAATTAATTATTTTCCTCAAAGTTCGACAAATAATACCCCATAATGACAACATGTTTGTTGAAGTTTGTTTGAAATCTTTGCAAATTTATTAAAAATAAAAAACAAAAAAAGCACATGTACATAAGTATTCACAGCCTTTGCTCAATACTTTGTTGAAGCACCTTTGGCACCAATTTCAGCCTCAAGTTTTTTTTGATAATGATGCTACAAGCTTAGCACACCTATTTTTGGGCAGTTTCTCCCATTCTTCTTTGCAGGACCTCTCAAGCTCCATCAGGTTGGATGGGGAGCATCGGTGCACAGCCATTTTCAGATCTCTTCAGAGATGTTCAATCGGGTTCAAGTCTGGGCTCTGGCTGGGCCACTCAAGGCCATCCTCAGAGTTGTCCTGTAGCCAATCCTTTGTTATCTTGGCTGTGTGCTTAGGGTCATTGTCCTGTTGGAAGATGAACCTTCGCCCCAGTCTGAGGTCCAAAGTGCTCTGGAGCAGGTTTTCATCAAGGATGTCTCTGTACATTGCTGCATTCATCTTTCCCTCGATCCTGACTAGTCTCCCAGTTCCTGCTGCTGAAAAACATCCCCATAGCATGATGCTGCCACCACCATGCATCACTGTAGGGATGGTATTGGCCAGGTGATGAGTGGTGCCTGTTTTCCTCCAGACTTGACGCTTGCCATTCAGGAAAAGAGTTCAATCTTTATTCAATCTTTGGTCTGAGAGTCCTTCAGGTGCCTTTTGGAAAACTCCAGGTGGGCTGTCATGTATCTTTTCCTGAGGAGTGGCTTCCATCTGGCCACTCTACCATACAGGCCTGATTGGTGGAGTTCTGCAGAGGTGGTTGTTCTTCTGAAAGGTTCTCCTCTCTCGACAGAGACATGCTGGAGTTCTGTCAGAGTGACCATCGAGTTTTTGGTCACCTCCCCGGCTAAGGCCCTTCTCCCCCGATCGCTCAGTTTGGCCGGGCGGCCAGCTCTAGGAAGAGTCCTGCTGGTTCCAGACTTCTTCCATTTACAGATGATGGAAGCCACTGTGCTCATTGGGACCTTCAATGCTGCAGAAATGTTTCTGTACCCTTCCCCAGATCTGTGCCTCGATACAACCCTGTATCGGAGGTCTACAGACAGTTCCTTGGATTTCACGGCTTGGTTGTGCTCTGACATGCATTGTTAACTGTGGGACCTTATATAGACAGGTGTGTGCCTTTCCAAATCATGTCCAATCAACTGAATTTACCACAGGTGGACTCCAATCAAGTTGTAGAAACATCTCAAGGATGATCAGTGGAAACAGGATGCACCTGAGCTCAATTTTGAGTGTCATTGCAATGGCAGTGAATACTTATGTACATGTGCTTTTTTTGTTTTTTATTTTTAATATATTTGCAAAGATTTCAAACAAACTTAAACAAACATGTTGTCATTATGGGGTATTATTTGTCGAACTTTGAGGAAAATAATTAATTTAATCCATTTTGGAATAAGGCTGTAACATAACAAAATGTGGAAAAAGTGAAGCGCTGTGAATACTTTCCGGATGCACTGCACAACTGTATGTCATATTAATGAAATTAGTTCGGTCTCTCTAAGGGGAGTAAAACATTCTAACCGTTGATCTGATATTGCTATATTATTATCTACAGGGTTAACTATAAGACTGTCTGGTTTTAAATTAATAGTCATTTTTTGTCTAATATTTTCAATTTTGCCAATGAAAAAATTCATGAAATTGTCGTTGCTATATAATGATTCTACAGGTTTCTGTGGTGGTTTTATTCCTATTTAATTTTGCTACAGTATTGAATAAGAATCTAGGATTATTTTTGTTATTTTCAATTAGGGTGGAGACACAGACTAATCTAGCAGCATTAAGTATTAACTATTAACTATTTTCTATAGTTAGTAAGTAAGTAAGTATATTTTATTTATATAGCGCGTTTCACACAGCAAAGCTGACCAAAGTGCTGAACAGAGTAAGGAAAGTAAAAATAGAAAACAGAATAAAACCAAATAATAACAGACAATAGACAATGGTAAAAATTAGATTAAAAAGCCTGGGAGAAGAGATATGTTTTAAGCCTCTTTTTAAAAGTGGTAATTTTCTTAAACTGAAGAATCTTAAACTGAATCTTAAAACAGACCAGGAGCCAATGGAGCGATGCTAAAATTGGGATGACACGATCAAATTTCTTTGCCCTAGTCAACAGCCTTGCAGCTGCATTCTGAACCATCTGGAGATGAGCAAGAGATGACTGAGGAAGACCCAAGTATAATGAATTACAATAATCTAAGCGCGAAGTGATTAAAGCATGAATAACCTTCAGGAGGCTCTCCTTCCATGCTGTTCGAAATACTACCAATTTGGTTTGATGCCATTTATGTTCTAATTGTCGAGTGGTCTGGATGTGTGATCATTATACCAGAGTGCAATCTTTTTCTCTGTAATTATTTTTCTTTTAAGCTACAGTCCTGGAGTTCTTACAGGAACGTTTCTCAGCAGGGTTGGCTCCATCTACAATTAGCGTTTATGTGGCCGCCATTTTGTCCAGCCACACCCGTATTGATGGAGCATCTGTGGTGCAACATCCTCTAACATTGAGGTTTATACATGGTGTCAGGCGGCTGAGGCCATCTGCAGACCACGCATACCTTCCTGGGACCTTTCTGTGATCCTGGAAGGTCCATCAGGCACCCCATTTGAGCCCTTAGAGTCAGCTTCAGAGAAACTTCTGACCCTAAAGGTAGCTCTTTTTGCTGGCCATGACATCTCTCAAGCGAGTAGGAGATCTGTAAGCTCTCTCTTGCCTCTTCCTGCCTTGACTTTGACCCTGGATTAGTCAAGGCCTTCCTATATACTAGGCCAAATTATTTTCCTAAATGCCTACGTCTGCTGGTAGTGTTGCGGGCTTTCTGCTCTCCTCTGTTAATTACACCGGAACAAGAAGGATTGCTCCTACTGTGTCCAGTAAGGGCTCTTTTTACTTACATCCACTGCTCCAGACAGTGGCGCAAGTCGGAGCAGTTGCTGGTCTATTTGGCAGTGACAGTAGAGGTGATGCTGTGTCAAAGGAGCACTTCTCTAATTGGATAGTGGAAGCAATCTCTGTTGCTTATGAGGCACATGGTCTCACTACGCCTCTGAGCATAAGGGCTCATGCCACTAAGGGGGTCACGTCCTCAAAGGCTTTATCTAAAGGGGTACCCTTACAAGCAGGGTGATCTATGCCCACACATTCATTCTGTATTACAGTTTGGTCAAGGGTCTTAGACTGACCCTAGACACAGACCTTTTTGGACAGACCATATCCTCACTATGATGGAGTGGGTATACTCGTTCCCAGAGGCGTGATGCACCTCTTATATCTTGCTTGACATTTATCTATCTGTAACATTAAAAACACTGACAAGCAACCTGTAGATTACGTTGTATGGCCATTTTCCTATTAATGTTTGCCTATACATACCGTCTTAAACAGGTCACGCCACTTCTTCTGGCGAGGAGCAGGCCTGTTGCCAGCCTCAGAGGGCCACGCTCCTGTTGAAAATGAACACTGATCATATCACACTGCAGTGACTACAAGAGAAAACATGTCAATGTAGTAAAGTTGTACAAATTCTACCATTATGATTGAAGGAAAAGGAAACATCTCTTATCTGACTGTTGGAATCCACTACCTGGTGCAACATTATGCCGCTTCCGTGATATCCCCAGCGAAGGAAACACCACTCTAGATGTCAGTTGGTTCCCGTGTTTTGTTTGGCGAATCCATCTTTAAGCGGTATTGATTGGCAAGGCCATCTTTTAGCCGTTCTAGACACTGCGATCTGACACTACATCAGCTGGAAAGCTGTACTGGTCCACTACTACGAGTATCACCCCCATCCCCTGGGATACCTGGACGCAAGTGAGGACTTGCGGTCAGATACTGTGTGGGAAAAATAACCTGCTTGGTGGACCACTGCCCAGATCTGGTTCCCGTCGGAGTGCCCGGTGGACCACGTCCTCCAGCCTCCAGCATATCCTTTGACTCAGGTTTGAAGGATAGAACAAAATGCGTGATGAACAGTCTTCCATTCATCCCCTGCCCTGATACAGACCAAGATATACACATGGCCTAAATCTAATTTTTTTAAAAATCTTGGCTGATAGAAGGCTGAACTCATCAGAGGCAGGGGGTGTCGGTCCTTCTGTGTGACCGCATTTAGTCCACGGTAGTCTATACATGGGCGCAGGCCTCCATATTTTTTCTTCACAAAGAAGAAGCCGGCACCCACCGATGAGGTGGATGGGTGGATGAACCCCAGAGAAAAGGCCTCTTGGACATATTCATCCTTTCTTGGGGGAAAGGGAGAATAACCTGCCCCTGGAGGGAGCTGTGCCAGGGAACAGGTTGATGGCACAATTGAACGGCCTGTGAGGTGGCAATGTTTGGGCCTTGTGCTTAGAGAAGACCTCTTAGAGGTCCCAATAATCCTCCAGTACCCCTGACAGGGCTACCGGCCATGTAATGGTAGAGGGGGGTTTTCCCATGCTCCTGAGGCACCTCTATGGGCATTGGGAACCCCACACAGAATCCAAGCTGGTAGACCAGTCAATCCAGGAGTTATGTTCCTATAACCAGGGGAACCCCAGTACGAGATGTAGCTCGGGAACTGATGTATAGCGGTAGACATTCCGAGTGATGCCCTATACATAGGGTGAGCACTACGGTCTGGACGGTTACGGGCTGGAGTTTAGTGGTCGCCCATCCAGGGCAGAAACAGGCAAATTGTGTGAGAGAGCCTCCAGGGATAACCCCAGGCTGTGTGCTAAGCTCTCATCTATGAAATTGCCTGCGGCCCCTGAATCAATAAATGCCTGGAGGTTGGTCCATTTACCATCACCCCAAAGAAGGGTGGCCAACAGGAAGAGGCCGGAAGGGTGAGGGACTGTATTTAGGGCCACCCCACATCCCTTCATCTGGGAGGACCTGTCTTTTAATGGCTTATGTGGGCGGAAGGCCTGGCACTGGCCCTGCTGCACATAGCCCCAGAAAGAGGGTGAGTTATGGTGACCAGCTCTCTCCTCCGGTGGTAAACTGGCGGCGCCCAATTGCATGGGCTCAACAGGGCTCTAGGGGAGCCCATCTGGAGTCCCGCTCATGATGTATTGTCCTAGTTGACTGGTGCTCTAAGCATCACTCCCACAAATCATTGTCCAGGCAGATGGCGAGACTGTACAGGGTCTCTTAGTAGCCAGGGGGATCACAAGCAGCCAGCTCATCTTTCAGGTCCTCATAAAGATGCATGTATGCCTGTATGTTTGCTGCCTGGAGGGCTTGGTTGTTCCAGCCTGAGCTCACTGCCATGGTTCAAAACTCAATATTATAGTCTGCTACAGAGCGGCCACCCTGACACATCTGGAGGAGGGACAAAGTCAGGCCCCCTCTGTGGGTTGGGTGATGCTTTGTAGTGCTATGATAAAAGAATTGCTCGTGGGGTAGTCTGCCAGACTGTTCTGCCAAATCACTGTGGCCCAGGCCAGAGCTTTGCCGGTCAATAGAGAAATCACATAGGCTATCTTAGCCTATATGTGCCGAGACTCCCTGGACCTCAGTGAATAGGGTAGTCAGGGCCTGCTCATGTTTCCCCAGCGCCGTGGCTTGGCCAGCCACAATCTCCCCTATCTGCTCCAGGTTTGCAGGCTCACATTCTAGTACAGACATACTGTTACCAGGTGAGCTCGGTACAAAGATGGAAAGGCATCGAGCTAGGCCCACTATCCAAATAGATAAAACATTGGGAAAAAAACGCGACTCTGGGACAAAAAGAGAAACGCGTGTGGCTTAAGCGCGAGCACAACTGGCAGTGGCACATGAACTGAGGGGCTCATGCCCCCTGCTCCTATGTTCTAACCACTGGGCTATTTGCTGGGGCAGCAAGCTGCAAATATTTAAATATTTTGGGTTAGGGTTAAGGCTGGTTCTACTTACATTATACATCAGATGTATAATCATACGTCATGTAACAATAAAATTCAAATAGATTGGGCCAGTCCTACTCTTTTTGTATTATACAACAGATTTATAATGACATCTCATTTCTAACCTCTCTTGAACTCTGTGGGTGTGAGTGAGCAAATGAACAACTAAAGTTATAAAAGTAAAACAATTAGTAAATTATAACTCTACAGTTAATAGGCTAACCATTGATCTTTTGGTGTGAATCACTTGAAAACTTTTTCAACATATGATGGCATAGACAATTCTGATAGCTCCACATTAATGGACTGTATTAATTTTGGGTAGGATACAGGGCACAGGCTAATGTATATGGGTATTATGTCTATTGCATGACTGAGGATTCAAGGAACTTTGGGAAGTAGGCTCTATCCATACCTAACTAACTAGTTAGCTACACACCAAATGGAATCTGCAATTTTAACCTAACTGAAGTAAAAAATGACGACCAACGCTTTTTGTCTGCCAATTTCCTGTCAGTTATTTCTGGCTTTTTGCCAGGGACATGGTTTTGACCAAAAGCCAAGTGTTATTTGGATGAAATACATTTGAGAATGCTGCTTATTCCAACATTTACAGTGTGATAAAACAACAACAACAACAACTGAGAAACGGAACGCGGAAAGGCTACAGCTGTAGCACAGGTATGGAGAATGCAAATCAGGACTACTGATTTGATAAAGACTACAGTGATGGTGATCATTAATTGAATTTTCAAATATGCTTTAGGAAATATCGAGTCGATGTTGCATTATCATGGTGTATAGAGTGAATCTGCCATACTGTGAGGAATATGGCATTTATTATTGCTTTACATTGATCACTGTTTGCTATACATTGAACATTTTGACCTGGTGTAAACTCTTTTCTCCTTCACTCTGACTTTCTCCATGAACTTTTGTTCAATGATTGTTCAATGTACAGCAAGCAACAATTTCATCCACCGAGTCTCTCTCTCTAGCCCAAGCAGGTGTGTTTCTCACAGGAGAGAAGAAAAATGTGAACCCACAATGGAAATAACATTGTGTACTGCAGGTGAAGACCCGACTCTCAGTCTCTGCCACAAGTTGCTCGAGTTTTATTTTTACCTGACTTTGCTCTTTTGCAGAAGTGGAGCAGAGCAGCCATGAGCGTGAAGTGCACACTGAGTGTGTTCTGTCCTTGTGGTATTTCAGACACAATATTTTTATTCCAAGAATTTATATTCTGTTATTTTTGTCATCTGACAACATGTGTGAAAAGATGGCCATGTGACTCAGTGAGAGTTTCCTTTTTGTGTCTGAATGCGATCTGGCAAACACACACACACACACACACACACACACACACACACACACACACACACACACACACAGAGAGAGAGAGAGAGAGAGAGAGAATCAGTTCCCTTCTGGACCCAGAGGCAAGGACTTGAAGAGGTCATGGGTTCTGCAGCATGAAAAAGTAATGCACTTTGGTCCAGGATACATCTCATGGCCAACAAATACCAATGGTGCTCATGGATCATTTATAAACTATACATCAGACTAAAAGATCTGAAAATAGCTTATTTTTACATATTCATTTTCATAGTCATATGATCATATGTAACTTACTGTATCTAATTCCTATGCAGTATCCAAAGGCAAGAAATACACTGTACAGTTTCATGAATTGCCAAAGATCTGATTTGTTGACATGTCTCTTCACATGATCTCAGGTTTAATACAGTGTGGTAAGGATAACAATAAATATATCTCCTGATGTTCAGGGAGCATTGTGGACTCAGCACTTCTCATGCCCTGGTTTATGTCCCTGTCCAATGGATGATTTATTCCAGGAGAAACCACAGGCTGCAGAACTCAGAGTTTATATACGTCAGCATGTTTACACTAGCCTTGAAACCCCACTCTCACACTAACCAATGATTTGTGCCACGGATCTCACTAGGTGGAGCTGTGTGAGCCTTGAACACATACTTTTCACAGCCATGTCATGTGATCACACACTTTAAAACTTTAGACACAAGTGATTACGGAGAAAGATATGTATTGTAGGTGAGGGAATGTAAAGAATTGTGGCTGAAGGCCTCAGACATGGAGTTGTATAGCGAAGTGCAAGTTATAGATTGTAAATAATTTGATATTTTTTAATTTATAATTAAATTTATAATTTATGTTATTGGTTTCTTGCCATTAATGATGTTTATCTATATGTTTACCTAGTTGCCATGAGTACCAATATCTTAAAGAGTGTATAAATGAACAAAATGGTTGATTTTCTTTAACTGTGACATGTAAGAGTTAGTAAGGCTTTTTTCTGACAGGAAACTGTTAAAACCACTGTACTTCAAGGTCACATGTGGAAGAGCTTACTTTACACTACTTTTACTTCAACTGTTACAAATGAATCAACAGTTTATTTGAAGGTATTCACTTTTTGTAGTAGTTATCTCTGTACTTAGGTAATGCTTGTCTGGCACAGTTTGTGGTGATGTTTGTAAAATAACTTTGACTTTTGACTAACAGGTAGGAGAAGAGTTTACAAACTTTGTTGTGTTAATACCAAAAGTTGGTATTAACATTTCTGTACTGGCACGCAAGGCTTAATATGTTTTTTGTTTATGACAGAAGAGGTTGTATTTGATACAATATTTGGATTGCCTCCCTCAGTGGTCCTACTCTAGAGAACCAATCAATATATTGACCTTTTCCCTCACTATGCCATTTCTCTCTATTCAAATCCATCTATTTCTGCTAGCTTTTTGCTACCTAACCATTTTCCACACCTTTTATTTTCCCTAAGTAATCTTGGAACAGTGCTGGATGAAAAATGGTAGTATTCTTCTGGCAGAATCGGGGCGAGAGCACAAGGGAGTGGGTGTTGGTGGAATCTAGTGACAGGTCATAATAAGACGTTTTGCAATGATGGTGGGCATCTCACAGCTACAGTTCAACTGGGTCAGGCCACAGAAGGAGGGAGAGAATGAGAATAAAACAAGGTGAGAAGGGAGAGAGAGAGAGAGAAAGAGAGAGAGAAAGAGAGAGAGCGAGAGAGAGAATGGATGTCACTGGCACCTTTCCCTCCTGCTGTTTCCCCCTGTGGGACATGTCTTTCCCCAACACATACTAAACAATCACCCTCTGCTGTCATGGTGCAGCTCTATAATGGGATCAAGATCCTAAAATGTTAAATGCACAGTCACAACTGAGAGTTCAAGCTTTTAGTCTCTTATCTTGGAACAAATCACGCCCCATTCATCCCGTGCTTACCTCAGGAAAGACACAAATCAACTCCTTGGCATGGAAGCGATCACTTAGCCCACTGATAGGCAGACAGAGCGCTCCTGGCAGGAAATAGCTGGAGGGGCTGAACATAAGTACCAGATCAAGCTGATGCTTATCACACCATTTGGACTAGACCAGAAGCAGGACAAAAGAGATAGAATGATGAAGGAGAAAGAGAAAAGGCAGTGGGCAGGAAGAAGAATGAAAGATTTGACCCATGTAAAATGGAAAGAGAATTGCATGACAGAAAGGATGGAAAGAATGGAGCAGTTCAAAACTGAGGTGATTTCTATGAAAGTGAAAACATTGTGAGATGAAAAAAAAGGGTTTGAGATGATGAAATGGTGGATAGAATCTGGATAAAGAGAATGAATGAAAAACAGCAAGAGATTGGCAAAACAGCAAGTAAAATTATTTGCATCATGAAGATCCAGTGGGAGATCTTACCTACAGATAATAGTTTATACCAAATTATACCTATAGATAATATACAAATGGAAGCGGCAATAGTACAGAGACTTACAAAGTGACCTACAACTAAAACAAGGCTGTTCATATTAGACTAGTTTTACTTGTGGAGGTGGGGAAATGTAATTATTACCAGAGTATCTCTGCAATTTTAGTCCAGTGTCTGTTGTGCCAGTAGTTTTTATGGACTGAATATGAACACATCTGGAAAGATCACACTGTATTTTACCTTGTATAAATGTCCAGTGGAACTAACCCCAGGTAATATACATTCACTGAACACTCGATTAAATGGTAAAATGGTAAATGGCGCACTTATATAGCGCTTTTTATCCAAAGTGCTTTACACTGTGTCTCATTCACCCATTCACACACCAATGGTGGCAGAGCTGCCGTGCAAGGCACTAACTTGCCATTGGGAGCAACTTGGGGTTCAGTGTCCTGCCCAAGGACACTTTGGCATGTGGAGTCATGCGGGCCGGGAATCGAACCGCCAACCCTATGATTAGTGGACAACCTACTTTACCAGCTGAGCCACAGCCGCCCCTATTACAAACACCTGTACACCTACTCATTCATGCAATCATCTATTCAGCCAATTGTGTTGCAGCAATGCAATGCATAAAATCATGCAGCCAGACGGGCAGGTTTGAGTATTTCTATAACTGCTGATCATGATGCTGTTGTGGATTTTCATGCACAACAGTCTCTAGAGTTTACAATTAAAAAAATTAAAAAATCATCAGTGAGCGGCAGTTCTGTGGATGGAAACACCTTGTTGATGAGAGAAGTCAACATAGAATGACCAGACTGGTTTGAGCTGACAGAAAGGCTACAGTCACCTAACCACTCTGTACAACTATGGTAAGCAGAAAAGTGTCAAATAATGCACAACACATTAAACCTTGAGGTTGACAGGCTACAACAGCAGAAAACCACATCAGGTTCCACTTCTGTCATCCAAGAAAGAAAGCTGAGGCTGCAGTGGGCACAGGCTCACCAAAACTAGACAGTTGGATACTGGAAAAACGTAGCCTGGTCTGATGAATTTCAAGGCATATCTGAAGCACACATATTTGGTCAGAATTTGGTACCAGCAGCATGAATCCATGGACATAGCCTCGCTTATGTCAACAGTCCGGGCTGGTGGAGGTGGTGTAATGGTGTGGGGAATGTTTTCTTAACACAATTTCGGCAAGTTAATACCAATCAATCATTGTGTGAATGCCACAGCCTATTTGGGTATTGTTGCTGACTATGTGCATCTCTTCATGGCAACAATTTACCCATCTTCTAATGGCTACATCCAGCATGATAATGCACCATGTCACAAAGCAAACGTCATCTCAAACTGGTTTCATGAACATGACAATGAGTTCATTGTTCTTCAGTAGCCTTCCCAGTCACTGGATCTGAATCCAATAGAAAATCTTTGGGATGTGGTAGAATGGGAATTTGCAGCATGAAAGTGTATCTGAAAAATCTGCAGGAATTGCATGATACAATCATGTCAACAACCAGAATCTCCAAAGAATGTTTCCAACATTTTGTGGTATCCATGCCAGAGAGAATTAAGGCTGTTTTTAGAGCAAAGGGAGGCCCTACCCAGTATTAGTGTAGTGTTCCTAATAAAGTGTCCAGGCAGTGTATATCCCATCTGAATTGACATGTTGATATAAATTCCATTATATCCTGTGGGGGGAAAAAATAGCTTTTTCTTCCATATAAAGACAATCCAGGTAGCACTGAAACAAAAACAAAACTATGCATTGGTTTAAAATGCAAAACAGTAAAATACAGACAATGTTTAAAAGGTCTTGTCAGAGAAACTTGCCTAAAATCTTTTGAAACATGTTACGGTAATGTGACTTACTAATGATCAAGTGGAACTTGTGTGGCTATGCACCCTGGATCAAGCACTTATAATAAAGCACTTACAAAATAACCAGTTTGTATTCAAATGAGATGTATGTAGTAATGTAATCTAATTAAGCATACTAAGACTGGTTTTAGGCTTAGTAATGGTGAGATGAAGAGAGATCTGGTGAAACCTGCCCCTCAATATTGAGTCTGGACCTCTGCTGCAACCAGCGGACAAAGAAAAAAAAACGTAAAACATTAAAACAGAAAACAAATGTCATCAATGAATACAAACACAGAAAAAAAGAAAAGAAAAAGCTCTGGTGAAAAGCAGCATCAAAAACTTTCACAGCATCCTCACAAGTGGAAATGGAAGAATATAGCAGTACTAAATAAAGCATTAAAATTGTAATTCTGAAATCACACACACACACACACACACACACACACTTCTTTAAATAGCCACGTGTTCCCTGTAATACAAGGACAACAAGCACACACTTAATACATGGTACGCAAATGTAACAGTAGATTTCAAACACCCCAAAGCCATATGTTGTTGTTTTTTCTGAAGTGAGGGAGAAAAAATAGTTTGTTGGGCAAGGTGTTTTTCAAAGATAAGGCATCCAATTGCTGTTGACTCAGCACCTAGCTGTAGGAAAAAATCTTTATGATCGATATATCATCAATCATTGCGTTTAATGTGGGCGACACCAAATGAGGGCTAGAATGAGAATAGGGGGATTATGCGGGATAGGTAGAAAGACAAGCATCTTAGAGGATTTGCATGTTAACAACAAATGGGCAAAAGAGAACAATATAGAGAAGGGAGACCAGTCATGATCAATAAAACAAGCTCCTTTGGAACGTTTGAGTGTGTGCTTGTTGTCAAGAAAAATAGTTGTTAACTGCGTTTAAAATAGTCTTCAAAGATCAAAGGTAAAAAAGCTTAATTCTTTGTACGACTTGAAGCATTTGGAAATTTACAATTGTAATGAGATGGCATACAACACAAAATGTCTACTTAATAACTTATGATAACAGTCCTTACGTTTGTTATCAACATGGGTGAAAAAAGGTGAGGTAATATGAGACAGATAGTTGCAAAGATAGTTGCAAAAAAGCCATCATATGTTTACAAAGAGTGATAGTCGGTGTTACACTGTGTTCTGTTCGGCCATACACTGATTACTCTTACCCACCGCGGGACCGCCAACATGGTCGTTTTGCTTTTTTATATAAATAAAAACCATTTGTTCATTTGGAGAACGTTTAACGGACGCAATTAACTAAGCGTCTGCTCCATTCAGTATGAGTTGCAGAGTCGCAGCACAGAATAATAATGAACCCACTTTTCAAGACCATGAATATAGTTAATCATATAGTAACTTACCACATGTTAACTAATATGACAAATTTAGTACTATAGCCTAAGTGATATGAAAAAAAATTGTTAAGGCAATTACAAGCTTTGAGACTAAAAAACCAGTTCAGCAAGCAGTGCTGCAGTTTTATGGAAATAAAGGGCTGCTGCCAAATGTAAATTTAATTGTGAAATTAATAGTTTTACTGACTTTTACAGTAAGTGACATACAGCAGATGTGTCACTACATTTGTGGATGGTAACACTGTAGTTTGTTTTGTTTTATTTGATAATGTTTAAATTTTTCTTTTAAAGATTCTTTGGATTCATCTCTCCAATAAAAGTTGCCGTTTTATTGTAATTATTTCTATGAATGTAAAAACAAAATACCATTAGGTTATGTTAGCAGTGTCATTCTCATATTCATTATTGTGACCACACACAGTCTGTTTACAATGTCTACCAGGGTGATAAGAATATGTTGTTAAATTAAAGTTAAAGTTATTAATGTAGTTATAGTCAAAATAGCTCTTTGGTGATGTGGCCATTTTTTACATTTGAGCCCCTGCCCCTGAGGAACTCTGCATGTCTCTGATAACTAATGAAAATATCTAAATCTAAACCTCTACAAAAGCCTTGACATTTCCGAATTAAGCACAAAGTCTCTCATACTATTCATATATCTGTCCCTAATTGTAGACTTTTGTTTATATTAAGCTGATGATGGGAATGACTGTATATAGTGGCTATAAGTGATAACAGGAACTAACTTCTAGTGTATGTTTCATAACATTAAATCTAATTATAAACTGTTAAAAAGCATGACATTGATTCACTGATAATTTAAATACTGAAATTTTCTGTGGTATAAGAGGAATAGCACACTTTGAATTGTGCTGTTATAGGAAAAATAATCCACTTTCGGGTAATAGCCAGATACAATCCTATAACAGCACAGTTCATCACGTGTTATTCCTTAATAATTATATGTAGGAATTTAATCAATTCCAAAGATCTGGAACAAGATTAACTGGATAGTTGACTGTACTGATCCATGGTCAGCTGTTTGTTCATTCTAGATATGAGATTTGCATCTGTGGGTGCAAAATGCATACCACTATTAAAGGAACATTAGGCAAGATTATTCAAAATTAGACATAATTGGTTCTCTAGCAGTTAGCAGGTTCAACAAGATTTTTATTTATCCTTGAGCTTGCCTCTCATTCTCGCCAGTGTATACAATGCTCCACCCCCAGGATATACAGTGCTGAATCAAGTTCAAATTGAGTTAGCATGCTAATTAGTGTTAGCATTAGCTAGGCTGTTTATTTATTAAAGGCATTGCCGTAATTTGCAACTAATCAGCCAATCATGTGGCAGCAGTGCAATGCAAAAACAAGTCAACAGCTTCAGGTAATGTTCACGTTAAACATCAGAATGAAGAAAAAGTTTGACTTTGATCATGGCATGGATGTTGATACCTGATGGAGTGATTTGAGCTACCAGGGTATAGTAACTCAAATAATAAATCTTTACAACTATGTTGAGTAAAAAAAAGCATCTCAGCATGCACAAAACATCAAACATTGAGGATGTGCTACAACAGTAGAAATCCACATCAGGTTCCCCTCCTATCAGCCAAGAACAGGAATCTGAGGCTATAGTGGGCACAGGCTCACCCAAATTGGATAGTTGAATAAAAACAAACAAACACCTGCGAACTCTTTACAGATTGTTTTTTTTTAAATAATGTGAACTCTTTACAGGTCGTTTTTTAAATAATTTATTTTATAAAGTAACAAGGTCAGATTTAACTGAAATTAGAACTAATGAAAGCATAATATACATAGTTGTACAGTATCTCATAAAAGTGAGTTCACATTTTTGCAAATATTTGATTATATCTTTTCATGTGACAACACTGAAGAAATGACACTTTGCTACAATGTAAAGTAGTGAGTGTACACCCCACTTAGGGGTGCACTCACTTTTGTTGCCAGCGGTTTAGACATTAATGGCTGTGTGTTGAGTTATGTTGAGGGGACAGCAAATTTATACTGTTACACAAGCTGTACACTCACTACTTTACATTGTAGCAAAGTGTCATTTCTTCAGTGTTGTCACATTAAAAGATATAATCAAATATTTACAAAATGTGAGGGGTGTACTCACTTTTGTGAGATACTGTACATTGTGCCAAGTTTCAATCCTGAAAAAAAAATAATACATTGACAAATCCTTCGTATTCCTGCTGAAAGAAATTAAACACTGAAAAACAAACTTAGAAAGTTGTGATTGACAACGTCATCTGCGATTAAAAGCTATATTAGAAATTCTTACTTTTATATATAAGTAATAATATCCATCCATCCATTTTCTATACCGCTTACCCTACAGGGTCACAGGGAACCTGGAGCCTGTCCCAGGGAGCATGGGGCACAAGGCAGGGTACACCCTGGACAGAGTGCCAATCCATTGCAGAGCACACAATCACATACACATTCACACACCCATTCATACACTACGGACACTTTGGACATGTCAATCAACCTACCATGCATGTCTTTGGACTGGGGGAGGAAACTGGAGTACCTGAAGGAAACCCCCACAGCACGGGGAGAACATGCAAACGCCACACACACACAGGGCAGCAGCAGGAATCTGACCTGCAACCCCAGAGGTGTGAGGCGAACGTGCTAACCATTAAGCCACCATGTGACACACACATATACATATACACACACACACACACACACACACACACACACACACACACACACACGCACACACCCTATTCTTTTTAGTACAAACTTTGTTATAGATATTTTATTTCATAGATTTTTTAACTTCTACATTATTAAATCAGTACAATAAACATTTTAGATTCCTAAACATTAGTTTTCTAGAACAAAATTAAATGTTACAGAAAAAAAACATTTTCAGACAAAAAACACACTGAAGGCATCAAGTGTGACAGTTAAAGTCTCCAGAAGAACTGTTGTCACGTAACTGAACGCAATGTTGGTTAGGACAGATGCCAGTGGAGATAAGAGCATTTATTAAAGAGAGGCAGGCAGACAAATCCAAATCATAGCATTGTCAAAAAACAGACAAAGGGCCAGGCGATTGGCACAAAATAGGCAAAATAGGAATCGAGAAACGTGGACAAGAACAGGATCAAAACGAGAATACAAAACACGGTACGAACACCGGCATGGTAAACATAAACTCACGTAATACTTCGCAAAGAGTGAATGCATTGAAAGTCCTTTTAAACTGTTGTTGTGATAGTGTGGTGAATTGGATGCAAGTGTCCATGATTAGAATGAAGGCGAGTGTTCTGGGAATTGAGGTCCATGGCGGCCATGTTTGTAGGCTGCAGTACAGGATGGGAAATGTAGTCACTGGTTTGCTGTGATATGACACTGTGGCTGGTTCTGCAAGATGCTCAATAAACCTTACCAGCTAATTTCCTTATAAAACTGTACAAATACCAGAGACTACTATTTTAAAAAAAATTGTGTCACACCAAATATTGACTTTGTTTAATTTAATACTGCTTACTGCTTTTTACTGTAGTTTTTTTTTTTTTTAAATGTTCAAACATTTAATTTCATTATTTTGAAGGCATATTTGCTCCACAGCATTTCTTTGCATGTACCTAAAACCTTTGCAGAGAACTTTATGTATATATTCAGTGCTGTGAAAAAGTATTTGCTGATTTCTCCTGTTTTGTTATCCCATACCACCTGGGCCTGTGTGAAAATGTATATGGCCCCGAGGTTACTAATTCCTCAAATCTATGAAACTGCATTCATAATGGGGTTCAGCTGGACTAGACGCAACCAGGCCTGATTACTGCAAACCCTGTTCAACGAAATCAACACATAAATAGAACTTTTTCAACAGCATGAAGTTGGTTAAAAGGTCTTACCCAGTAATACACTATGTCAAAGTGGAAAGAATTCCAGAAATGATGAAGGAAGATTGGTGGAAGGCGATTGAAATACATCAGTCTGGGAAGCTATTTGCTATTTCAAAGGCTATGGGACTTCAAAGTACCACAGTGAAAGCCATTATCTCCAAATGAAAAAACTCGGCACAGTAGTGAACCTTCCCGGAAGTGGCCGACCTTCCATAATTTCTCCAAGAGCACAACAACTGCTCTTCCAGCAAGTCACAAAAGACCCAAGGACAATATCAAAGGACCTACAGGCCTCTCTTGCATCAATAAAGGTCACTGTTCATGACTCCACTATCAGAAAGACACTGGGCAAAAATGGCATCCATGGAAGAGTGACCAGGTGAAAACCACTGCTATCCCAGAAGAACATTAAGGCTCATCTGAATCTTGCCAAAACACACCTTTATGATCCTCAAACCTTTTGTGAGAATGTTCTGTGGACTAAGGAGTCGAAAGTTTAACTGTTTGGAAGACAGGGTCCTGTTACATCTGCCGTAAACCAAACACAGAATTCCAAAAACGACATCATACATACAGTCAAGCATGGTGGTGGAAGTGTGATGATGTGGGGATGCTTTGCTGCTTCAGGGCCTGGGCAACTTGCAATAATTGAGGGAAACATGAATTCTGCTTTCTACCAGAAAATCGTAATGGAGAATGAACAAGACAATGAACCAAAGAGTAAATCCTAGTCCTAGAAGTAAGTGAAAGACTGATCTCCAGTTATCAAAAGTGTTTGGTTGTTTGGTTATATATATATATATAAAATGTATTTGTACCTATGTATGTACAAATACAAATACAATGAATGTACAAATACATTATTCATACATGTATTCTCAGTAGAATTTGAAGCTAATCCAGTAGAATTTTTCAGTAGTCTCAGAAGAATTTGAAGCTTATCAAGCTAATAGTTGATGCTATTTGTTGTACACATAAACTCCAGAAAAAAAAAAAAAAAGAAACATCCCTTTTTCAGGAGACTGTATTTTAAAGATAATTTTGTAAAATACAAATAAGCTTTACAGATCTTTATTGGAAAGGGTTTAAACAAGGTTTTTCATTCTTGTTTAATGAATCATAAACAATTATTGCACATGCACCTGTGGAACAGTCCTTAAGACACTAACAGTTTACAGGCGGTAGGCAGTTAAGGTCACAGTTACAATAACTTAGGACACTAAAGAGACCTTTCTAGTGACTCTGAAAAACACCAGAAGAAAGATACCTGCTTACCTCCGTGAACATGCCATAGGCCTGCTGCAGGGAGGCATGAGGTCTGCAAATGTGGCCAGAGCAATAAACTGCAATGTCCATAATGAAAGACACCTAAGACAGTGCTAGAGGGAGACAGGAAGGACAGCTGAACATCCTTGCAGTGGCAAATCACGTGTAACCCCCCCCCCCCCCTTACAGTGTACTACAGATGCGCTGTAGTTCATATTTGGCCACACAAATATTGACTGTTCCTTTTGATATTGACCCCCTCTTTGTTCAGGGACTCATTATTCCATTTCTGCTCGTCAAATGTCTGTGAAACTGTGAAAATGTCTGTTCAGTTTATGTCTCAGTTGTTGAATCTTTTTTTTTAATACAAATATTTACACATTAAGAAATTTGCTGGAAATAAAAGCAGTTGAATGTGAGAGGACATTTCTTTTTTTTGCTGAGTATATTTAATTCGGGCATAAGTTTTACAACAGATGCCCTTTGTGACACAGCCCTCCCCATTTTCCAGGATTGGGACTGGCACTGAGCGTGCACTGACTCGTGCAACTCTCCAGTGGCTGGGGTTGGTTCCCTGACATGCTAGCCACTAGTCCACCAGGGAAATCCAGGTTTTTAGATACAGCAGGGTTTGGAAGCCCAAGGTTACCTTTCAGTTTATACATCAGTAGGCCATCCACCTGGAATTCCTGCCCACACAGGGATTCATCACATGTAAGACCTAGTTTTCCAATGTATAAAATTAATCTACAGAAAACTAAATGAATGGACCCATTAAAACCTTCATGCTGAAATCTGCTTTGCCTTGTCTCTTAGTCCTAATTATCTTAGAGAGAAAGAGAAAGTGAGAGAGAGAGAGAGAGAGAGAGAGAGAGAGCTGAGTGGATGAGGGAGATGTACTGAGTGAAGAGAAATGAAGAAAGCCAAAAGGATGTTTCAAAATTGGGGCAAAAGATTGGGAAAGGAAAAGAGAAACACACAGATGTGGGGAAAAAAGTGAAACTGTTTACAGAAACTGCCATTCTGTCCCCCTAATAATCTGAGAGCCATTTGTCAAAGCCAGGAGGAAGAATAATGCAGCATTCTGCAGTACTAGCTGCCACTGGCAAACGCTAACAGATGATTTATTGGACCTGAGCTGCAGCTGTCACTGCCACCCACCCACATCCAGCAGGGGCAGATGCAGCAGCCCAATGGACTTTTCTGGGGAGTGTTCCCACAGTGGCTAACCTAGCCACTGTAAAATAATTAAGTCGGTACTACTAAGCAATGTTATTACAGTTACATGGATCGTCAGGAAGAGTATAGCACCACATAGAAAGTGGAAATATCGCACTTCCAAAAATCAGTTTATGACCAACATTCACCCTTTCTTTAGTGTGGAATCTTACCGGGATACCATAGCCTTTATCTAAGAACTTCTGCTGTACCTAAGCACTTATACTGAACATCATTTCAACTCACTTAGTATTGTTAGACTTTATATAGTTATAGTGTAGTTATGCAAGTAATAATTCAGAATCCCACTATCCAGTGTCACCCAGAAGTTGTTGGCTTCTCTTTTGAGTCTAATTCCTTTCAAGGTGTCTTCCTCATGGCATAGAAGAGGAGATCTTCCTTGCCACCCTCACCCCTGGCTTGTGCAATAGGGATCAATATATCTAGATATCTGTAAAGCTGTTTTGTGACAATGTCAATTGTTAAAATGCACTATTCAAATAAAGTTGAAATTAATTTCATATGAATTGAAAAAGTACAACCTACAATATAACCAGCAGTATGAATGTCCAAATGTTCAGACACAAGGAGGTTCATCTGAGGTTAACTTGTTTTGTAGGATGCCATAATATCTGGGCAACTGAATGGCTCTGACAGTGGCCTATGAAAGCTGCTTTCCTTTTTCAAAGGTCATACATGCTGTCCTGTTTTCAATTTTGGATGCAGTAGCTTCAGAGAGCAAAGTAAATGGCTTTCCATTGCAGGTTGAAATGAAACTTTTTGTTTTTGGGGGGGGTTTGTATTATTACAGATTAGCTGTCATGAGAATGAAAGCCACATTTAAATTGGCTGGAATACTGGGTAATAACAACACAGGCTACCTACTGCACTACAAAATGCAGTAGACAGCAGAATGAATGATAAATTTGCTTTGACATTCAACAAAAGATGTTAATGTTTTAACAGAGATAAAAAGGTGGAATAAATTAAAATGCTTTGGCACTAATCACTTAAGCCTGATCCCTTTAAATAGAATCTTCATGTGAATGATAAAGTGTGAGGAAACCTGCTGTGTACATCTTCAATTGGGAACTAATTATTTAATCAAAGAAAAAAAATGCTTGTCAAGCATTGCTCAATCAGATACCCAATAACATGAGATGGGAAATTTTACAAGTTTATTTGAATATCTGAATCAAACCTTAATGATACAATGTGTGGGAAAGAAATGTTCAGTTTTACACAAGTGTTAAGTAGATATACAAAATATAATACTTTCTCTTTTTTTTTGTAATCTGAAGCAACCCATTTAGTAGAAGGTTTATTACTAAAGAAGAACAGGCCAGTAGCTCTGGTTCTGTTTATATGCTTGTGACCACCTTGGTTAGCTTGGTTTGGTGCACTGAACTAAATTTGCAACACTGAAATGTTGGCATTGGAGTGGCTCCTCTGCCTGTTTATTATGGGAGTTCACCATCTTTTTTCACCTTTATTTCTGCCAATTCCCACCCACTAGCTTGTTTCCATGATCTTTTCCACCTTTATCACTGCCAATTCCTACCCACTAGCTCATTTTCTCTTAGTGCACAACAGCTAGCACCCTGGGAGGGTGAGAGCTAACACATGCTTCCTACAAGATATAGAGAAGCCATCCACCACATCTTTTTGAACTGCTGCTCATTCCAGGGTAACTGAACACTCTTTGAGGGAAGCACTGCTATCTTTCATATTCATAAATTGCATTTTTCTGGTTGACAAAAAAGAGAGAAATGCCATACTTCCCACACTAAGAACAGGGCCAATAGAATTGTCAGAATTTGAACTTGTACAATAAAAACTGGTTTAGCTGGGCATGAAGATCAGAGAGACAGCAAACATATTGACTATCTCTGAAGAAATCCTGAGGTCTTCTTAAAACCCCAGTTCCAAAACATGCCATCACCTCTGGATCCTCATTTGTAAAATTATCTGCACTCCAAGTACCCAGTATTGTGGCAGGTTTTATTATGATTTGACTCTCCATAAAAGTCAGCCATCTTAAAAAAGAAATGCCCAAAGCAATGTTAATGAATAATTTCTTTGAGCTCATTGTGACAGCAATAACACCTTGGACAGACATCAAAGTATGTTATAAGTGTTAATTCATTCCTGATAATTTCCCTGATTATTATAGATTGTGACATAATCAACATTTGGCTTACCCCTATAACCACTGTTCCAGAATTGTTCATTTTGACACCTAATGAGTCATTTAATCACCATTCCCTGAAATTATAAAAGTGTTATGGTATTTGATTGCACTGAATGGTTGGTAAACTAGCCATTTCCTGCTTCATTGGGAACATTTATAACTATGTCTTGATTTATCATGAGCAGTCAAGGGTTGAAACTGCTCAAGAGCAAAACTGTGTTACAGTCATGCACTTTGTCAGCTTAATACAGTATATGTATGTGGTGTGTGTGTGTGTGTGTGTGTGTATATATATATATATATATATATATATATATACACACACACACACACACACACACACACATACATGTACACACACACACACACAAACACCACACACATATTTGAATTACTTTTCCATTACACCACCTGGCTCTTAGTCTCAATGCAAAAACAATTTTTCTGTGCTTTGATGTGATGACTGCCAAGTTGAGTTTCAACTCAACATGCAGTTTTCTTTCCTCCAGGTGAAATCTTTTTGGCAGCATCTTCTTTTCCTCCATCCCACGTGTATTTTTGGCAGCACTGTACATGGAGTACTGATATCAACAAGTCATTAACATGTAATAAATGAGTTCCTTAAGCAGAGAACCAGGCCATGGTGATAACAAATGCATAGCGGACACTAACATTGCTCTAATAAATCATGTCAGCAGTTGTAAACACGCAAGCAGTCTTTTGTACGTACAGTTTATTAATGGGCTGACAGTGTCCCTCAGTCCCATTGTCATTGGTATAATGCAAGCTGCTAACTTGATTCACAATACAATACTAATATTTTTATGGAAAAGGTATAGCAGGTATAGCTTTGTAAAAATTTAAGATATATGGTGTATGGGAATGCATTATATAAACTTTCATTATTAGTTATATATAACTGCCAATTAATTTGTCAGCATCATAGTTATGGCATCCATTTTGTGCCATCATTGCCAGAGAACAGCAGTGATAGACTGCTTACCACCTCATCACTTCACTGCTAATTAATTTGCTAATGTTTAGTTAAATGGCCTTACCACGTAAATTACCCTCACTCCTCAGTGGCATCCCTGATACTTAATGTCCCTTTCCATGTACTGTGAATGTGTTCTCCAGAAATGAAAATTCATTGCCATCTGGTGTGCCTTTCTGTCATGATACATAAGAAACGTACTAACATCTCCAATTTGCAGCATCCTGACTAACTGAATGAAATGCTAAATGAGACACTATTAGTTGTGTATATGAAAACACATTAGTTGGCTCTGTTATGACTTCAGACATCACCATGTCTTCTTCTTCTTCTTCTTCTTCTTATTATTATTATTAATATAATACAATTTTTATTTTAGCCAGCCGGCCAACTAAGTCACAGTTAGGTCAAGCATTATTGGCACTCTTCAAGTAAATATATTAATAAAGTATAATAAAAAAAACAACAAGTAATAATTAAAATTTTAACCGAAAATAATGAATCCATACCAACAACAACAGCAACACCAACAAATAATAATAATAATAATAAGAAGAAGAAGAAGAAGAAGACGACTACACCATCTCTAGACTTTACCCCAAATAATTAGTTGATTTTATATTTGCATCTCCCAGGCCTCTAGCCTCTTTAGAGCTAGTTGATACAGAAACTATGTTTTTTCTATCCAGTCTTCCCTTCCTTTGTACTATTTACCGAGAGTCCTTAACTCAAATAAACCAAATAACACAACTCTATAGAGGTCCTGCAGATGATTGTTGTAATAATACATCCATAATGGCTTGTTGCTGGATCCTAATCAAGTCCTGAGAAGTAAGTTTGTGCAGATGATCCTGATGAGATCTTCAACCAAATCTATCTTACAGACACACTTCCCTCAGAGTCACAAAGCTGCCTCACATTTGATAAGTCATCCATCCAGTTCTTTCTGAAATCTCTGCTATGTGCTGTGTGGTGAATAATCTACAGGGAAATAGGAGCGTGATGAGAAGGAGGGAGTGGCCAGGCTGTGATGATGTACACCTGGCATTGATTTGGCTAATCAGTGGGAGAGAGTGATATGGGAGCAGCTGGAAGCGCCAGGGCACTGTTTTATATTATATTTAAGTTTCATTTACTATTAAACTTTATGTTCACATTCAGCCGGTTCCTGCATCCTCCTTGCCTGACTTTAAACATGCATATTAGCTTCTATGTAGTGTGTATTAAGGTTGTTTTTCCCTCATGGATAGACTTCAAGCCTTGATCAGTAATGTAATGTGTATATTGATGATGAGAAAGAGAGAGAGAGAGAGAGAGAGAGAGAGAGAGAGAGAGAGATGTAATCTATCATCCTGGGTCATCTATCAGCACCAGGCGACTATGTTGGACTAATCTAGCCTTTAAATTGCCTCACATAATTACCATCATCATTCCACCATGGTCAGAGTCATCTCAGACATAGAACAACAAGGCTGTTTTCTTTGCCAAAGCTCCTCCAAATGTTAAATATGTTATCATTACTGCCATGCTTTCCTATTTTACTTTTAAAGGACATATAATAAGTAAAAGAAAAAAAAAATCCTCAGGCTGTCAGCTGGATCCCTGCTAAATCTGTCACTGATGGGCAAATGAACAGATCAGTGAATGGTCAAGCACACAGACAGACATGTGGACATATGGGCAGAGAGACAGATTAAAAGATGGATTAAACATGTTGCTAGTTAGAACCTTGTTTTTCCTCAATAATACACAATGCACAGTAATATTGATACAGTAAATACGTCTCAGTTTAGGCTGCAGTATTCCATTTAACAACACCTCTAAATTGAGATTTAAAGACTGAAAGACACTTTTTTATATAATGCCTGTTCTTTATTTCTGTCTCACCCAAAGCAGGACAAGGGGGAATGTCTACTTCCTGTCAGCTGTCGTTTTTCTTATTTCACATGTGTGGCTCACCAGATTGAAGCCTCAGATTGCATTAATTAATGTAGCACTTCTGTTCTGTGTCTTCCACCACACACACACACACACACACACACACACACACACACAATTACTGACTCCACATAATCCAATACGCCCCTTTTACACACTTTTGTTATCTCTGTCAATCCGAGGATTACATTAGGCGTCATCTCAAGGGCTTGGGCTAGATCACATTACTACACCATCAGTACGGAAGTCTATTAAATTAGCTGTCCAAAAACAGCTGTGAGTGCCGGGGTGTGTTTGTGTGTAAGTGAATGTGGGTGGCTGTAGGTCAGCCAGGATGTGGCATCTGTTGTCTGAGAAAGATTGGATATATGATGAATGTCCTCAAGGTCATAGGGTCCCCTTCAAGTTGTTAGGGTTCAAACACCTCTGGCCTTTGAAAGTGACCACAGGAAAGCAATCAACGTCAAACAAGGCGTATTGGCACATCCAATCTGGGAGTAATTGGCAATCAAATTTGCCCTCTCCCATGAAAAGAGGGAGGCACTAACCTCCATGGCCCTCTCTCCTTCACTGTCTTGCCGTGCAAAGGAAGAATGATGCATCACATAATTGCTCATGCTCTTAGGCATATGTGTGTGTGTGTGTGTCCATGCTTTGAGTTTGAACACTGTTGAGAAAATCAACATGTGTTGAAAAGTAAAAGAAAGTCAGGAAAGCAGTAAGCTGAAAACAAACAAACAAACAAACAAACAAAAATAAAAACATGGGAGCTAATTTCTCTAATTTCCCAAATTATGCACTGTGCTGGACCAAGACATTCTACAAAAAATCATGAGGAGAAATCATGAGAACAAAAAGACAAAAATTCTATCTGCAAAACAGAGTATAAATAAAGGAAAACCCCAAAACAGAGGTTGTATTGAGTTCTCTAAAGTCATATCACCCACACAAGTATAACAGTCTCTAAAGGATATAAACCTCATTTCTCCCCTCCTTTATTTTTATGTAATTTCTGTGCAGCAAGGTGTCCTTACATCTGCTTAAAATGTCAATTCTCTCAGGAGGTGGGTGGCATAAAAATGGATATCATCTAATTTGGTTTGCTTCCCTCACGACATTCTTTCAATTATATCCTTCAATTTTCAATTGAAACTATTAAAAAAAAAAAAAAAAAAATCCTGGCTGTATCTGTGGTGCCAGGAAATATGTGTGGATTTATAGAAAGGTCAAAATTAAATTAGATTAGTATGGTTGTAAGAGAAGGGGGATTCAAATGACTGTTGCTTCATATAAAAAGAATGAATTAGAGAAAGTGTGTGTATATGTGTGTGTTTGAGAGAGAGGGGGGAGGGAGAGAGAGAGAGAGCAAGAGAGAAATATAGGCTAAGCTGAAAAAAGACATTTCCAGAAGATTAATCTGCTGACACGATGGAGAAGACGAGTAACAAGCATGTTAGACAACGTGCAAGAGCATGTAGGTAATAAAAAATAGGGAATAGATAAAACCTGGACAGCTGTCAAATCCATGATCAATGAACACGGTTTTTGGTGTTTGCAGCTGTAAAAGCTTAAGAGGGTCAAAGGCATTAATGTTCTAAAAGTCATGCCAAACAGCTGATGTGTGTGTGTGTGTGTGTGTGTGTGGTAGTAGTAGTAGTAGTGAATCTCTTCTGACCAGCACCTGTTTATTATTTTTGTGATTGTGTATTTTTTGCACACGTGTGCAAAAAATAAAGTCTCTGTGAGAGCAGTGTAAACATTTGAAAATGAATGCATGCAGATTGTTAAATTTGGTGGCATTTCATGTGAATGTGTTCTGCTGTACATCATTCTTCTGCCCCTCAACAGAAGAGACACTAGGGAGCAGACTTACACCAGAAATGAGGAGAAAGTGGGGGAGGGAGTGGTTGGATAATGCATTTTGTCTCAGCTTTTGGATTTTTTTTTTTCTTCCCAAATTTGAGAACGCAGACTGTATTTACTCTAGTTAAATATTGCTTCTAGAACTTTGATAGAATAATTAAATAATGGCAATAATAATAATAGAACTCATCGCACAATGTTTTTGTCTCTCTTGGAAGAAAGTATGCTGTGTAATACTTGGCTTGGCAGTCATATTGTAAAGGTATGTTCATACTTGTTTTGCAGTTACTTGTGCGGTCTGTTAGCTTACTGAATTCTCCCGTTCCTTATAACCCTGTCTTCTACACTTTTGGTAAAATGTCTTCCCATGCTCTCTCATGCAGCACAAATTCCAAATGGAGATGCTGGGAGACGACAGCAGAGAGAAATAAAAGTGGTCAGAGGAGAGGAAAAACTATGAGAGTCTCTCTCACAACAAACATACACAACTCAGTGACAGAAAAGTCTTACTGATGTGAAAATATTACAAATGGAACTGCACGTGCTCAAGAAACCTATGATCACAGGCAAATGGAGATAAAGCAATACAAACAGGTATTAAAAACTGGAGATACTAAGAAACTGCAAGTTAAAGAGTGAGAAAGGAGACATAGTCAAAGTGTGTTCAATAACAGTTTTTTCGATGACAGAACAACAGTGGTGTCCTTCACTTGTGTTCCTGTGTGACAGACTTATTTTAAATCTTCCATTTCCACATGAGGTATGGTCCATACTAACATTAGTCCTTCTTGAAATTGCATTTATTATTAGTTTCATTGAAATTACTTAATTTACTGAATTAATCTGCTTCACTGAAGTTACTGGTAATGCAGTACACCAGGATGGAAGGTGATTTATAAGTTTTCATGTACTCTTACAAATTAATAATCAACCCAATGTTTCAACCTAATGAATTAAAATAAATAGATATGCATGTGCACATTTACAGCACTAAAATGACCAAAATTGTGTCGTAAACCATTGATTGTATTTTATTTTTTTAAAAAGCCATTATTTTAATTGTATCATCATCGGTTTACAATAGTAAATGTGTTCCCATAGGCATAATGGGTTAGTATTAATGCCTGATGATGCCATAAACATACATGAAATGCATGATAAGACACTTCTTAAGAGTGCTTGTGCTCTGAAGTAAACTTGACTTGGGGTGTGTGTGTTTGTGTGTCTTTTCAACCATTTACAGCAGTGAACTGAGATCAACATTTGATCCTCATAAGCTGAGATCACATTGCTAGGACTAAGGAAACACACTCACACTTACACATACACACACACACACTTCTGTGTGTGTGTGTGTGTGTGTGTGTGTGTGTGTGTGTGTGTGTGTGTGTGTGTGTGTGTGTGTTCACTTTAATGGCCAAGCACTAGTACATTAACAGATACCAATGATTGTATGCGCACACACACACACACACACACACACACACACACACACTTAAACACAGCTTGTGTTTGTTTTTTTTCTCTCATGCTCTAAACCTTACTGTACATTTCAGACAATTATTGCATTACTTTCATTATCGGTGACCTGCACCGTAATAGCCAATGAGCAATCTATGAAGAAGATAACCTGATAAGGTTTAGAAAAGCTTAACTTGCCCAGCAAAGGCAATTAGATTGGCTTCACTCAGCCATCTTTACCACATTCATTAAAAAAAAAAAAAAACTCTGTGAATCAGTCTGAACAGCAGGAAATTAAGTCACATCCGAAATTACTGGTCACCTCCCAATAGTAATTTTTGCTATTCAAGGACAAATCAGTGTCAAGCCCAGACTTTCCCTTTGTATTCAGGCCGCATCTGGAGATATTTTTAATCCCTAATATCATTTGCCAATCGTAGCATCCCTTGTGATTTTGTCCATTTCCCTCAAAAGTCGGAAATGGAAATATTTTAAAATTCTAAAACTGCTGAGTCCTTAGACACTAAGGAAGTATAAACAATTTATGAAAATAGGAAACATTTTCAATAATGTTTTCCCAAGTGGCAATCATGCTTTTCTCTAATAGTTGTGAGCTATTTCAGCTGTAATAGTTTAAAACTGAATGGGGCTCTGGAATGAATGAGTCTGAGGGTGTGTATAAATGAAAAGATCATATTTTTATAATTAAAAGCAATGTGAATTTAGAAGATTAGGTAAATAATGAGATAACCTGTCTATATTTATATCTTTGAATGTAATAATATGCATTTTAATGGCATCCTATTCGATTAATATTGATTAGAAGGTGATTTATTGAGTGTATTGTCTTGTACTGTGATTTGGTTAGACTGAACAGGGGGTCATGTGACTGTGCTTAAACCCAGGAGAGTCATGCATGGTGTGAAAAGTTTGGCTGTATCACATCTTTGTTAAAGACTGCATAATAGATTGTAGAGTATAGCCATAAAGTGAAATGTGAAATAAAAATTGCCAAGTTTATTTCGAAACAGAAATTTAAATTAAATTAGTTCAAGGCATTAGTTACATGTGTTTTAAAACTTGAGCTGCAATTCTGAGGAGCTCAGGACAAAGGGAAATGTTGGGCTTCCCTCTTACATTTTGTATATTGTAATGTTCTTTACAATAGTTTTATGGTGAAGAGTCCATTCTAGATAGACAGGAAAATTTGAAAATATGAAAGTGTCATGTGATGGAAATGTGAAAGACGCAAATGCAGGTAGAGGAGTTTATTGAGATTGGGGCAGACAAATCCTAAACATAGGCAATAATCAGATACAGAAAACAGAATATCAGGGGCAATCCAATATCTAAAAACACTAGGCAAAACTTGGTCAAGAACAGAAACACGAGCAAAGGAGCTCATTCCGGGAGCAATATTCCTCCCTGGTCTACTTCTGGGGCGTGAACCTGGACAATCAGGGTGACTGGCGTAAAACTCTTTTTTTGAGGTCTGGGTCAAGAACGTCTTGGGCTGGAATTCAGCACTGTTCTTCAGGGACATACCCTGCCTACTCAATAAGGTATTCCAGCCGGCCTAATCTTCACAGAGAATTTAAAATGTTTTTGACCAGGTAGGTCGACTGGCCTTCGATCTTAAGGGGAGGCGGTGGGGTAGCAGAAGGGAGTTTTGATGCCAGTTGGCCTGTAACTATTGGCTTGAGACGTGATACATGGAAGGAAGGGGAAATATGGCAATAGCGTGGAAGTTCAAGTTGATATGTGACTTTGTTGATGCGTTTTGATGATCTTGTATGGTCTGGTGTATCTAGGGGTTAGTTTTTTGCACGTTTAAGGTTGTCGAAAGTCCTTGGTGGCCAGCTACACCTGGTCACCAGGCTGATATTCAAAAGTTAGCCCTCTGCTGTGATCAGCATTATTCTTAAAAGTTATGTGCAGTGTTATTCAACCATTGGTGAGTACTTTCCCATACCTGTTTGCCGTGCTTGAACCATTCATTGACGGCTGGGTAATCTGTGGTATTGGCATTCCATGGAAGTAGGGGAGCTGGGATCCAAGATCACATTGGATGTGATCTGGGTGGCTGAGTGGCATAGTGAGTTCTGGGCATATTCATCCCAGGGTATGAACTCCTATAGTTTTATTGCCAACAGTTCATGATCTCCAATATTATAGCTTCTTTCTGCTGGGGATAGCTTCTTGGAATATAATGTCACCACATGCATCTTGGGCATTTACACGTGCATTTTCTCCAAATCTCTGGGAGAGGACAGCGTCCATGCCTATTTCGGAGGCATCCACCCCTACTATGAATGGCTTGGTAGGATCTGAGAGCTTTAAGATGGGAGCTGAGCTTTAAGATGGGTGCTTTAAGATAGGAGCTTTAAGATGTGTTCTTGAGCTGGGTAAGGGCTTGATCTGCTACTGCATTCCATGCCAGTCTCTTGGAGCCTCCTTTTAGCAACGACTTTTAGCAAAGCCCCAGATGAAGTGTTTGTAGAAATTTGCAAAGCCAAGAAATCGCTGTAAGTCCTTGACTGTACGAGGTGTAGGCCAACTGACCACAGCATTCACTTTGCTCTGATCCATGGCTATTCCACCCAGGCTAATTATGTAGCCAAGAAAGTCTATGGTTCTCTGATGAAATTCACACTAATGTAGAGTTGATGTTGCAGGAGGCGCAAGAGAACTTGGCGAATATGGCTGACATGACTTTCCAGGGATGGTGAATAAATTAGGATGTGGTCAATGTAGGTAATGACAAATTTACCCAGCATATCTCTGAGGACATCATTAATTAATTAAGGGGAGGCTGTGGCTCAGGTGGTAGTGCGGGTTGTCCACTAATCGTAGTTTTGGCGGTTCGATTCCCGGCCCACATGACTCCACATGCCGAAGTGTACTTGGGCAAGATACTGAACCCTAAGTTGCTCCCGATGGCAAGTTAGCGCCTTGCATGGCAGCTCTGCTACCACTGGTGTGTGTGTGTGTGTGTGAATGGGTGAATGAGAACCAGTGTAAAGTGCTTTGGATAAAAGCGCTATATAAGTGCGCCATTTACATTTATTTACATTTAATTAGGCACTGGAAAACTGAGGGGGCGCTAAAGAGTCAATATCAATAAGTAATGCTGAAGGCGGTCATCCACTTGTTCCCCTCTCTGATGCATACTAGGTTGTACGCACTACATAGATTGAGTTTAGTGAACACTTTGGCTGATTGGAACTGTTCTAGGGCGGCAGGAAATAAAGGCAGTGGATAGCGATACTTTACTGTGCATTGGTTCAAACCCCAGTAATCTATACAAGGTCTGAGACCACCTCCTTTTTTCTCCATGAAGAAGAAGCCCACAGAAACTGGAGAAATAGAGCGTCTTATGTATCCTTGCCGCAGTGCTTCTTGCATATACTCTTCCATTGCCTGTTGTTCTGTGAGGGAAAGGGGGTAAATGTGACTGTGTGGAGGCGTGGATCATGGGAGCAGCTACGTGGCACAATCATAGGTTCTGTGGGGAGTTAAACTGCTGGCTTTGGTCTTGCTGAAAACTGTGCTTAGATCCTTACTCTGGAGGAATGATGAATGAGGCTTGATTCTCTTGGTTTTCAATAGAGAAGGTGGTTGATGAGAAACTCTGGTTGAAGAATGCAGTTAGATTTGGTGATCACTTGGTGATTTCTTTGTCAGACTATGAAATCGTTATGCTGTTCCATCCACAGGAGACCCAGAATGATAGGGTGTCCAGGTGATATTGTGATGAGGAGTGTGGTGTACACTTTTTGAAGACTTGAAGGAGAATGGGCTGAGTGCTGTGAGTTATGATGCCCTCTCCAATGGGTCCTCCATCAATGGCTTGGATCTTTTGGTGTTGTCGTAGCGGTTGTGTGGGGATGTTGAGCTGCTTCACAATGTTCTGTGTGATAAAGTTCCCAACTGCTCCAGAATCTATAATGGCTGTGAGAACAGAGAACAGGTCTGAGCACTATAACGCCAGTGGTAGTGTGAATGCTGAACTAGGAGGAGAAATGAACTCACCGGAGATGAGCGTGGATGGAAATTTGCGCTCGAGGTTGGGTGGTTCTGGGCACATAGAGAGCACTGTTGAATTAGATGGTCAGGTTGTGCACAACGGAAGCAGCACTTCTCTCTGCGACATCTCTCCCTCTCAACTAGTTCACCCCAGCTGCATGGACTCTGCAGGAGAGGTGATGTTGTGGTAGTTTTCTAGGTGAAGAGATGGTGGGGATTTCAGGAGGACGTGATCTAGCTTGATGGCAAGATCAACGAGATTGTCGTGGAAGAGTTGTTCATATTTGCAAGCTAATTCAGTGAGCACATAGGCATTAAGTCCTCATCGAAATGCTGCCTTCAGTGTGGTGTCATTCCAGCCACTTTTAGCTGCTATGGTCCAGAATTCAAGCGCATATTCGGAGATGACATGATTACCCTGCACACAAGTTAACAGTCTTTCACCAGCCTCTTTGCCATGGGGAAAGTGGTCAAACATGCAACGAAAAAGTTCAGTGATGCATGGAAGGGAGGACACTGGTTCGCCTCCTTGCTCATACACAGCAGTTGCCCACTTTAAAGCCTTTCAGTAAGGAGATTGATGAATCGAGGGACTTTCTGTGATTCCCTCAAAGCTGGTGAAATACATGGAACACTGGAGCAAAAAGCCTCTGCATCAGAGAATTTTTTAACAGAGAATTTTTCCGGTGCAGGCATAGATTGAAGCTAGGGCTGGGATGGTGGGCATGGCGGTGTGCTGTGAGAAATGGCTTAGGGGAGCAAATTTACCTTGGCGTCGAGCTCCATGTGGAGTTGCCACTGTTTTCCCATAAGGTGACTTATGGAGTGTATACTTCGCAAAAAGTGAGTGAAATGAAAGTCCTTTTATACTCTGGCTGTGATTGTGCTGTGAATTGGATGCAGGTGTGTGTGATTAAAATGAAGGTGAGAGTGAAAGTGTCACTGTGTGAGTGTTGCAGTCCATCGTGGCCATGTATGTAAGCTGCAGTGCAGGCTGGGAAGTGGAGTTCATCGCGTGAGTAGACCAAACAAAAAGCCAAAAAAGGACAATGTGCCACATTGAAAAGCAAAACCTTAATTCCAATGGTATTGTGTCGCTTTATCTTTATCTCGGGAGGCATCACTGCACTTCACTTTCATCAGTGCATTGCACTAGTGCCACACTGAAATGGAAACGTTGCGCAATCATAACCATAAACTGCACTCAGGGATGTGACTGTAATTGGAGAAGGGTCTGAAAGTATCTTTTTTCCAGGTGGTGTTGCCATCCATATAAAGGAACACCTATTACTATTTTACTTTATTATTTTTGTTAGCAGCATTAGGGTTATTACATTAAACACATATTGATTATACTATTCCGCTACTCCGAAATGTGCATGTGCAAGTGATAGAGTTTGCCTAATTAAAGAATTGTTTCTGTGACATGCAAGTCTGATCTTAGACTTACACCCATTTTTCTTTGGTGATCGTGGTCCAGCACTATTTTTATTTATTTATTTTATTTATTTTATTTTATTTGTATAGCGCTTTTTACAATAGACATTGTCTCAAAGCAGCTTTACAGAAATATCAACATGGTATACAGATATTAAAGGTGCAAATTTATCCCAACTGAGTAAGCCACTGAGTGGCGACGGTGGCAAGGAAAAACTCCCTAAGATGTTTTAAGAGGAAGAAACCTTGAGAGGAACCCGACTCAGAAGGGAACCCATCCTCATCTGGGTAACAACAGATAGTGTGAAAAAGTTCATTATGGATTTATATGAAGTCTGTATGGCCTTAGGAGCAGCCGTAGTCCCAGCAGTCTGGAATTAGAGAAGATTTGAGCTCCATCCAGAGGCAGAAAGGATCTGGATCTCTAGTATCTCCATAAATTCATGTGGGGCTCGGCGAAAGGAGAGAGGGAGAAAAAAGATTATTATGACTGCGAAGTAGTAGAACAGAATCTAGTCAGGGTAGGCTTGAGTAAACAAATACGTTTTAAGCCTAGACTTAAACACTGAGACTGTGTCTGAGTCCCGAACACTAATAGGAAGACTGTTCCATAACTGTGGGGCTCTATAAGAGAAAGCTCTTCCCCCTGCTGTAGCCTTCACTATTCGAGGTACCGTCAAATAGCCTGCATCTTTTGATCTAAGTAGGCGTGGCGGATTATATAAAACCAAAAGGTCGCTTAGATATTGTGGCGCGAGACCATTTAGTGCTTTATAGGTTAATAAAAGTATTTTATAGTTAATGCGAGATTTTACTGGGAGCCAATGCAGTATTGATAATATCGGTGTGATATGGTCGTACCTTCTAGTTCTAGTTAGGACTCTAGCAGCTGCATTCTGGACTAACTGGAGCTTATTTATATTCCTACTGGAACATCCAGACAGTAAGGCATTACAGTAATCTAATCTAGAGGTGACGAATGCATGAACTAGTATTTCCGCATCATGTAGTGACAATATGTTTCTTATTTTAGAAATATTTCTGAGATGAAAGAAGGCTATCCTAGTAATATTATCTACATGAGCATCAAATGATAGGCTGGAGTCAATAATCACTCCAAGGTCTTTAACTGCTGCACATGATGAAACAGAAAGACCATCCAGAGTAACCATGTGATCAGAAAGATTACTTCTAGCTACACGTGGGCCTAATAAAAGTATTTCTGTTTTATCAGAATTAAGTAGAAGGAAGTTAGTTAACATCCAATGTCTAATGTCCTTTACACAATCCTCAGCTTTACTAAGCTTCTGTCTGTCCTCTGGCTTCGCTGAAACATACAACTGTGTATCATCAGCATAACAGTGGAAGCTAATTCCATGTTTACGAATAATTTGACCTAGGGGTAGCATATATAAAGTAAAGAGCAGTGGGCCTAAAACAGAACCCTGTGGAACTCCAAAAGTAACCTCAGTACGCATGGAGAATTCACCATTTACATCTACGAACTGATAACGATCGGTCAGATAAGACCTGAGCCAGGAGAGGACTGTTCCCTTAATACCAACAACATTTTCTAATCTATCAAGGAGAATAGTGTGATCTATAGTATCAAAAGCTGCACTAAGGTCGAGTAACACAAGCAGAGAGACACAACCCTGATCGTAGGTCAGTAGAAGGTCATTTACTACTTTAACTAATGCTGTCTCTGTGCTATGATGAGGTCTAAACCCTGACTGATACATTTCATGAATGTTATTCCTATCTAAGTACGAGCATAACTGCTTTGCTACAACCTTTTCTAAAATCTTAGAGATGAAGGGGAGATTTGATATTGGTCTATAGCTGGACAATTGAGACGGGTCAAGATCAGGTTTTTTAATCAAGGGTTTAATAACTGCTAATTTAAGTGATTTAGGTACATAGCCAGTGCTTAGGGAAGAATTGATTATATTTAGAAGTGGTTCAATTACTCCTGGACAAATCTGTTTAAACAAACATGTAGGTACGGGATCTAGTATGCAAGTTGATGAATTGGCTGAAGAGATTAATGTAGCTAGTTCGGTCTCTCTAAGTGAAGCAAAATACTCTAAACATTGATCTGATATTGCTACATTGTCATGTAATGGGTTTGTTACAGTACTGTCCGGTTTTAATTTAATGGCCTGTATTTCACGTCTAATATTTTCAACCTTATCGATGAAAAATTTCATGAAATCTTCACTGCTATGTAATGACTGAGTGTTTCTCTCTCTAGTGGTTTTATTCCTAGTTAATTTTGCTACTGTGTTGAAAAGGAATCTAGAATTGTTTTTGTTGTCTCCTATTAAGGCGGAGAAATAGATTTTTCTAGCATCGCCAAGAGATTTCCTATATTTCAGTAGGCTCTCCTTCCATGCTGTTTGAAATACCACCAGTTTGGTTTGATGCCATTTACGTTCTAATTGTCGAGTTGTCTGTTTTAAGGTTCGCGTTTGATCGTTATACCAGGGTGCTAATTTTTTTTCTCTAATTATTTTCCTTTTGAGTGGAGCCACTCTATCTAGCGTGTAGCGGAGTGTTGACTCCAAGCTTTCAGTCGCCTGATCGAGTTCTATGTGATCTGACGGTGATCCAAATCTAATTGATGTTTCTGCGAGGTTATTTATGAAGCTCGGTGCAGTAGCTGATGTGTAGGTACGTTTTACGCGGTAGCGAGGCGAGGTGGAAATATTATGATCAATTCGTATTATGAACGAGATAAGATAATGGTCTGAGACAACTTCAGACTGCGGAAGAATGATAATATTTTCTATACTTAGTCCGTATGTTAGTATGAGGTCAAGAGTGTGACCACCATTATGAGTAGGCCCGATTACGTTCTGATTAATCCCTACTGAATCTAAGATGGACACAACCGCTAATCTTAGAGGGTCTTCCAGGTTATCAAAATGAATATTAAAGTCTCCGACGATTAATGCTTTATCTACAGACACAACCAGGTTTGAGACAAAGTCTGCAAATTCACTAAGAAATTCAGTATATGGCCCTGGGGGTCTGTAAATAATAATTAGAGGAATTGACTTATTTTTTGTGGCTACATAACTTATACTGGTATAAAGAATTTCAAAAGAATTAAATTTATGCTTAGGTTTTTGTGTGACGACTAGATTTTTACTATGGATGAGACCAACACCTCCTCCTCTACCAGTTGAACGAGGCTGATGTACATAACTGTATCCAGGAGGTCTGGCTTCATTTAATGCTATGTACTCGTTTGGTTTAATCCAAGTTTCTGTTAAACACATTAAATTACATTCCTGATCAGTAATGATGTCGTTAACAATAAGAGCCTTAGACGCAAGAGATCTAATGTTTAATAGTCCTAGCTTCAGATCAAAAGTGCTGGCTGTGCATTCAATATGATTTAATTTTATGTTAATTAGGTTACGAAGATAGACTTTCCGAGATTTTCTATATATTTGTATAGCTCGGGGAACAGACACAGTCTCTATAGTATGTACTACCGGTGCCGGATTTTTAATTGAACATTGATTATACTGAATGTTGTTATTATTGGAAACTACAGTTTCAAATAACTCCAAACTGCTAAACACTAAACAAGCAAAAAATGTTCAGGCTGTACAGACACACACAAACTATGGTATGCCATTTGAATACTAAGTGCATAAATATGACAATTAAATAATCAGTACGATTTGTTTTATTGAAAAAGACAGTGGAGACAGCATCTAAATCAGAGACCATGCTTATCTTAAAGACCAAATAATGAAAAACTTACTTGAAGAGAATGGTAATTGTAGCAGATGAGAGCTTGGTCAGATTATCTTTCAACCCATGGGGGCATTTTCTTTACAGGAAAATACAAATAAATGAAAAATTTTTGGAATTATTATATAAATCAACAACTCAAAATATCAAACTGTAATGCAGTAAGATAGCCTACATCACACACACACATTGCAATTTCATGACATCGATTTAGTATATTCTGGCTCCATTAACTTGTGTGCAATTTAAACTAAAAAATTTTATGCAAAATAAAGATGTGCTAGTTTATAAGTTCTCAGATAATGAGGGTGGAAGCAATATTGTTAGATTACACCAAATTTGCAGTGATTAATGTGATAATTACTACTAGGACTATTTGTGCAGGAATGTAGACACAATTTGCTAAACGCATAATGGATGTTTGTCACCTTGTAACTTATATCATCATTTATCTTTTGTTTCATTTTTAAATTGTCTGCTTGCTTTATGTTACATAATACTATATTTTATGGCAAAGAAAAAGGTATCAATCAGCATTTTCTAGCTCTTGCTCTTTTTCTGCATTAAAGGCAATTGCTTGGGTTCAAAGGCAGTGGACTCTTCTTGTTCGTCCATCGAAGTCGATGAGGACCACACAATGTCATCAGTTTAAGTGGGAGTGGGTTTAGAGATGGCTGATTAGTCCAATCCGAGCCCGGAATTGACGGTTGCAATGGGGATTTAATGCTAAGTCAGATTTAAATAAACATTCACTGACCATTGCAAGTGTAAGGCCTTTTCCGATCAGAGGCAGATGCATATGGATTCATTTGCGTCACCTACAAATCTCTCTGTTGTGGAAAATGAATGTTCCTTAGCACTTTACATTGCTGAACATGGATCAATCAGCAGTGTTGACCACTTATTAGATTTATGCAAACCACATTTTAAAGATGCTGCCGCCATCATATTACACAGGACCAAATGCGCTCAATTGTGCCAAACGCTAACTCACATTCAGTGTGAGGAAAAATGGATATACGCCATTTTTTTAAACCAATAATGGGGAAACTGAAACAGTAATATCCTCTGATGCTGAGCAGGAAAACAAGGTGTGTAAATGTCTATATGAGTTCCAGTTTACGTGAACATGATTTGAGCAGAGCATAAGGAAAGATAATGTACTTTGCATGGCAATGTAGCAGTTTACCCCATACAATGATAGCTAGCAACACCAAACTAGCCTAGTTAAAAAAAGGTTTTAGATTTTATCTGTCTGGTAGTCCTACAAACAGTGACACTACCCGAGGCAAGTTTTATGATCAATCATTTTTGCATGTCATACATTGACTCGCTAAAATGACTGAAAGTGTTATGAGTTTCACTTTGTAGTGTATTTTTGTAGGTTTGATAGGTTTAGAAAGTAACGTGAAATAAAGGAATTAGTAATCTGATTACTTTTTGCATGCAGTAATCAGTAATGTAATCAAATTACAATTTTAAAGAAGTAATTAGTAATCTGTAGTGCATTAATTTTTTGAGTAACTTACGCAACGCTGGTCTCTGTAAGGGGTAGTTCTAGTTGTATGCTCACTACTCTATGTTTTTATTCTACTATCTAGTAATTAATTATAATAAAGTAACTACTAATTACATGCCATAAATAAACTGAAAACTTTATTTAAGTGTACCTTTCCTTCGTTTAAGAACAAATTTTTGTCATATAACTGTCCAATCACAAATCAATTTAATTAAGTGTGACCACAAAATTGCCCATAATAGTTATCATCATAGATGTGGTGCTAAATCCATAAATAGCTTCCACGGATGTGTAAAGTGCATGGCAGATAAATTTAATATCCGTGCCATAGCTCAAAATGTCAAAGTAACAAATAACATGTCACAGTGATTCGAAGTCATTTCACACGTTCCTCAGGAAGCTTTGATAAATTTCACTGAGCTGTCAGTGTAGCACAAGGGCAAAGTAACGAGCTGACAAGGAGAGATTTGAAAACACACACCAGCACACATGCACTTTCCAAGAAGGCCTGGAAACTTGACACTAAGTGGTCCAGATTTTTAGGTAAATATATTTCTAAAATTGTTGATGCTGAGATATTTATTAGCCAATGTCAAAATTATACCCAACATATACTAAGCATAAATTTGAGGAGAAAAATTCTGAATTAAGAAAAATGGTCTATCCCTCACACATCATTTGGGACACATTATTTAGGAGCTTACCATTTTGTTGCCTAAGGAACAAAACACCAGTCTTTTTTCCCCAAATGAAATGAGATGTCATGTAAATATAGAGACAACAATTGGTAGCTAAGACAAAAAACAAAACAAAAAAACAAGCATGCTGCATTCCTTTAAATGTGTCTGCTTGGGTTTCTAAAACTAATAATAATTTCATTAATGTAAAAAAAAATGTAACTTTACATTCATCACGTGTGTCTTTTTCCATTCATAAATTAACATTCTCCGAGAAAATCATATGTGTATTATAATCAAATGCTTTAACAATCCCAACACTAAATAAATCTTTCAATATTATAAATATTTTAAAATATTATTAGATGGATATTGTGGTCAGCTATAAACAACAGTTCTTTGACTGTTGGTTTGAAAAGATAGTTCTTTAGCTTAATCTTTAAATTCATTTTTTTACTACATTCATTATATCATCAATAAAGATTAGTGAGCCTGTTGCAGAAGCAGTCATGCAAGCCCAAGCCATGACACTACCCCCACTGTGCTTGACCAGTGAGCTTGTATGTTTTGGATCATGAGCAGATCCTTTCTTTCTCCACACTTTGGCAGAGGTTAATCTTGGTTCCAGAACTTTTGTGGCTCAGCTCTGTAATTCTTTGTGAATTCCAAACTGGCCTTCTGATTCTTACTGCTGAGGAATGCATCTTGTGTTATGGCCTCTATATCGTGTACCAAGAAACACCTGTCAGTCACATGTTCCAATATTTTCAATAACCTAAAAAAGGCACCATGGTCCAAGTTGTTTAACACACATAGAGTGCTCTCCACTAATATTGGCACCCTTGGTAGATATGAGCAAAGAAGGCTGTGAAAATTGTCTTTGTTGTTTAACCTTTTGACATTTATTTATTTATTTATTAAATCACAAAAATACTCTGCTTTCATGGATATCAAAGAACTGAAAACAAAACAGGTTTATAATATATAGGTGTGCAGTAATTATTGGCACCCTTTTCGTCAATACTTTGTGCTACCTCCCTTTGCCAAGATAACAGCTCTGTCTTCTCCTATAATGTTTGATGAGGTTTGAGAATACATGGCAATGGATCTGAGCCCATTCCTCCAAACAAAATCTCTCCAGATCCTTCAAATTTCGACCTCCAGGCTGGTGGACTCCTCGTCTTCAGATGATCCAACCATGGCCCATTTTAAGCTTTCTGGCAGAGGCAGTCAGGTTTTCATTTAATATCTGTTGATATTTGATAGACTCCATGATGCCATGTATACTAACAAAATGCCCTGGTCCGGGAGAAAAACAGCCCCAGAACATTAAAGAGCCACCACCATATTTAACCATGGACATGAGGTACTTTTCCATATGGCTACCTCTCTGTGTGGTATGTGCCAAAACCACCTCTGGTGTTTATTGCCAAAAAGCTCTATTTTGGTTTCATTTGACCATAGAACCTGATCTCATTTGAAGTTCCAGTAGTGTCTGGCAAACTGAAGACGCTTGAGTTTGTTTTTGGATGAGAGTAGAGGCTTTTCTAAACCCTTGAAGCCCTTCCAAACAACTTGTGATGATGTAGTTGACTTTGGATTGTAGTTTTGGAGACTTTCTGACCCCAAAACGCAACTAAATTCTGCAATTCTCCTGCTGTGATCCTTGGAGATTTTTTGGCCACTTGAACCATCCTCTTCACAATATGTTGAGACAATAACAACACATGTCCAATTCTAGGTTGATACATAACATTTCCAGTTGACTGTAAATTGCCCTGATGATGGAAATGGGCATTTTCAATGATTTTGCTATATTCTTTTAGCCACTTCCAATTAGGTGAAATCAACAACCTTTTTTTTTTTTTTTTGCTGCACATCACAGCTATATTCCTTGGTCTTACCCATTGTTATGAATGACTAAGGGAATCTGGCCCATGTGTTACCTCATATTTATGATTGAACAATTTCCTGTTCCTGGTCACCCAGTATAATAGCACAATGTAAAATATCAATGGGAATATACAAATATATTTTTCTCATATGAATTCATAGGGGTGCCAATAATTGTTGCGCACCTATATTTAACAGGTAAACAGATAGATAAATGTTGTTCAATTTAAATTGTTCAATTTACATTACAATCTACATTCTATGGGGGGAGGGAGCTAAAATTAACATTTCCATGCCTTACACAGCTAGTATTGGTGAAAATACAAAGGAAAGAGCTGCAAAGAAGGAACACTGAACACAACTGCTTATATATTATACGTAGCTTACATCACTGTCTCTGTCTTCGGTTTCACCCTCTTTCTCTCTCTCCAGCTCTCTCTGATCTATTAATGACTATGAAACTGGCCTGCAAGTATTCTAGCAATTTTCTAAATTGATTTTTCTCCACGGACAATTTACTTTGCTATTAGATTTACATTAAACTATGTAGAGGTTGTAATCTAAATGTGTTTGTGTGTGTCTGTGTGCTTTTCTTCTACACAGTCCTGTAGGTGCTTCATTGTGTCTCTTTGTGTATTATCAAGCCTTGTAGATTTTTTGTCCAATTTATCTTGAAGAATGATAAAGAGTGTGTGTGTGTGTGTGTTTGTGTGTGTGCACGCACATGCACGCACAGGGGTCAGGGTGGTCCTGCATCAGTTATTCTGACATGAAGTGAGACATCAATGTAAGCACTCAGTGTCAGTGTGGACATTAACTCAGTTTGAGTGTTTTAATTTTGAAAGCTGATATAAGTTTAATACAGAGATCTACAGTCATGAGCAAGGGTCAAAAAGGGTCTGAAGACTGAAGACAAAAGGACAGAGAGGCTAATTAACACTGAAACATTTTTGGATGTTTTTAGCTCTAGTTAGATCTAAATGAACATTCATGCATTTATACAGGTTCAGTAACCACTTTATCCTGGTCAGGGTCAAAGTGGATCCGGAGCAAATCCCAGAGTTTCTGTGAATGTTCTCCCTGTATCCATGGTTTCCTCCCACCTCTCAAAACATGACAGTAGGTGGATTGGCTAAAATAGATTGCCCCTAGATGTGAATGAGTGTGCGTACGGACTGCTGTCTTATCCAGGGTATATACCAGCCTCATGCCCAGTCTTCTTGGGATTGGCTCTGAATCTACCGCAACCCAGGCCAGGATAAAGTGCTTCCTGAGTGAGTGAGTGTTTATGTGGTTGAGTCGGTATTTAATCATATTAACCTGGGGTTGAGCAAGTTGCTGGATGCAATTACCTAAAGAAACTAGGCCTATATTAATGGCATCAGGCACTAATTTGTTTAGGAAGCATTCAATGAATATAAATAATCTCAATATTATTTATACTATAAACTGCAACTAAAACCTTAAACTGCAAGAGCATTTTGATTGTGTAGCCTGTAGTTGCAGAGCAAAGAGTCTGTAAAACTATTTTACTATAATATCATCCTGATATATCATTGTTAACCTGATCATATAATTGTTATTTGGTGACATAACTAAATAATGTTAGTGTAAAAATTAAAATGCAGGTACTCATTTGTTATTAATGGCACGTCCCCCATTTACCATAAACTTCACTAGTTGTGATATGTCACAACTAAAATGACGCAATTCACATGTGCTGTCTAATACAGACACTCATACAAATGCTGAGAACCAGTATAAATGAAAGTGTTATTGCCTCACTGTCCCAATTTCATAAGGAACATACAGTGTGAACGATATTGTAATAAATGAAGGATAGTGTAATTACAGCTGGTACAACTTCAAATATCACATATTTTGTGTCCAATATGAGGTAAGGCTCAGTAAATTATAATAAGACAACGGCAATATCATGATGTTACACATGAAATGAAAGAAATGAAAGTTTTCTTTCTCACCTCTAGCAGGTAGAAATAACTGTCTGACATAACTTATGAAAACAATTTTCTTCTCCTCGTGTGCTATTGTGGAGCTTATTTATGTGTCATCACCTTAGGGAATACTATTTATAATAACAAATTCCTACAGTACATTTTATGATGGCAATAAACTTGGTGAGGGTATTATTTAATTATTTGTATAGTTTTAAATATATATATATATATATATATATATATATATATATATATATATATATATATATATATATATATATATATATATATATATATATATAATTATTATTATTAATTGTATAATGTTCCATGCATAATAGCACATTAAGTTATGATGACTCAGTTGTATTTAGTGTGTATGTTGAAGTAGGTTGTCATAAATAGTGAACATCCACAAAATCAGGCTGTAAGAAATAAAGTGTCACCTGAAGGCAGGAAAATAACATTGTCACTGGGTTTACACAAAGGAGGAGGAGGGGGTGACTTGCCAGCTGGTAATGCAATTTTTGGACCAAAATAGGCTGAAAAATGCCACTGTGCCAGCATTTTGTTTGAATGTCACAAACGCCTATTGCACTGCCATATCCACGTCAGTGCCGGCAGCGTTAATTTCTAATCACAATATTATATATACATTTATTTAGAGTTAGTTATTCCAATAGCAAAGTACCAGTAGCAAAGTCATTACCTCATGAAAGTGACCCCATGTTACTAGTCTATAAAAGATCCACATCTCATACTCATTCTCTTTCCCATCCCTTTCCCATCATTTTCTAATAAACTGCAACAGGATGCACCAAAATACTTAATGGATAAAATGGCATTGTCAGAGCCTTGTTTTCTGTTAAAAAAACAGACCTACAGAATACACCACCCACAGGATATCATTTCCATCGACCATTCTAACAGGGTATTATTTTCATTGTCATTCCGCTGTCAACCACTGCCAAACACAGGGGTCGTCTCTACAGAAGTATGCATCCCAAACCTGGCTAGGCTGACTGCAATCACCACTAGAATACAGGCAACAGACATAATACTTGGACCAGAGACCCTGAACGTGGTTCTTTTTAGCTGTTTCTGCTTCCATTCAGCATGCACCGAAGTAACAGCCTGAGAAGTAACAGTCTCCTAGTTTGAAGTAAGAGAAGTGTCACTTGTGGATATTTGTGAAGCAGCCCTTCGACTGACTGTTACTTCTGTGTTGAGTTCAAGTGATCTCTCCCTGAAGAAAAAACATAAAACAGAATGAGTCTTATTCTTAATAGAGTGCAATGTCAGCACCCGCTACAGAGAAGAGTATCAGAATACTGAGAATTTCTTATCTGTAACAAAGAATATTTTTTTTCCCCCCTCACAATGTGACAGCACTCCAATGAAGGGTTTGGCAGATAGCTAAGAGCTTACTTACAGTTGAACAAACACACAGGAGAAACTGCTTGCATTGCTCCACCACCCTGAGGATGTGGCTCTGCTTCCCTGCCCCACTGAGGATGTTCCACCACCCTACTCCACTCAGGACATCACACCACCTCCCTACTCCACTGTGGATGTTGGTGCTCACCCCTGCCTTGCAGTTAACGTTGCTCCATCCCCTAAATTTGTGGAGGACATTGCTTCCCTGTCTGGTTTGGCAGAGGACATCAATCCAGCTCATGTGGGTCTCTTAGCTCCCATAGCTTCTGGCTATCTTGAGATCTTTGGAAAATCTTCCATTCGTTTTTTAGAAGTGTGTTCAGTCATCTCTGGTGAACTGTAGGTTTCTACAACCATTCCTGCAGTTCTGCAGCTACATCATGTACATGCACCACTCTAATCCTTTTGGCTTGTTCTGATGACTTGGGCCCAAGCCACTTGATTATAAAGTAGAATTCCTCTCTATCCATTAGACCAAGTATTTTGATTACACAATTAAGGATTTCCATAGCCAATCATTTTTGAGCAGGTCTCCCAACTTAAGGAGGCCACAGGCAACTACCTCTCTGTGTGTGAGATACTTTGTTGTGTCATGTATAGCTCATTTCACTACAGTTGGCATTAGGTGTCCAATTGTTGGTTGGATGAGGAAGAGCATCTGAAATGTCTGTCCTTTGACTAATGACAGCATTATTAGTTCATTTTTGCACTTAAGGGGGCAAAGTAGGTGGTTTAGATGAGATTTGATTGTGACCAGCATCCAGCACAGCAAAGGGGCCTTATCAAGTGGGGCATGTTCAACATCAAACTTCAGTCGAGACTTTATTTCATTTTAATTAAACACTGCTGCTGCAGCTGCTGACTTGTGCTCTTCTAATACATTCAGTTGTGTTGATATGCTTGTTGGGTTATTCTGCTTGTTGAACCTTCACCTTGGTTTCCTCTTCGGTATATGTGGCTTGTGCTATTGCAGCTTCTGCCTTTGGCTTTAGTGCAGTGCTGCTCACTGATTATATACAAGATTTTGCTAATATGGAGCTGGAAAGTTGTGACCTCATCTTGAGGGACTGGCAAGTATCTAGCTGTTGCATTATTGCAAAGTGGAGAAGAGACATTTCTAAGGGAGTTGTATGAGCTGAACATTTCACCAATGCTACATTTGTCTTGTTAGGATCGATTAAGGAGAAGAAGCATACAGAGCATGAGTAAAGAATTTTTACATGTTGAAACTGTAGTAAAGTCCTCTGCAGAATTTGGCAGATACTGTAGCTAACCACTTAGAGTTGAAGATGCAGGGAATCTTGATTCTGCTCTGTTGTTTTGTATATTAGCTCGCCAAATCAACAAATGTATTGCATTACATGTACTACAAGTCCTGATGAAATAGATGCAACATTCTCCTATTGGCTGTAAGCTACATTAAAAAAGGTAATACAATTACAAAATACATTATTTAAGAGATTTTCCATACCAAAGTACATATCTTTCATAACTGCTCTACGAGTTCCCAGGGAAACCTCTGGGGTTGTCTGGAACAAAAGAATGTAAAATGGAAAGGTTACATATGTAAACTTTGCCACTTAGGTCAATTGTGTTGATGAGAATGGCCAGAGGAAAAGTGTGACATAGCAGGGATCTTTAATAGGTTACCCACATGAAGGCCACAGCTGTCGTTATGAAGAGTATGGCTGAGGACATGGATCAAAGCAGCTAAAGTTTGAATGACTGTGTCATGTAACTGGCGAGCAAGAGGATACAAGTGCTGAAAAAGGCTTTTAGTAAAGAGAGGCAGGCAGACTAATCCAAGTCGTGATCCAAAATCAAAGTCCAAAACCAGGCAAGGGTCAGACAACACGGGAAATCCAGAAACACAAAACAAGAAACTAAAAACGAAATCAAAACACAAGGAAGCAAACACTGAAACAATGGCTCTGTAGCACACATGCAGTGAAATACTGAAACAATACTGTGCGTGGAACAAAGACGAACAAGGGGTTTAAATACACAACCAATCAAGACTAAACACAGAACAGGTGACACTTATTAGGGACACACCCAATAACAATACAGGGGTGGAGACATGACATAAACCATAACAAAACACATGTGTACAAAGTAAACAAAAGTTTGACAACACGGAAGCATGCACTGTTGTGCTACGGGCTGCTGAGTGGTTACTGAATTCTAGGGTGACTCAAAAGACATTTGCCTTTTTCTCTGTCAGAAAAGGAAAGTATAGTTGGAAATGATTTTAGTTCTGCTATCCATACAATATGTAGGACCTGCAAAATGTCTAATGACTAATACCTTTTTTTATTTATGCAAACAACTCCTGTAATTACATATTTTATATATATATATATACATACATACATATATGTGTGTGTGTGTGTGTGTGTGTGTGTGTGTGTGTGTGTGTGAGAGAGAGAGAGAGAGAGAGAATGTAAGTGTATCTGGGTTTAGGGGTGGAAGCATATAAACAAAGGAACATCTTGAAATGTATAACAGACCTAACAATAGTAAAAACAAATAATAATAATAATAATAATAATAATAATTTAATCAGCAATGAGGGGGGATGGAGGATGAGGAAGAGGACAAAGTTAGTCCCCTGCCCATGTCACACCACAATGGGCCATCAAGGAGAGATGCATTGTCCCTTATGCTGCGCATTTGCAAGTCCAAAATTCTTTTTCCTGGTTTTGTTTTCTGCGACTACGGAGGTGAGTTGAGTAGTAAGTGTGTGAACAGAGTGCTTTTAAAAATTATTTTCTTTAGTGAGAGTGTCTCTCTGTTCTTGGCTGAATTCCAAGCTGAGCCGCAGTTCCTGGAATTCTCTGTGCATCACTTCAATCAGTTCGATCTTGGCATCAATTCTGGAAAGTTTATTTTCAATTGAGAGCAGAATGTCGCTTACCTCTGTGCAGCACAGTGGTTTAGGTGATGTGGATGGTGTTATACTTGGGCTGGAGAGTGAATCGGGATGGGGTCCCTTGGAGTGGGGATACCTTTACTTTTTTTGGTGTCATCTGGTTTGTCCCTGTCCATGGTGCAGCAGAATCTGTTGTAGTGCATGTTGATAAATTCTTCAAGGTGATCCATGTTGTATAACGTTATGGTCCAGTTTTGAAATGGGAGAAAATGCGACAAGAAAGAAGGGAAAAAAGCGATAGAGAGAAAGAAAAAATATATATATATTTGAATGATCTTTGAGTTGTTTGCAGTCTAGCAGCTGGGAGCCACCATCTTGGATCACACACTAGGTCTCGATGGGTCTCGATGAGTCTCGCGTTACGCAGCCATCCTCCTCTCCTCCGATGACTAAAACCTTTCGACCTGGCCACATCCAAGGATGCATGTACTCTCAATAGGGATGTAATGATGCACACCATGTCGGTTGAAAATCTATGAAAAAATGTGATGATTCAAGTCGATTGAGATGTTAAACAAATCGCGATACATGTTTTAAACAGCAGGGGCGCTGAAGCTGTATACTGTGACTTCGCTTTACAGGTGCGATAGTAGCGAGCAAGTTGTAGCATTAGTAGCAAACATCATTCAAATCTGAGGTGTGGCGGCATTTTGGCTTTCCGAAGACTAAAAATTAAAGTGGTGAGGTGGTAACAGACAAAACAAAAACTGTGTGCAGACACTGAAAGATGATGTTAATATACACTAACAGCGCAACAAACATGACGCAACATATAAACAGTCACCACAGTGGGAAGCTCCATTTACCTCTGTCTGCACATAAAAAGCTATTAATAGGCCAAACTACACTGACCGGCGGATCAGCCACGAGAGAGCCACGGAGATCACAAGGTGCATCAGTGCTTTCATGGCAAAAGAAAACAGCCACCCCTGTCCCTAGTGAAAGGGTTTTTCATCAGCAGGGGACAATCAGTGCGTTTACATGGACAACAATAAACCACTCTTAACCCGATTATGACCATACTTTGATTAAGAAAATACCATGTAAACAGCAATTTTTAATTTCCTTAATCTAATTAAGGTCATAATCGAAGTAAGCAATAATCGAATTAAGACAGGTCGAGTACTCCTGTTTTAGTCGCATTATGGACGTGTATTACACACATGTAAACACCTTAATCACATTATGAACGTCGTGTGAGATTTTTCACCGCATTTTGCAACAGGATACGATCACACATGGCAGTTTTACGTTTTACGACGAACAAGAGAGTTCGGCTGCGTCCCAAACCGCATACTTGCCTACTATAGGCCTGTAGTGGGGAAAAATACATGTATCTCGGCTACTATATAGACGGTAAGAATGCAATTGGGACGCAGCCCACGGCTTCAAGCAGTTGTCTGTTAGCACGTACAGCATGACAAATAATTAACTGCACTTGAAGCGTTCGTAAAAAAATTAATAAAAACACCCAAAACTGTATACGGTACCATAACAAAGATGAACTGTATGTTGATACGTGAAATTCTGGAGGGACGTCGGCGTGACGCGGTGACGTAATGACGCGGGCTGTTAATCCAATTATGTTCTATAACATGTAAAACGAGAACATGACAGGAGTATTTTAAAAGCGACTCATGTAAACACCTTAATCACATTATTATCTTACTCAGAGTAAGGTCAATAATTAGATTACTGCTGTCCATGTAAACGTAGTCATTGTGAATGTGCAGAGATCTCAGCTTCTGCCGGAAAATGTGAATATGCTGATATTTCTTTAAAATATATATATATATATAAATAAATAAATAAAAATCCAAGCTAGAAAAGAGCACAGGCAAAGCCTTAGTTTGTTTAAATGAAGAGATTTCTTTTATTTGTATTATTTATTTATTTGATTTATTTTAAAATTTCAATTTAGTTTTGTTATTTGACATATATAAAAAAACAAACAAACAAACAAAAAAAACTTACTCTGGCTCTTACACCTCTACTCTGTGCACTTTGCTTCTCTAGAACTCAATTATAAATCTTGCATGTTAGCACTACTAGTATTATCCTCCGTTTGATAGATCACTTTGCTTGTATTTACACTGCCCATAGGGGCAGTGGTGGCTTGATGGTTAAGGCTCTGGGTTACTGATAAGAAGGTCAGGTATTCAAGCTCCAGCACTGTCAAGCTGCCACTGCTTGGCCCTTGAGCAAGTCCCTCAACCCTCTCTGCTCCAGGGGCACCACCTCATGTAATGTATATGTGACCAATAAAGACTAATTATCATTATTATTATCATCATTTGTAAGTCATTTTGGATAAAAGCATCTGCTAAATTAATAAATGTAAATGTAAGATATTTAAATTTCACAAAGAAATTTGAAGCATTTTGTCTGAGAAATAATAAAAGAACACTTTTTCATTTACAATTTTTCTTAAACCTCATTTTGTTGAAAAAAATCGTGAGAAAATCTTATCGTGAAACCAGTATCGTTAATCGTATCGCATCATGAGTTGAACGAATCATTACATCCCTAAGTCTCAAGCATGATTACAGTGAGGGAAAAAAGTATTTGATCCCCTGCTGATTTTGTACGTTTGCCCACTGACAAAGAAATGATCAGTCTATAATTTTAATGGTAGATTTATTTGAACAGTGAGAGACAGAATAACAACAAGAAAATACAGAAAAACGCATGTCAAAAATGTTATAAATTGATTTACATTTTACTGAGGGAAATAAGTATTTGACCCCCTCTCAATCAGAAAGATTTCTGGCTCCCAGGTGTCTTTTATACAGGTAACGAGCTGAGATTAGGAGCACACTCTCAAAGGGAGTGCTCCTAATCTCAGTTTGTTACCTGTATAAAAGACACCTGTCCACAGAAGCAATCAATCAATCAGATTCCAAACTCTCCACCATGGACCAAAGAGCTCTCCAAGGATGTCAGGGACAAGATTGTAGACCTACACAAGTCTGGAATGGGCTACAAGACCATTGCCAAGCAGCTTGGTGAGAAGGTGACAACAGTTGGTGTGATTATTCGCAAATGGAAGAAACACAAAAGAACTGTCAATCTCCCTCGGCCTGGGGCTCCATGCAAGATCTCACCTCGTGGAGTTGCAATGATCATGAGAACAGTGAATCAGCCCAGAACTACACGGGAGGATCCTGTCAATGATCTCAAGGCAGCTGGGACCATAGTCACCAAGAAAACAATTGGTAACACACTACGCCATGAAGGACTGAAATCCTGCAGCGCCCGCAAGGTCCCCCTGCTCAAGAAAGCACATATACATGCCCGTCTGAAGTTTGCCAATGAACATCTGAATGATTCAGAGGACAACTGGGTGAAAGTGTTGTGGTCAGATGAGACCAAAATGGAGCTCTTTGGCATCAACTCAACTCGCCGTGTTTGGAGGAGGAGGAATGCTGCCTATGACCCCAAGAACACCATCCCCACCGTCAAACATGGAGGTGGAAACATTATGCTTTGGGGGTGTTTTTCTGCTAAGGGGATAGGACAACTTCACCGCATCAAAGGGACGATGGACGGGGCCATGTACCATCAAATCTTGGGTGAGAACCTCCTTCCCTCAGCCAGGGCATTGAAAATGGGTCGTGGATGGGTATTCCAGCATGACAAGGAGTGGCTCAAGAAGAAGCACATTAAGGTCCTGGAGTCCTGGAGTGGCCTAGCCAGTCTCCAGACCTTAATCCCATAGAAAATCTGTGGAGGGAGCTGAAGGTTCGAGTTGCCAAACGTCAGCCTCGAAACCTTAATGACTTGGAGAAGATCTGCAAAGAGGAGTCGGACAAAATCCCTCCTGAGATGTGTGCAAACCTGGTGGCCAACTACAAGAAACGTCTGACCTCTGTGATTGCCAACAAGGGTTTTGCCACCAAGTACTAAGTCATGTTTTGCAGAGGGGTCAAATACATATTTCCCTCATTAAAATGTAAATCAATTTATAACATTTTTGACATGCGTTTTTCTGGATTTTTTTTTTGTTGTTATTCTGTCTCTCACTGTTCAAATAAATCTACCATTAAAATTATAGAATGATCATTTCTTTGTCAGTGGGCAAACGTACAAAATCAGCAGGGGATCAAATACTTTTTTCCCCTCACTGTATGCTGCCACACCAGTGTACAATTCATTATGTGTTGCTCATGTTTCATTAGCTCATTCCAACCATGACAACTCTCGATGATGGGGTTTACATTTTTTCTCCCCTTTGCCATCTCTCAAGCAGACATCAGCCTTAAGATGCCATGAAATCAACAATCCATCTTAGCCCTTGACTTGACCCTCACACAGACATGTACAGTATGTTCAACAGGCAAACACACAGCCATGCCATAAACGACACATTGTGTTAAAATAGAAAATGACATTTCCTCTAATGAAGCCCAAACCAGACTGGGAGTGGTCAGCATTGCTCGGCCATTTTCAAGGGCACGTTCAAAGCGGTCATGAGTTAATTAGGTAAATGTCATGCACTTGGAGATGTGGCCAGCGACGGCTTCCCCCTACCTGCTGTAAGAAATATTGTCAAACCCTGTGCCGACGTGACCTCATTAATTTCTCCAGATGTCTCCCGTCGCCTTGCCAGCAATTGAATGTGCCTCTTCTTTCCATTTCTCGTTGTCTTTGTCCTGAACTCTGCAACATTCACACTTAAAGAGGCATTTGACATTGAGAGAATGCCCATATCTGGCAAAAGTTGCTGGCTTGCTTTCTTCTCATTAGTTCACCACTGATCAAGGTGACTCTCTTTTTTTTTTTTAAATAGGATTATTCTGACATGACTACAAAGCGATATTTGTGATTGCTTCCTTTAATTAATTCCTTTAGTTAATTTATCTCTTGTGGGACCAGGCGTGGGGAGTAACGGGATACAGTACATGTAACGGTGTTTTGTAATCAGGATACAAAAAACTGGTAAATCCGTTACGGTTGCATGCCGACAAAATTTGACAATGAGAATAGACATGCATAGACACTCTCTCTCTCTCTCTCTCTCTCTCTAGCTCTCTCTCTCACACACACACACACACACACATACAATGGCCACCTATAATTGTCTTTGGCACTGACCTCTCACTTTCTGTGAGATATTCCCTTAAAATGATGAGGGGGATAGGCACATGTGGAACTGTATGTTTAGGCATGTACATCAGTTTCATACAGAATACACACATGCACAGCATTTTCTGCTCATAATGTGCCATATTTACTAATTACAACTTCGATTATGACTATTTTAAGTATCAGAATTCTAGGAAAATTACCTTTCCAGACTATTTACACATCAGTTTAAATACATTAATTATTTGTTACAGACCAATTTTCCATCCATTTTCAATTTGGAATTGATTTATTATTAATTACAATTGATGATAATCAGTAATAATTTATTCATTTCAGTCATTGCATCAATTCAAACTTTGTTTGTTACACCCCTAATAATTCCACATGAAAATGGGTGAAAACAGCTTCACTCCCTCAGCATTCAATATTGCTAGGTGATATGTAATGACAATTGTCAGAGCCCCTCTTCAGTATTGACTCTTCAGATCCATCAGAGTGGTGTTGACCTGACACAGGCAGACACTCATAATGAGGTGATCTAAAGCTTGAAAGTGATTTGTTTGCACACTGCATCAAGCTAATAAAGTACAAGGTCAACAGAGAGAAAGATACACATACATAAACACACACACACACACACACACACACACACACACACACACACACACACACACAGAGACAGAGAGAGAGAGAGATGAGTATGTGCCAAGAATGTGCAAAAGAACATGATCTTAAATTAGTTGCATTTCTTACATTTTCTTGAACAAAAAAAAAGCATAATTGAATCTATCCATACAGGACTTGTGGCTGCACACTGAGAGGGAGAATCTATGTTGAATGAAGGTGTATCAAGAACAGCAGCTTATTGTGAACAGATATTGGATAGATATTAAAAGAGGGGTGGAAGGATAGAAAAATTGACCTGTAACCCTCAACATTAGGATTCAAGTGGTGTTGTGGAGCTTTTTTGGCCATGCGTGTGTACACTTATTTAGATCTTTGTGATGATCAAAAAATAATGATGTCCTTACAATGATAGAATAATGTGAAACAAGCTTCTGGTTCCTAGGGTTAAGGTTAGGTTTAAGTTTAGGTGTATGCATTTAATTTGAATTAATTAGCTATGGTAATCATTATGTCAGTGGAAGGTGTTCACAAAAATGGAGCAAGAAAAAAACAAATAAAACATATGTCTCCTTATAGCCAGGTGAACAAATATGTGACCATGGTTTTAACATACAGTGAGGAGAAAAAGTATTTGGACACTTTTGTTTTTAATGAATATACTTGTTAATTGTTAATTAATATACTTCCACTGCATTTATCTACTTCAAAATTACACACAATGTATTTTATATATTTGGCCTTTTATATAATTTTATACATAGTTTGTGGACACCTTACCATCACACCCAGATGTGTTCCTTCCCCCAAAGTGCAGCCATAAAGGTGGAAGCACACAATTGAATAGGATGTCTTTGCATGCTGTAGCTTTACAATTTCACTTCACTGGAACCAAGAGGCTGTTGCAGCATGACAATGCACAAAGCATGAAACTAAATTAGAGGTACGTGTATTTACTCCAGATTTTCTCAGACCTAAATTAGATAACATAACTTCACTATCATGTGATTCTAATGTACCAGAATCAGCTGTGGTACTGTATAAAGCTTGATAATCGCTGTGATGGTTGAACATAAGTCAACCCAGAAAATGTGATAACACAAAATGTCAACAGAAATCACTTCACACATCTGCATATATCTGTTTAATGTTACGTAGATTATGTTATATAAGACCTATATAACATATATACCTCCATTGTTAATGTAAACATACATTTTATGAAATCTTTTGTTGGTGTTTCCTGTAATGGCTTAGTAAATACATAATACACATTGTAATGTATATGTAGTGAATGGAGTAAATGTGCCAAGCTACAGTAAATTCAGTGACTTCTGATTATCATCTGCAGGCTTTTATTGCAAGAGGGGAAACCCGGTGTAAATTGTAAAGTTTTGAATGTGATGTGACTATAAAAACACACAGACAATTATATAGAATGCCATAGAATTGATACAGAGTAGTCTTTATTCTCTCTTCCTGGCCAGCAAAATGACTCATCCTCTGATTAAATTCAAATGACATTTATTTCAAGTAGCCTGCTGCACGAAGCAGATAAACAAATGGATAAATAGATGGTAATGAAAGATCAACATTGCAGCCATTACCACAATTCACAAGAGGCCCGAGCCTCGTTAAATCAAACTTGTTTTTTTTCTCATTCCATTTCTCCAGCATGGGGTTTAATGACTCTGTCCGATTATCTCAATTTAATCTTCTCAGTCTTGCACAACAGAGCCCACAAGCTTTTAACAGGCACTAGACTTATCTGAAGCTATCAACTGACTCTCCATCTATCATAGCAGCAAAATTGCTGATTGGATTTATATTCTGGCTTTGGCAAAAGGGAAGGAAAAAGGAAACGATTGACCACAGTTGGTCTCATCTCATAAATGGGCTAGACATTTTTCTTGAGCCATGAATTGCAAATAAATTTCCCTGAACTTCTGAGAAACCAATGGCAGTAACTAAGCTGCTACATACTTTAGTTGCCATGAACACCTCAAATTTGCAATTCATTTGCAAATCGACTCAATCAAGACAATTTTATAATTTATTTATTTATTTAATGTTCATCCATTGGTGTACATTAATTATGACTAAACAATACATATCATCCATACTAGCTGTACGAGGATAAATATTAACTTAGGCAGTAATTCACCAGGAGAAGGAAATCCTTTGTCCTCAGTTCCTGCCTCCAATATGTGTATTTAGTTCAGGGCTATTAAAAAAGAAATAAAGGGGGGGGGGGGGGAAACCACAAGAGTAGGTAAATTGCTCCAATTCTGTCAGTTTTCATGTAGAATAAAATTTAAAGTAACAATGGCTCTGTAAAATGTGACATTAAAATAAAAGCAACATTTTGTGCATGTCTGTGGGAGTACATGCAGTTCCAGAGTCTTCAGCAATATGGTGTGTACTATAAAAGATCTATTCACTAAATGTTTTTCTTGGAACCACCTATGGACGGAAAATGGAAACTATGATCAGTAATGCTGGGAAAATGTGAATACACATTCATTCCGTATACACTTAGAGTAAGTATCGATCAAGGACAAATTTTAGAAAGATTAATTTTGCAAAGTTGCAATGAAAGGTCTTTGAATAAATAACCAAATATTGGCAAGAGCTATGCGTAAGTGTTTATTTTGTCTGTGGTTAGAATTGAAAGCAGTAGGCTCTTACCCCATCCTTACACTAATCTGCAGTGATTTCATAGGTGAAAGTCATTTAACTGACAACCTAAATAAGCTTCTACTATTACTGTGTTATTGAGCTTAACGTAAAGTTGACATCACCCTTCTCATATAGCCACATTCCCTGGGTTTGATAGAGAAGATTAAATTTGAAATTAACTTCTTAAAATTTATTTTAAGGTAACTTTATTGTCAAGTCCAATTTTACATCAACACTAAACATTCAGCATTATATGTGGAAACTTCTCCACTGGGTAAGTAATAAAAGGGAAACATGATACAATTCCTTACAGTGAGGAAAAATGTTATGTAGATCCTCCTATATTATATTTTTCTGACATTAAGGAATCTTACATGGTTAACCTTTCCAGTCCACTTATTACCATACAAATGAGCACGATTTATACTTCCTTAGCTTTTAGGGAGACATGCTAACTTTCATTTTCAAACGTCATGTCTTGTTCTTTAATTTGACCCAATATTGAGTGTAATGTTGCCTGTAATTAGCAGTGCATGCTTGTTAACTAACTTACTCCACCTGAACAGACTGGGCTTTGTATTGAACAGTAATTAAATGTGAAAACTGCTGCTGTTAACTCAAAGCTGAGCTACATGATTGTAATGGATGGTCTGTCTCACCCAATTTTTTTTCTTTTAAAAATATCTACCCATACACTTGCCTTGTACCTCAGACGGTTCTTCAGTTATGTTACACAGACATGCCAATGTGCTTTAGAACATAGTATAGTACTATAATCTACAAATGTGACCAAACCTTCACCATATATCTGTACACCATAATGTTATTGGGCCGCAATCATAAAGAATCTTGGAAATTTGGTATGGTTCTGTGCAAAATGACATGATGTTTGAGTTCATGAGTTGTTTAATGGCACCCTCAGAAGGCTAACAGACATTCAGTCTCCAAACATTTGAAGGAAAAATTGCACTGAAAATTATGTATTTGATGAGACAGTTCCCTGTAAAGCTGTAATACAATGTTTTTGAAAGTGTAATCTATTTTTAAAAAATGATAAAAACTATCCCTGTCAAAAAAAAAAACAAAACAAAACAACAAAAAAAAAACAACCTTATACTATTAATTCTCAAACATTGGTCATGAAAGATTCTCATTTTCAATGAATACTACATTTGTAAATAAACCATTTTCATTGGTTGAAACATCAAATCCAAAATGAAGATTTATTTAGTCATGCACCCATGTTGACATACTACACTGTATGGCTAAATGTTTGTGGACACCTGACTATAAACACGCATATGTGCTTGTTGAACATCCCATTACAGATTTAGTCCCCACCTTACTGTTATAATAACCTCCACTCTTCTGGGAAGGCTTTCTACTAGATTTGGAGCATGGCTGTGGGGATTTGCCCATCCAGCCACAAGAGCATTAGTGAGATCAGGCACTGATATTGGGCGAGTAGGCCTGGTGTGCAGTCTGTGCTCCTCTGTGTAGGACATTTGAGTTCTTCAACTCTAACCCACTATAACAGAACAGTGCAACAATGCTAGGTAAAGGTTAAAAAAGGTTTTATAAAAAAAAAAAAAAAAAAAAAGTGGTAAAATGCGTAGAAGTGGTGAGTCCACTGAAATTAAGGATTGCTGTCCCTTCTATGATGACTTGGATGAAATTTTGGGTGCAAGCTGGGGTCTGAGTACTTATGAAGTTGTGGTGTGAACAAGAAAGGGTCTGACATCACTTCATTGCTGAAGAGGACTAAAAAAAGAACCGGGTTCTCTTTTGAGTCCACTATATTGTCAACACCAAAAGGACTGAGGTCACTTTCTGGTCCACTTTAAGTGAACTGGGTTTGGTCTTTTTAAAAAGAACTATATGTGAAAACACCCACAGTCTATAGTATTTCAGTGGGGGACATGGTGAAACAACAGGTAGCATTTGTGGCACACCATGATTTTGGACTGTTTGGTTACTGTATGTGCAGACATTTTTATGTTCTCTAGGTTTTTTTTTATTGTATAATCAATATGCATATTGATTTTTGCATGATCTCCTAGAAACATACTTCCAGGTGAACTCTCTACTCCAGGGTTGTCCAATCTTATCCGGAAAGGGCCGGTGTGGGTGCAGGTTTTCATTCCAACCAAGCAGGAGCCACACCTGAGTCTATTGGAAGCCAAGATCAACTGATTAAATAGGTGGAATCAGGTGTGGCTCCTGCTTGGTTGGAATGAAAACCTGCACCCACACCGGCCCTTTCCGGATAAGATTGGACACCCCAGCTCTACTCTTTTAAGTTGTTCTTATTTGTCATTTTTACAGATTTTACAAAATTTGTCAATTTTACAGATTTCAGAGAGGATGAAATGTGATTACAAAGCTTACAAATGTAGTCTATAAATATCTGGGAATTAATTTACAGAAATACTTTTGGTTGAGTTTTTAGATTTGACTTGTAGCTGCAGTGCAAAGATTAAAAAGAAAAAACAAAAACAAAACAGAGGACGACATGCAAGTCTTGCCTGCTTTACTACATTTAGGGTAAGTGAAAAGTAATGTATATTTTTGATGAACTGTCCCTTGTTATGACCCGGTCTAGGTCGGGCCGCAACATACAATAAAATAAAAAAAAGAAAAGGGTTGGCGAGAACAAGATTGCGTTTGCTTTGTTTATTCTCCAAACGGAGCACCTTTTATATACACAGTGGTTTCACTCTTCAGAAGCCGGCCAAGCCAAAATAATAAACAAAAATACCCTCTAACTTTACCACAAGAAAACGAACTAATCTACAAGAAAAGAAAACAAAAATACACCGTCTTCCCTCACTCCCAAGCTAACCCAAAACCAGGAGAAAAGAAGAATCAACACAAATGGAAGGGCATGTTGTTCACTTTTGTGTTGAAAAGGAAACATGTTACTTTAATGCTGTGGGGAAGGAAATCTTGTATGCAAGCCCAGGACATGCCTAGCAGGTGCCGTGGCAATACTGAGATAAAGCCACCACTGATGCACAATTGCCTAAGGAGGGAAAACACCACTTGTATGTCTGTCAGGAAAGCTAATTATTGACTCTGGAGTAGAGATAAAAGTCGGGTGTAGGAACAAAGCTTGTCAAGGACAGTGCCATGTCATCTGTGGCAATTACTTGCTCTGATATGTCCATGTTGTATACTTATCCACCATTGTAATTCTGCAAATCAGCTCTACAAAATCTTCACCTGTGACACAATGTGAAATTCAGTCTAGTAAAAATCGCAAGAGAATATCCTGTATGTAGAATTGTGTATTCTGTTTACCTTACATACAAGTAAAAAGAAAAAAAGAATGAAAAAATCTTGCCCTTCTTTCCAAGAACATTCTGAGGAACATTTTTTTTTCTATACTCCAACTCCCACTGTGCACAAGTCTGCCCTACTGCCTCCAGCTGACTCATATCCTACACTGGTCCAAGTTGATGATTGAGCTGTCGTGTAACCTGTGTCAATGCAACTCATGAGATGCAAACAAGCAATAAAAAAAAATTGCAGCTGATGAAACAAACATTGCAGAAGAAAGAGGTGACACATACACTACACAAGTACTGTGGGACCTGTCACTTCAACTTTGCTTCATGATGTTTAACCATCACAGTGTCCTTCACAACAAACTCCTTTCCTCATCTGTCGCCTGTAGAATGCTGTGTCACCCATCAACACCAATATTTATATATACACACATTCGAGGCACTAATAAATTCAACATGCATGGTCGCCACGGCTCAGTATGTTTGTTGCTATAAGATGTTTCAACACAAACAGAGGACTCATCATGGCGCCTATCCCGAGTCGTAATATGAAGCTGTCTCTTCCACTCCAACACCCAGAGTTCTAAAGGGTCAGCTTCTAGAGGGCTCAGCCTGCCATAAAACCTTAGCCAATGCTTTTGTCATCACCCCCACCTCATGCACACTCTTTTTGTGACTTCCATTTTTCCCTACCTACTGTACTCATGCTCCGTCTCCCTGCTCCTTCTCTCCTGCTTCTAGATAACCCTTGGTGCTACATTGTTCAGGCAAAAAGCTGTTTGACAAATACACTGTGACAACACAGTGACCTAAAATTCAGCTCTCTCATAAGCCAATGTTGCACACATGGGGATAGGCATAATTGTGTCCACACCCATGGTCTAGTGAGTATACTTAGGAGATGGTGATGGATGCCCATGATGAAACTATCTATAGTATATGACAATATATGTACAATTATAAAAAATATAGTTAGTCAAATAACCACTCTTTTTAACCGTGGTCAGCAGAAAAGCTTGTAGAGTGGTTATTTGAGTTAGCTTTTCTGTCAGCTTAAACAAGTCTGGCCATTCTCCTCTGACCGTTTTTTGTGTTTCGCACCACGTCTACAGATGTTGCACATGAAAATCCCAGGAGATTTTTGAAAACACACAAATCTGTCTGTCTGGAACCAACAGCCATGCCACGGTCATGATATTATGTTGGATTGTAAGAAACCTTTAACTTCATAAGTTTTCATACAAATTAAGTTAATACATTTTACTCGTGGATTTATCAGATCTACATGAAATGTTCTGCTCCAGGATCAGATTCTTCATTGCCTTCTGTCAACATACAGATACAGTTATATCAGTTGAGTTTAACTGATGCCAGATCTGCCTCATGAACTGAAATTGCTACTAAATGGTCAGGCCTTAAGCCAAGACATTTTGATGTGTTCAGCTAAAAGACCTGGAATGGGAAGTTTTACTGTGCTGTAAAGATTTTATGGGGGACCACTCCCACACTCATTATACCAATGGCAATGCACTCAGCTTACTGTAAAAACACACACAGAGATGTACACACACACACAAACAGTCACTAGTGTTTATGTGACCTAATATGGACAGGTTTGATACAGCAAGAATATGTCTCAGACAATACTCTGAATTATTCCTGAGACTGTTTTAAACAAAGAGAATATGTATAGAATTATATTTTTACTTTCATTTAAATGTATTCATAATTTGAGCATTTTGTAGTGAATTCTGTTTTATGGTTTATAAACCTTTCTGGGTTGAGGATAAATTATACAAGTGATGAAAATGCATTTCTGACCCAATTGTATTACTTTATTTTTATTACTCATTTTACAGAAGCATTGGATGAAACATTCGAAAACTCACAGTGAAACATTTTACCTTTAAACAAAAGTAGTTATTTCGACCTGGCCAACATGCAGTTCCATGTATATTTTTGTAAGCCATTCATCGCTTGCTCGCTATCTCTCTCTCTCTCTCTCTCTCTCTCTCTCTCACACACACACACACACACACACACACAAATGTGAAGTAAAGATACAAATTAAAACCCACTGCAGGGGCATCTGAATGACAGCAACTAGTAGTAGCTCTTTAAAGCCAGAAGGGGGTTTAATTATTTACAAAGTGCCTCTAAATTATTCCAAGAGAAATGTCAAGCAGCAGGATGCTGTTGACATCCTCCCTCTGTCCACCCTCTCTGTAGTCATAGCCAATGCCATGACAAAACTGGTTTAATTGGATCGGCTCAAGACCCCACATGTATCCCAGGTGCTAGAAACTCTGAAGTTTTAAGATGGACCAGTGCCTGAGAGAGGAGAAAAAGTGTGTTTAAGTGGATGGCAACATGAGGAAATGGTGCAAGGACCCCCTGGGACTCACCTGTTGAGCTTCGTAACCACAGACACAGAAATGGGAAGTTTGATGAGCGATATACAGTAGCAATAGTAACACAAAATATGACCTATTAATGCCCTCTGGAGAAATGTGGTTTGAAAATAAATAACTGTAAAAATAAAGAGAAACTACAGTATGCACACATGAATATTTAATAATAGTAAAATGGAATTGAATAGCAATAACACCACCATTCATCACATGTAGAATAGTATGAAGTTAAATTAAATATGCAGTCATGTTTTCTAAAAAGACACAGTGTTTTTAAAAATATTCACTGAATTGATTAACAGTTTGAATCTGATGCCTTGCTGTTTTCTTGTTTTTGCTGGAGATGCGCATCATTTTCTGTTTTGTATATTTCCTTATTCTAAATATTTAGATAATACTATGTGCTTTTTTTAAAATGACATTCACACACAAATTCTACACAAGATTTGTAAGGAACAAAGTTATAATTATGGAATAAAAAACAACTGGGCATGCTGTTATAGTCTGACATGAAGCCCCAAAGTTGATTACTTTCCTATAACAGCTATGTTTTATTTATTTCATACTACAGCAATTTTGAATTCTTAAAGAATGGCATGGTGTTTTTTTTTTTTTTTTTTAACCGTGTACATTTAATGATGTGGAATGTCCTCAAACCAAATTAGTTTCGATTATCCATTATGGTATAGCCCTCGTGCCTTCTCTTTTCTCTCTCTCTCCCTCTCTCTCACACACACAAAACAGGACAGGTTGTCATGTTAGTGAGAAAGCACAATGTCTTCTGTCCTGAAGGAAAACTTACTGACCATTATAAAATTCTGACACTTGAGATGTTATATAACCCTCTCCTCATAGAAAGTTTCACCAAATCAAGAAAAAAAAAAAAAAAAAATTATGTCCATTATTATTATTAGCCTTAGATTATGTGGTGTTTTAGCCAGGCAAGTTCCTTTGTAAATTGTTACTATAGAAACAATAACATTAAACCAAGCACATCAATACAAATCTGTGTTATCTTGCAGCTGGAACTACTGTCAGAGCTGCTGTTATAGAAAATCAGTCAATACCTTCTGACCAATCAGATACAAGAATTTAATGGTGTTGCGCTATAAATAAGATTTAACCAACTCATTCCTTACTATAAAAAATATTTTTTATTAGTTTCTATTAAATAATATTACTGTATAATAGTTGTATTTGAGCAGTTCAAGGTGAATAAATTATTAATAATCTTGAACTTTAAGGAAATAATTAAAAATACGATATTCAGTTTTCATATTAATTTGAAAATATGAATTATAATGTGAGCACAGTAATTAAATTTGTTTTTCTGTACAGTTAATTTATAGGTAGTGCTATAATATTGAGTTTATATGTAAATCAAGGCCATAAAGTTTTATAACATATAATGCAAGCAGTGTGCTTTTATGCAGAGCAGGTGTCAGGGTTTTTTTTTTTTTTTTTTTTTTTAATGTGCTCAGACCTCAAGCAACATACGAACACCCGATATACAATCATGTGAAAAAATAAGTACACCCCATGCATTGTTTTTTTTTTATTTCATCCTCTTTGAAACAGTATCTATTAATAAAGTTGACACATTATCAAATGACACATAACATTTACATTTTGTAGTAATTTTCACAATTTAAAATAACACAAAGCAGATCAGTCACATGGAACAAGTAAGTATCCATCAAATCCATGAAGAATCAGGTGTTCAAGATTGCTCGACAGTGATTAGAACCTGCTTAGGGATTGCAGGCGGAACCCGTCTTATTTATACCCCTCTCATATCTAGTGTCTGGTGTTCCCTTTGTTATTGAGGTGTGTGGTGTCATCATGCCAATATCTAAAGAGTTCTGAAGGCCTTCAGAAAAAAGGTAGTGGGTGCCTATGAGTCTGGCAAGGGATTTAAAACTTTAATATCTTTAAATTATTTAAAATACATCATTCCAATGTACGTAAAAATCATCGACAAGTGGTGCGGATTTCAAACAACTGCCAATTTGTCCAGGACTGGCTGTCCAAGCAAATTCAGTCCAAGAGCAAGACCATCTGATGCGAAAACAAGTCTCCAAGAACTCCAATATTTCAACACAGGATCAGCTAGTAAGTCTTGCAACTGTTGGTGTCAAAGTGCATGCTTCTACAATCAGAAAGAGATTGCACACATTTGATCTGCATGGGAGGCGTCCCAGGAAAAAGCCTTTGCTGTCTAATAAAAACATTAGAGCAAGACTGCAGTTTGCCAATGAGCATATAGACAAAGACCAGGCCTTTTGGAATAATGTGCTCTGGACAGACAAATCAAAGATAGAGTTGTCTGGCCACAGTAACAGCAGATGTGTTTGGTGCAGACTAAGATTTTTTCTGTCTGCTGTGCAGACAGCTTTTCATGAGAAGCACCTCATACCAATTGTGAAGCACGGTGGTGGAAATGTTATGGTTTGGGGTTGCCTCACTGCCTCAGGAACTTGCCAGCTTGCATTCATTGATTCAACTATGAATTCTGCATTATATCAAAGAGTGCTTGAAGATAATTGAGGCCATCTGTCCAAAAGTTGAAGCTGAACTGAAAGTGGACCTTTCAAAAGGATAATGATCCCAAGCACACTAGCAAATCCACCAAGGAATGGCTCAAAAAGAAGAAATGGAAGGTTATGGAATGGCCCAGATAAAAGCCCAGATTTGAATCCTATTCAAATGTTGTAGGAGGATTTGAAATGGGCAATACATACAAGAAAATTCTCAAACATCTTGGAACTGAAAGATTATTGCATGGAAGAGTGGTCAACAATTTCACCAAGCCGGTGTCAGAGACTGGTGGACAAAAGCCTACAAGAAGTTATTTAAAGCAATTTTTCCTTGTAGTTTTGTTCAAGTATATCAACTTTATTAATGTTTCAAAGATGATCAACTGTTTACATGTCCAAATTTGTTAAAAAAGCCAACAATTTCCATGGGGTGTACTTATTTTATTCACATGACTTTGTTTCTTGTCATTCATCAGATTTGATCAAATGTTTGCTGTTCTAGTGGGTGAAACTAATGAACTACTTCCCTAATCTCTTTAGTGACTCAATGCTTGTTCAATCTGCTCTAAATCCTTGAACTGAATTGACATTGGTCACATAATTTGGAGATGAATTGATGAAGCAAATAGTGGATATATTGCAACAAGAAATATAAAGTAATTTCACAATACAATGTCAATATTAAGGAATGGTGTGTGTGATTACGTTTAATTTTTAAATGTGTATTAAAATGTGAACACATACTTCCTCTTGCCATCTTTCTTTTTCTCTTACTGAGTCTTTAATCCAGGCCATAGGGGTCATAATTCGGTCTGTTCTATATGGCAGCCCATTAGTCCAACACTCAGATTCTGTTTCGGCACCAGCGCAGTGTAAAGCGATGTGACAGAGGTATGACGGGAGGAAGGAACATCAGAGCATCCACTTCAGTTGCATGCATTATGCTTTCAGCAGACTGACAGAAATGACAGACCAAAGTCACCTGAAGCCATGTCTATTTTAGCTGTTGTTCATATGCCCTGAGTTGTGTACTCTGAATGAACCATAGAGAGAGAAACTGCACATAGATGGACATCCCAACAATTTTTTTGTGCATCTCCTCACGTACTGCCTTTTCAGTGCAGCACAGCCAGAGGTCGAATTGAAGTTGATGGTCTGCCTGCGTGACCGGAGAAACGAGACAGGCAGCAGGGAAGAGGAGAAGATAGAGGCAGATATCGCAGTCATTAGCATTGGGTAGTAAACAAGGAAGACCATCATATTTCATCCCTGTGTTTACTCTGCGGACCCAAGACAGACCTGCTTTAAAAGCGAAGGGCAAATCAGATGATTGTTCTTAGCAGTCATAAGACAAAAACAAATGTGATTGGTGGAAAGGGGAGGGGGTAGTGGTTGAAAAAGTTTCTTCTGTTAGTCTAGAGGTAGTGAGAGAGAACGATAGAGAGGTAGTGAGCGAGAGCGAGAGAAGGAGGCTAGTTTGAGAAGTACTGCCTACTATAATAGTACGAGACAGATCCAGCATTTACTTTCTTCTCTCTTGGGAGACTCTGACAGAAACAATTCTCGTATCCTGATGCCCCATTTTCTTTCTTTTAAGTTAGGTGTGCGGTTTACGTACATGTACACGTCCCGTTTCAATTTGCTGTCTTTGTTGCCACTCACTAGTCGGTGATTGAAGACCAGTAAAGCCCAGGACAATGCTTAAAATTACGAGCAGGAATGTGAGGAAGAAAAGCTGACCCTGGTACACAAGTAATCCAGTGTAAGCTGCTTTCAGTCTTCACAAAGCAGTCTTTGTAATGTCATTAATTATATGGCCTTGAGCGATTAATGAGTTGATTAGTCGAGACTGGAGTTTTTCCCTTCTTAATCAGGCTTGGAAATGTTTGATCATAACCCAAAACTCTGTAACGGTGATCATGATCTGCTATAAAAATTCTTGCGTTTGACATGACTACGTGCCAGTGTAAACAACCCATGGCTAGTAACTCTAGCTCTAGCTTTGCTATTTACTGGCGAAATGCCTGCACACCTTCTGAGGCTGTAAATTAGGTTAACTGGTGTGAGAAATGAAAGGTTTAAATGTGACATGGCTGGCAGAGTCAGGCAGTAAATTACCACATTTTCTCCATCTTAAGAGAATTTAGGAAAATCATTAGCAGCAAATTTACTCTAGGCACACATTGCCAGAATGCAGTAGCACTGGTGAACCGTAGGGTGATACGGAGTTACTGCTGACCATGAGACCTCTCCAGGCAGTGCACAGTAGGGAGGGGAAGAGTGTGTGTGTGTGTGTGTGTGTGTGTGTGTGTGTGTGTGTATCTGGGGTGGGGAGGGCGTATGGGCAGACACACATCGACAGGACGTTTGCATTGCTGAGGAGAATGTGAGCTAATGAAAGCTAGAGGCTGTGCTCACTAGAGTATAAAATTCACATTTGGCTAGGGCCGGCTGTGCAATCCGATATTATGAGCCCAAGACCCCCACCACACACACACACACACATACACACAAACTCTTAACTCATACTCATTCATACTCTTAGGAGAAAAGGACTCAAATAACCATCTGAAAGGAAGGCAAATGTGACAGATAGTGAGAGGACATGTTACTGTGCGCTGCAGGTTGTGCAACATGCTCCCAGAAGGAATTTGCAGTCTTAGTGGTGTTTATAAATACGGAACAGACATTTTGAGCAGATGTCACACAAATTCAGGTCAGCAAGAAATGAAGACATCTGTGGTTTGAATAGTGCAATTACTTTGCACCAACAGCAAGGAGCCTTGTTTCAAGATGGCAGGTGAGAGCTTAACAAGCGCATCGTCTTCGCTGAGGTAGGAACTCAGAAAACAGAGGAAAAAGGTATGGTGCCACCATCTTTTTGTTGGTAGCTTGCTTCTTCGTGCTAAACGGAGGCGCACTTCATGAGGTCATTCAACGGGCAGCACAAGTGACGTAGATCAGCAAGAAAAAACCGACCAATCCCAGCTGAGAAGAAATGTGATTGGATAATAAATGGAGATGTAAGTGAATGCGGCATCTTATGATTGGATTGTGATAAAAGTGATGCACTTATTCAACTGATAGCAATATCTTTGTGTACACTTTAAGGCATTTTTTTTAATGTATATGCCACATTTAATCATTTTGATTAAGCTTTCTTATAAAAATCCAGACTGTACACATTTACTCCTATACTATACTAAGCATACAAACATATCTATTACCAGTAAAGCTCAGCTGCAAAAAAATGAACAGAGAGGGAAAAAAAGAAAGAAAAAAAATATGAGAAGGAATAAAATCAGAGTGACTTTTGATAAACAGGTCTTCTAGTGGGGTTCAGAAGCTGAGTGTCAGGACAATGGAGCTGCTTTTGTTCAGTTCAAAAGTTCAGGCGCATTATGAGTGGTTGACCTGTTTTCCATGCTGTAAGCTGGACGTCCATCTTCCTCCGGCCTCACCCGCTTCTCAAGCTTTGTGGTCCTGTAAACTAGGACCGTCTACATTTCACCGTCTACACTACGACCATGGCATACCTAAATCTGATCATTTCTTAATTCTTTTTACGGGGTCCAGACTTTCTGAAAATGGTGAATTTGTCAGAAGTTGCATATATTTGCTTCCTCCTGCCTGGACAAATTGATATATTAAAATAAACGAGTCTTATTTTTAAATGAATACCAAAATACGTGAGCAAAATTAATATTAGGCAACATGCACCTAGAAGTATTAAAATGATAAATATAGGTTTATAAACGAATAGTGATAAATGATCAGAGAAATTTTTTTCCACAAAAATGTTCCACATTTTGCATTGGTTTTACAAATACTGAAATTATGCATATGTTCAGCCGTGAATTCAGTGGTCTCAGACAATGTGGAAGTAATAAACCCTAATAAAGATATATGGTTAGGGAGAAATTTTCATGTTACTTCTAACCCATCAAAGGAATTTAATTTACCCAACATCACTGCGCCCAATTGTGGTTTCTCTCTCAACAAGAGATTCAAGCAAAATGGCGTACACACACACAGATACACACATGCACAGACACACACAAACTCACACACTCTCTAATAAACGCATGGGTCAGAGGATAGAAAACTTGACCGTTCAATCAAGGGGGTCAACACAAACGACCACACATTCTTTTTTCAAGGGAAGGTAATTGGATGGTGGTCTTGGTGAATTGCTGGGTTTATTCGCATGAGTCATGTTAGAAATTAACATCATGGAGCAGCAGAAATTACCGCCATACCTTTGTAATTGCAGGACAGTGGGTTTAAACTTCAGCAGCTGCATACTAACACTACTGTTCATACTGTTCAGGCCCGCTTTGATGCATATGTATTTGAGTTATAAGCTCACACACATAAACACACACACACACACACACACACACACACACACACACACATAAAGAATGAGAGGTTCTTTGTAAGTTCAGTTAGTATGTAGGTCAGCATGTGCCTGGTTGTATGAGATCACCGAAAAACACTAGACGTTAATTATGAGTCCAAAGCTGCCCTCAATATCCTCCTGTGTGTGTGTGTGTGTGTGTGTGTGTTTGGGCACGTTGATGTGGGATGCTTTATGTAATGGGGTGAAACATAGGCGAGTATGTGCCTCAGGTGGAAACAGTGTGGCTGAACGCTGACACATCAGACTGCGTTGTCCCCTCACCAACTGCGCCCCTGCCACACGAGGAAGCAGTACTGCGTTTATAACATGGTATACTTGCAAAATATTTATGAATATGATCATTTATTGATTGTCATATTCCAAAGTATTTTACTAATTTAACTATTAACAAAGTCAGCATTTATATTCCTACCGATTGTGATTCCTGGACCATAAAAATATTAACACAATTCCATGTACATCATTTTAATACTGTAAATATGACTGATTATTGATTATCAATGATTATTGCTAATTTCATCATTACACACTTCACAATAGTCCATTTTTTATTCTAATTATTTTATAGTTTATTATTCCAAAATCTTGGAACACAAGCACAACCAAAAAAAATATTTATGATTTAAATATCATGAATATTTCCAGTAATTTTAGATTCAAGCAAAACACATACACGCACGCACACACACACACACACACACACACACACACACACACACACAAATAAATGCATTGGTCAGAGGACAGAAAACTTGACCGTTCAATCAAGGGTGTCAAAACAAACGACCACACGTTTTATTTTTATTTTTTTTAATCTAATTTGTTTATATTTTATTATTCCAAAATTTTGGAACACAAATACACCCAAGGAAATTAAATCATAAAAAATAATTATCATTAATATTTCCAGTATTTTTAAGTAAATCATTTTATATAGATCTCTTTTTACTTTTGTTTGGATTTTTCTTTTTACTGTTTTTGTAAATTAAGTGTACCATTTTAGCATAATTATTTTTACGTTAATTTTTACAATTAAAAGCAGTGCCTCAAAAAAAAAAAATGGACTAGTCTCATCCATTCCCTGACATGAATATTTTGAAATATTCAATATAAATAAAGCAAACGTCAAGCTGGAATGCAATCTTTTTAAAGTAAAGTTACTTATTAAAGTAACTAAAATGATTGCTGTTTTATATTAAAAAATATATATTTTAATGTATTAGTACAATTTGAAAATTGTGCTAATTCAATACTCAGGAAATGAAGTTGTTCCAGGAGGCATTGTAATGAATTGAGTCTTGTGGCGGATGCAATAACTGTTGAGGGTTTACGGAAACGAGAACATGGAACAAAGGTTTGTACGATGAAAACACAACACTTCGAGCATGAACAATGTCACACGAGGGGCTTAAATAACAAACCAAAACAACTGTGATTAACGAGAACATGTGAGGGACACATCCAATAATGTAACAGTGTGGAAACAGGACATAAACCATAACAAATACAGGTGTGACAAGTAAACAAATCAATGTCAAATGCAAACCCGGAAGAGCGTGCTGCATGCTCCAGCCCTTTGTGTGAGGGGAACTCGTGACCGGCATCATATTGTTCCAACCATTTTCTTAATGATAATATTATGGTATGCATTTAAGAATAAACACTATGGCCAAATGTTTAATGGCAAATTTATATTTACATTTATTCATTCAGCAGACGCTTTTATCCATATGGACTTGCAAATGAGGAAATACAAGCAAAACGATGCATCAAGCAGAGAAAAATACAAGTAGTGCTACTATACAAGATTTTTAATTGAGTTCTAGAGTAGCAAAGTGCACAGAGTAGAGGTGTAAGAGTAGGTCTAAGTGCAGAGGTTTTTATTTTTTTTTAGGGGCTTGTTATTTTTAAGTTAGGGGTTAGTTAAATACTAGGTGGATCTTTTTAGTTGACAGGTTCTGCTGTCTGGATTGAGGTTTTATTTACTGCTGGTTGAATTATCACTGTTTACAGTACCATTGCTTATTTCCTGTCTATTAAATTAATAAGAACTTCTCAATCAATTTACATGTAATGTGTTTACAAATTCATTTATTCAGTGTGTTTTTGCAGCATGGTGTTAATTTATGAATATTACAAATATGATTCATCTGTGCTCTTTACTTTGGCATTTACATTTTAACATCAAGTCTAGTCCTTTTGTTGAGAAAATGCAAATTGTATTATTCTTTTATCTTGTGCTACACAGTTGTATTCAATAACAGTAACGGAAACAGAAAGGGATTTTTTTCATTTAAAACACAGTATATGGCACATGCGATTTTTTTTCTTATTGATATTGAGAACATTTCTGTGTTAAATGTGACTTGCATGTAATGACAAGCATATGCATTCTTGTATTTATATGAATCAAACATTTTGTGGTTGTGCTGTAAATAAATGTTGACTATAAAATATGTGCACTTTATTATTGTCTGTATGTTGTTATACTATTGTTTAAATGGAAAAGAAGGTTAATAGGAATAGTAAGAGTTCGTAAATGGTGCAGCTCAGAGTTTAAATGTAGTGCTATGTTAAAATGTGATTATTAGAAAGATTTAATGGCAGGTGCCAACACGCAAACAGCTTGCGTATACACACACACGGCTAGTTCTTCGAGACATGAGAGATATTGAAAAATAAGGTGGAACTCACTGCATTACTCATTTTCTTTTATTTCTCCCTCCATGATTGTGAGTGATGAAAGAGCTGCTCCAATACAAGACGTCACAGTCCAGAGCTTGAATTTTAGACACAACAAGATCTGATTGTTGGAAAATGCTCACCTATTTATTTTAACTCTTAATAATTAAAAATCAGAAAGGGCTTTTTTAGAGTAGAAAAAAATACCACCATGCTGCATTTACATTATTATAAAAAAAAAATTCTCCTTCACAATGACTTTTTTGTTCTAAAATGTTATTGAGACGTGAAGTACGCATGTTGTGTATTGCAAATCATTCACTTAATTAGAAATAAAACGTACACTTTGTCTGCTTTAATTAGAAATTTCCCATAATCACTTATTTACTCATTATGTATTCATTATGTATTTATAATTATTTAAATAATATTGCTGGTGTTAATTATTATTATGATTATTATTATGATTTTATTATTATTATTATTATTATTAGTAGTAGTAGTAGTAGTAGTAGTAGTAGTAGTGGTAGTACTATTATTATTATTATTATTATGTATTGTTACTACTACTACTACTACTAATAATAATAACAATATAATTTATTGTTGCTGTTAATAACAACAATAATAATAATACAAATAATAATAATAATAATTTCTTCTTCTTATTATTATTATTATCATCATCATTATTATTATCCAGTCATCCATTTTCTTATCCACTTACACAGTGTGGCGGGGAATCTGGAGCCTATCCAAGGGGACTCTGGGCACAAGGCGGGGGACACCCTGGACGGGGTGCCAATCCATTGCAGGGCACAATCATACACACACCTTCACACACTATGGACAATATGTAAATGCCAATCTACCTACAATACATGGATAATAATTATATAATAATAATAATGTATTGTTATTGTTAATAGTAATAATAATAATAATAATTTATTTATTGTCCTTGTTAATAATAACATTAAATAATAACAACAACAACAATAATAATAATTTATTATTATTATTATTATTATTATTATTATTATTATTATTATTAAAGCCTCTAGAGAGTATCCCAGGGAACTCAGGGAACAAGGCCTTCACACAACCATTCACACACTACAGACAATTTGGAAATGCCAATCAGCCTACAACGCATGTCTGGACTGGGGGAGGAAACCGGAATATCTAGAGGAAACCCCTGAAGCACAAGGAGAACATGCAAACTCTGCACAAACAAGGTGGTGGTGGGAATCAAACCCTCAATCGAACCCTCAATTATATTGCTATTTTTTTTCTGTTTATACTGTATATACAGTATGGCTCTCAAACAATTTCAAGTCACCCTGTCCTTATATCATGTGAATATAATTATTTACTCTCATGGCATGAGGCCCAGTATGTGAGGTGAGAGACATTTTTGAGAACCCTCAAACCGCCAACCAACTCTGCATTGGTTTTCACACTGCTCTTGCAAAACACACACACACACACACACACACACACACACACACACACACAGAGAGATCACCAGGTGGGAGCAGTCACCTCCTGTGTCTTTACCTGTCTATCACACATATTTCCATCCTAAGGGAAATCAGAGAAATGTGGCAGTGAGAATAGCTTTCACACTGAGGGGGCGGGGGAGTAGACTACAGATTGTTTGACCTTTACATGTGAAATTTTGGAGTCATGAGTCCTTGCAGGGACAGGGGACATTTCCTTATTTGCTAGCGTTATTTATTGTGCAAACTTTTAACAGTGACAAAATTTTATATATATATATATATATATATATATATATATATATATATATATATATATATATATATATATATATATATATATATATTATCTTATTGTGCTAATAAAAAAGTGACATGATGCTTCATTTATTCTGTCTCTGTTTACAAACACTACATATATACAGACATACATTAATTCTGAACATTTAATAATTTTATATGCATCATCATAGCACATGCAGTGTGTTGCATTGTGTTTGAATTAGTGAATTAAACGGCAAGAAAAAAATAACATTTCAGAATGGTATATGGTATAAAAAAAACTATCAAAATAGACATCCAACTGTCTTCCAACCTTTCAAAAATTAGTTCAGAAATACTTTGTACAGTATTTACAAATATATGTTTTATAATTCCAACTTACCAGCAATGGCAGGTCATTTCATTTTGATTTGGATAATTAAAAAAATGAAGAAAAAAATTTAATTACATTTCTGCAGCGTGTGGGGTAAATTCTGATGTCGTACAGTAGACGGCACACTCAGCCCACCATATGCGTCTTTGCCTCTAATGACAGAAGGGCACCATAACACACCGCATAAACCCCATGATGCACACACACTCTGACCGAGCACTGACCCTGCAAACACTCATATTTGTTTAGCACACTGTGTGCCCCATACACACACACACTCACTAACGTCTTGTCAAAAGCCTTCTTCTTCATGGGCTTTACCCCATGGCTATCTGTGAGCACTGCTAACCCACATAGCAGTTTCAGAGTCCATCCAGATACATATATTATGGTGATCTCATTTTCTGTCTGCGTCTGTGTGTGTATGCGTGTTGTATAATTGGGTTTCTTATGCTACATTTTGCATTATATTCTGCAATATATTCAAATACATTGGTTACCCTTGACATGGTTGGTTAAATACTGCAATACTGTGTCTACTTTTATAAGATCAAGAACACCATGATTCATTATCAGTCACACAGAGACACTCATCTGAGAAATCTGACACTGAGGACAATGGTCAATAGCGCAAAGCAAATTGTGATTTACTCTAAGTGGAAACTGCAGCTTTCTGTAAAATCTGCATTGCAAAAGTTAATATTAGCAAAAAGAATATGAAAACAATATGTTATGCAGCCTTTGCATGTGTGTGTATGTGTGTATGAAGGAAAAGGAAGGCAGCTGGCCTGACACAAGCCGGTGCGGGCGGTAGGATTGTTATTGAAATAACACACAGCCGTCCTGATTGAGATGTATTTAGTTTAGTCACTGATGCATAGCTTGCTTTATTGAACGACCAAGCAGCCTAATCAAAACCAAATTATCTCCATATCATAAACACAAACACTGCTGGAGACAATGGAGGCAGGAATTCTCGCTGTGTGATTTGTGTACGTCAGTAATTTATCAAGTGGAGCACAATTTATTTTTATTGTTTTGAGCATAAATCAATTGTATCACAACTGATGTTCCCATGGGGCCAGGCTTATTTGTGTTTGCAATGGGTTTGTAGCCCTTGTTTGATACAGATGACCTGGTAAGATTGATAACTTACCACACAGTGACAACATTCTAACAAATATTATAAACAAAATGCTACTATACTACCCCAAGTAATAATAAATTAAACTATCATTAACAACTCATGAATTTATATATATATATATATATATATATATATATATATATATATATATATATATATATATATATATACACACACATACACACACACACACATATATATATACATATATATATATATATATATATATATATATATATATATATATATAAATAATTAATTTACGTGTAAATTATTACACGTAATTATTTAGTGCCCTCCACTAATATTGGCACCCTTGGTAAATATGAGCAAGGAAGGCTGTGAAAAATTGTCTTTACTGTTTAACCTTTTGATGTTTTGTTTAAAAAAATAAATAAAATCACAAAAATACTCTGCTCTCATGGATATCAAACAATTACAAAAGGTTTATCCAAAAAAAAAAAAAAAAAAGACAGAGAAAAAGTTGTTAAATATAGGTGCACAACAATTATTGGCACCTCCATGAATTCATATGAGAAAAATATATTTGAAGTATATTCCCACTGATATTTAAAAATGTTTAGTACACCTGGGTGACTAGGAACAGGAAAATGTTCAATCATGACTTCCTGTTTCACACGGGTAAAATATCAGGGAACACACACGCCAAATTCCCTTAGTCTTTCATAACAATGGGTGAGACCAAGGAATATAGCTTTGATGTGTGGCAAAAGGTGGTTGAGCTTCAGAAAATGGGAAGTGGCTATAAGAAAATAGCAAAAGCATTGAAAATGCCCATTTCCACCACCAGGGTAATAATTAAGAAGTGTTATGAATCAACAAAAGAAAAAAAAATCATTAAAAGAAATGTTATGAATCAACCTTGAAGAGGATATGTGTCTATATTGTTTCAATGCACTGTGAAGAGGATGGTTCGAGTGGCCAAAAAATCTCCAAGGATCACAGCTGGAGAATTGCATAAGTTAGTTGCATCTTGGGGACAGAAATTCTCCAAAACTACAATCCGAAGTCACCTACATCACCACAAGTTGTGTGGACGCATTTCAAGAAAAAAGCCTGTACTCTCATCAAAAAAAACAAACTTGAGCGTCTTTAGTTTGCCAGACACTACTGGAACTTCAAATGGGATTGGATTCTATGGTCCGATGAAACCAAAATAGAACTTTCTGGTAATAAAACACCAGAGGTGGTTTTGGTGCACACAGTGGTAGCCACATGGAAAAGTACCTCATGCCCACGGTTAAATATGGTGGTGGCTCTTTGATATTTTTAAGGCTGTTTTGCTACCAGAGGACCTGGATATTTTGTTAGGATACATGGCATAATGGACTCTATCAAATATCAACAGATATTAAATGAAAACCTGACTGCCAGAAAGCTTAAAATGGGCCGTGGCTGGATCTTCCAGCAGGACAATGATCCAAAACATACATCAAAATCAACACAAAATGGTTTACTGGGCACAAAATCAAGGTTCTGCCATGGCCATCCCTGTCCCCTTACTTGAAACCCATAGAAAACCTGTGGGGTGAACTGAAGAGGAGAGTCCACCAGAATTGACCTCGAAATTTGAAGGCTCTGGAGAGATTCTGTATGGAGGAATAGTCTCAGATCTCTTGTCATGTATTCTCCGAACTTATCAGGCATTATAGAAGAAACTGTTTTCTTGGCAAAGGGAGGTAGCACAAATTATTGACTAAAAGGGTGCCAATAATTGTTACACACCGATATTTAACAACTATTTTTGGGGGATAAACCTGTGTTTTGTTTGCAATTGTTTGATATCCATGCAAGCCGAGTATGTGAGCAGACAAGTTGTTTCAACAAATAAAACATCATATTTTGCACTTAAAAGTACAGTGTCCCAAAAGTCTGCATACATAAGGGAAATTAAAAAAAAATGTTTCATACTTAATTTATATCATATATATTTTTTTCAGATAGCCTTTAAGAATGCCTTTGACAAAAGAAGAATGTGTTGAAATCATTCTCATGGCTGGATAGGGAAGCTGTCACAAGGTTGCAATGGACTTTAACAGGAAACATGGCAAACATCACACACGACACTGCTGCCAAACAAATTTAAAAAAGACAGGAAGTGTTGCAGACAAACCGAGAAGTGGACGTCCACGAACATCCACTTATAAAGGCACCACTGATGTGGTGCAGGCAAACAGTCTCCTATGTATTTTGGGACGTTTGGGACACCCTGTATTATTATTATTATTGTCATTATCATTATTATTGTTGTTGAAAATTATCCACATTAGTGGATAATAAATATAAGTCGTACAAAACTACCATATTAACAGTGGACCGCAAAAGCTTTGCTACAAAATCACCAGGAGCCACTTTGTGCTGTCAGTAGTTAATGGTGGGATAATGGTGATGAGTCACACACTGATTTTATTACAAGAGGTCCAGCAACAGTTTAGATTATTCATACTGTTCATATGTTTGTTGCCAGATTATTTTTCATATCATGGATGTGGTTGGAGGTCATTAAACATGTGTAAACTCTTCCTGATTAAAAGGTATATTATCGCTATGACAATAAACCACTCGTACTGCAGGTAAACAGTCCTGGAATTATGATTCTTCATGCTGAAGTGCACACTGATGACTGATGGTATGTATTAGCAAAGCTAAAGTGGTATATCATATGACTGGGACAATAAAGCCATCTGGGTCCAGTGGCATCCGTTTATTGTGTCTTGGAGAATGAAAACATGAAAATGGTGGAAAAGGCAGACATTTAAGAAACTGCTGAAAATTCTAATTGGAGGCTGTTTGGAAGAAGTGATTCTACAGTTTAAAGCAATACTCAGTGAAAATAAACGCAGAGCTAATAGATTGCTTCAGTTTTAATATGAATGTAAACCTACTTATTTTCTATTCTTGAATGTAAAATACCATGATTAAAATTGCAAGGCCAGTATAATAATATCAATAACAATAATAATAAAAAAATTATAATTTTTATTAAAAGAGCCATATGATGATATTGGATCCATGTCAGAAGTGGGTCATCGCTTTAAGCTTGTTCTGTGGGCAGTGCTATTCTTTCGACACTTACTCCTCTCACACACACACACTCACCACCATGAACTCCAGATAAACCTAGGTAAGCACAAGCATGGGACATGGCTTATACGTGACTGGTCTTTTGGACCTTTAGCATCTTTTTTTTTTTTTGCTGGAAACTACCTTCTTTAGTGCACAATTCTGAGTTATTCTGAACCCATTTTTTGTTTTGTTTATAAAGCTTAATACTTTTACTAATCCCTTCTAATACAGGCCCATTTAATATGATATAATATGATATAATATAATATAATATAATATAATATAATATATAGACTCAGCACTCTTGGGTGATAGAACATTAAAACCTATTTGATTAGATTAACATTTAGAGTGTTAAATCAGTGCTGTTTTTATTTTTTATTTTCATAGGTTTATACTTTAAATATATATTTTAAATAAATAAGCCATGAGGTTTAAGCAATGTGTAATGGAGCAGCAGATAATGTACAGTTATGTGACTAGCCAGTATATTGGGTCTAGAGGATTCATTTTCACGCAATGGTTGCACTGTAAATATGAAATTTAATTTTTACAAGGTACATAATAAATTTTTTACAAAGTACATAATTTATTAAGTTATTATGAAAATTGACTGGTAGAATTAAATATAATTCTATGTGCTTGCTTTTTTTTTTTTTTTTTTAAATATGCATTTTTGTATGTACTCTATGCACTTTTACTACTGATTATGCAATGAAAATTAATTCACAATCCACACCATATGTAATCATCACTGATCTTAATTCTCCAAGATCGCCTAGTAATACTGTAAAGATTATTTTACAGCAGAAACTGAAAAATTATACTGGTAAAAGTTTGCATTTTATATTAAGTGGTGCGAAATGTTCCATGTTAAAACATGAGCAGTGCTTCATGAAGCATGCTGAACCAAGCATAATCTGTCCTTATGTTCACCCTCGAAGGCCATTTGGGATTAAAAATGGAAACAAATAAATAAATTAAAAGCAAATGAAATCCTGCAAACCAATCTTCCATCGAGTGGGTGACAATTTTACCAGGGTTCATCTGGAGGACACACCGATGATGATGAAGCTGATGCTGATTGATGCAATGCCTACATCTCCACCCACTTCAGGCTGTCCTGTCCCATTGGTGCTTTGCCTAAGTTAAAACTGTGGCCACCCGCTGCGATTTTACCCCAGAAAGACCTCTCACCCACAATTCCCTTATTACTTGAGTTATATCGGCTCATTCCCGCCGTCTTACACCCCTCCCATATCAGCTCTGTTGTCTACTCTCTACTAACTTCCACTGTCTGATCCAAAACTCTCTAGGTTCGTTTTCTGAAATGATAGGAATTAGGGATTGGAGTTTTTTTATTAATCTATTGCTTGTGGATGAGTAGTGATGAGGGGAATAGCTTTATCTTCATTAGTGATGAGTGCCTTATATTTAGTTTGGTCCTGAAATTTCTAGTGTCAGTCATGTTGAATGTTATGGAGCCTGAGTGTGTCACTTCATCCTCTGCCAGGGATATTTAGATCAGTTTCCCTTTAGCCTACATTATCACAGGCCAACAGCTGGTGCAGCCTATAGGAGGACAGGAGCAAGACTTTTTTTTTTTTTTTTTTTTTTGCCTTTCCCTCCTGTCTCACCCAGAATTAATCCTGACACCTTGACCCTCAGCTAAATTCTCAGTGCCATGTTGTGGTCTGTAGCACAGATTGGGGACAAAAAATTTGGTCAAAATAAATAAATAAATAAAACACTCTGTGTCAGTCATGCCTCCATGCCTGTCTGGATTAACACAAACTATTAGGAAGGAAGGGGAAAAGTTCAAAGCATCACTTGATAAAACTAGGACACTCCCAATCGAGAAAGGAAACTCAGGAGAGATTATAGTGTAAATGTATTTAAAATTGATCCTAAAGAGATGATTTTTGAGAATAGAAATTCCACTGAACCTTGAGTCCTATCTGTATTTACCCACTAGGGGCTGTAATGAGATACAGTGAAATAGAGATTACATGATGCACACATTTTTTTTTCCTTTATTAAATTTACAGTACCTTTAAATATTGTTCTGATGTTCTCAAATGTTAAATATTTCCTTATGAAAGCTTTTGTGGCCATGATACATTAATTTATTTTGAAATATACCAATACAAAGTTTAATACAAATCACCGTTATCCTATAATGGAGCATTTCTATCCTGGTGGGAGTGGTCTCTTTCTTATCATCACTTTTGCATGATGATGATGATGATGATGATTATTATTATTATTATTATTGTTAGTTGTAGTATTATGCAGTTTTGACTAATATTACAGTAAGATTGAAATGGGTTTTTCAGTGTGTTTACAGATACAGGGAAGCAGTCTTATAGTAGATCTGTAAATAAATAAATAAATAAATAAATAAATAAATAAAATAAAAAAATGCATACAAACATAAATAAAAGAAACTATGTCCTTACCTAAAGTTCACAATCCATCTATTATTCACTCAACAGAGTGCCTTTCAATAAAATATCATTGCTAAAAACACTCAAAAGGCAAATGTATTTCTGTAAATGTTCCTTATTCATCTGCCTAATCGTATTTTTAGTTCACTTTTATTTCCCCGTTATTTTACTCCATTGCAAACAAAGTGCTGCTCCGAGCTTTTAAAACGGGGTCTCAGCACAGTGACATTAAAATGACTAATCCATTTCCATTTTGAAAAAGCCTTCACCACATGCTTTTACTAACCAACAAATTAATACATTTATAGAGAAACCTTTTCCTCCGTCTTTTTTTCCTCGTTTTTTTTTTTTTTCCAGGTTTTACTTCCTGTAGAGGACCAAACATACAAATGGGAGCATTGCAACAATCTCAGCATGAATAGTTCATATGCTGAAATGTTGCTCATGTGTGCATTTTCATGGTTCAAGTCATATCTAAATGGAAGGATGCTCCTCTTGCCCAAAGATCAACCACGGTTTGAGGGAAAGGGATGATATATTTGCAGTTCTCTATATGTTTTTCCTAGTGACTGAAATTTTGTACATGCAAGCAAAGAGAGAATGGACTATGAAATTTTGGGGAAAGTCCTTCTATTTGATTAATGGAGATGTGTATGTACACTTAATTAGATTACATTTTAAAAATAATAACTGTAAAAAATCCGATTTTTTTTTTCATTTAAAATTGGAAATAAACAAAAGGTTTTAGAATTTTGAATTAAAAATGAAAGATTAAGAAAGTAAATGTTCAGTATCTTGAATAATTAATATCAAGACTATTCAACTGTAAGCAAATATGTTAATCTGACCATGTTAACTGCTTTGTACAAAAGGCACAAATTGTGGAGTCCATGCCAGCTCCAGTGCACACTGTCATTAAAGCAAAAGGGGGACATACCAAATATTAAGAAACTCAGAAATTCATGTAAATATTTTAAAGATTCAACCTTTCACTCAAGTTGTTGTCAGTAATATAATTTGTAATACAAATTGTTGCATTAAATTAGAAAATAATGCAAAATAGTGTTCTCAGACTTTTGGACCCCACTATATTTATTGATCTAAACATAATAATAAAATGCGATCTTTCATCTTTTTTGTGGCTGGTCTTTAACACTAAATCATGAGTTCTGAATCTAGGGCAGCATCCTAATCCAGGACATGAGAAATGAGACCAGATGTAAGCAGTTGTTATGTGAATGCAGCACCGAATATACACACAGTGTAAATACATGTGGTACACATATGGTAACCTCTATAAGTGAGCGACTCAGGGTCAAAGACAGTCCTGTGTATTTGTTTTATTGTGATGCACTTGTGATGCTACACTAGTACTTTGGCACAATTGTCTTATACTTACACTATTTGCCTCTGTTTTGTATTTCAAGTGACATGGCAATCCTGGGGACACAATATGTATGTATACAAGTATATGAATGGGACTACTAAAAAAAAATCAACTTGCTGCAGTACTGTATCTGGCCATTAGGGGGCAAACAAAGGACACAGACTTCACTGCATTTAGAGCAAAACACAAATGGCCATGATTCTGACACAATGGGGGTGTTGTCTAGCCCATGAGAGTAAACACCTACCGGCTTGGGAGAGAAGGACTCGGCAAAAGATGCTTTTAATAAGAGCAGATTAGCACCGTGCTGGGTTGGATGTCATACACATGCACAGAGATGTAGAATTCTCTCGCACACGCACACACAATGCAGTTAGTAGCCTCTATATCTCACTGTGCCTAAGCTTTTGGACTATCTCAGGCTCCCATTGAGCCAGAAGTGAAACTCTGCCTCTGATCCTACAAGTGAGGGCCAGAAAGAATCAAAGAGACAGGACAGTCCAAAGAAAATGGGTTTGAAAAAAGAAAATGCAGGACTCCTGCAGACCTAGTGTTAGCCTAGAGCTATGAGAAGTGCTTGACTTTTCTCCCACACACCTTCATCATTCTTCTACCCTTTGCTCTTTATCTACGATGGCAAACTCCACATCAATGCCCCAGCAGGGAACTGGCACCAACCACATGTAAACCGAGAGGTCATCCTCAGCACGTTTTCTTTTTCTCATTCTTCAGTCACCCAGGAAAAGAGCACGACTTTCACATGGGATGAGCCAATCACTGGATTTCAAGTCTTTAATAACAGAGAAATGGCTAAAAGTAGCGTGAGAGAGAAAGTACGGATATTGTATTAATATTTCAAAGAAAAGGTAAATCAGCGATCTAGAAATACTGAACAGCATTCACAGAGCTCGTTGCTGAATCTTTTTCACACTTTACAAAATGTTCCATTTGAGCAGAATTAAGAACATGTACAAGATTTCTGCTTCATTTACATATCAAGCTGTCAAGGAGATCATTCAAATGGATCAGCAGCATTCAACGTGACATGTAAAGGACAAATTCATACGTGTTCAAACACAGAGGTAAACATACTGAAGCAATATGGTCTAATTACACCGTCCAACTGCCAAACATCTAAGAAGGCAGACTCATGTATTTTCTCACAAATGGTATTGCTATGTATTGATAGACTCATAGCATCCATCAGTAGTTTCAACACAACCATCTTCAAGTAGCACAAGGGGTCTCAAACATTTTGCAGCTAGGGACCCCTTTAACTTGTTAAAATTAATTTCATGGACCTCCTCAGTACAAATGTATTTTATGAACATAATCCAACTATTTAAACTATTAGTCTCATTACTGAAATAGGTGCAATCATATTGTGGCTATTTATTGGGGATTTAGAGATTTTACTTTATTCCTGAACCTTCCAATAAAAGAACACGGGGCCATGCTGGCATTATTTATAGGCCTACTTGTTTTTGAGTTATTGAGGTTTGAAGTAAACCCATTCATTTCAAGTGGGCAATGAAACAGACTAATAACAAGAATGACTCAATCATAACTGTAATAACTTTGATAATAGTGGATGGCGGTGTTGTAATTTTATATCTTCAGTGAACAGAGGCAAGACCAATCAGACAGGGTTTATATGAAAACACGTGGAAACACTCATGTCTTATTGGCTGACAGCTCTCAATTCTGCCAAAGCTAATTCTAGCTCACACAGTCCGTGTGAGGAAAAACGGAAATACGCCGATTTTTCTTTTTAACCAGTAAAGGGGTTAAAACTGAAACAGTAATATACTCTCATGTTGAGCAGGAAAGCAAGTTGTGTAAATGTCTATATGAGTTCCAGTTCATGTGAACATGATATGAGCAGAGCATAAGGAAAGATAATATACTTTGCATGGCACTATAGCAGCTAAACCCATAGCTTAGTTGTGCATCCACTTGGCTAGCGACACCAAACTAGCCTAGTTAGAAAAGTTTTATATTTTATCGGTCTGGTAGTCCTACAAACAGTGACAATACCCGAGGCATGTTTTATGATCAATCCAACTTTTGCATGTCATACATTGACACACAAAACTACTGAGAGTTTCACTTTGTAGTGTATTTTTGTAGGTTTGATAGGTTTTGAAAGTAAAATAATTAGTAATCTGATTATTTTACATGCAGTAATCAGTAATGTAATCAAATTGCCATTTTAAAGTAGTAATTAGTAATCTACAGTGGATTACTTTTTTTTTTTTTTAGTAAATTACCCAACACTGATTGTGACATTGTCTGCTAAAGTATAAAACTTGATATTAATTTAACTGGCAAGAGCCAATATTTCCTAAGATTTACTGAATCAAGTGTTCTCCACCATCACGTATCACCATCAAGTATCCAATAGATTACTACTACTCTTCCAGACCATCAATGGATTGAAACAGTGGGTGTTAAATTGACTAACATACAACTGTAAGCTTGGACCAATTAGCAGCAGGTTTGAAGACATTTTAATGCAGTTTTGCCCTTTGCGGTCCGTTTGCCATTTTCAACGTTAGAGAAAACTGCAACACATAATTGTTTCATTATGGTGATGACTTTTTTTTTTAGCAGGGAGCTTGTTAGGTTGATGTTTTGGGTTAATGTAACCGCTATTGATCCATGTATTTATGCATCCCACGAGCCTACAACTGGCATCTAATGCACCAGCTGAGAGACTTTTACAAAAAGGCCAGATTCTGTGTTCGCTGGGGTTTTCCATATACCCTCTCTGTGTGCATCTCATCAGGCACACTCACATGTCCAAATCCTATGTCTGAGTGACTGCATACCCACAGGCTACTATAATCACTGTAGTCCATCAGAAGAGTGGTATCAAAGAAAGACATCACATGTGTATTAAAACCGCCCACACATACATACACACACACACACAGGAAAATACATGGAACATGAACCAAGGATAAACTTGGACAGGGCACAAATCATTTCCTCCCCAATGGAAAATGGAGAGAGAGAGAGAGAGAGAGTGAGAGAGAGAGAGAGAGAGAGTGAGAGAGAGAGAGCGAGAGAGAGAGCGAGAGATGACTAGATGATGGGCAGCTGATATTGATTGGCTGATGCGCAAGGTATGGTCTTTTTTTTTTTCATGGGATTGCCAGTGGCTTGTGATTGAATACACTTGATGAATAAATGCATTATATGTCTCCCTGAGTTTTTATGTGGGAGTTAAGCATGCCTGTGTACTGCTGTTATGTACTAATATTTCCTCCAGAGGTGCTGAGAGAGAGAGAGAGTGTCCAAAGGGCAAGACATAATGAGTGCATCAAGTTAGTAAGTCCAAACTAAATTTGAGTTTCATCTGCGCATGTATAAATGCTAATGTTGTTCAAAATGAATTTATACGAGCAAGGTCGATGTGACTGGACATCATGCAATTTAATACTGTCACAAACAAGGAGTCAGGCAGTGTGCAGTTATAACTAAAAATCTTTAATGAAAAATCCAAAACACAAGGCAGAAGAGCAGTCAAAAACGAGCAATGGTCGAAAACAATCGATTGTGCATAAGGCAAGAATAGGGAAAAACACTTTTTAAAAAATGAAGGAAGAAAGAGGTAAAAGGTTTAAAACAGAGAACAATCAAAAGAAAACCCCTCAGAATCATCAATCAGAAGAAAGAACAATTCTTTGCAGTGAACATGAGAAATGTGAGTCCTTGAATGCACTAAGAGATGATTAAATAAACAGGAAACTGGAGTGTGTTAGAGTTCAGATGAGTGAGAGAGTTGAATAGGCAGGGCTAGATTGTGTACTGGTAAGGTGGCTTTTAGAATGTTGGTGGAACTGGAGATGACAAATACGAGTGATGTCATAAGAACAGACATAAGAACATTAACCTCACCGCCAATACCAACATCAACCTTTTATACAACTTGAGTGATTATAAATTGTTACAAATTTGCTTGCATGAGACCATGTTGTTATACATAACTGAAGCTCAAAAAGGAAAAATAACTGCCCAAGTTCTTTCCATCATGTAAAGCTCTGTTTTTTCAATCTACATTATGAGGGAGCACTATCAAATATCCTACTCATTCTCTCTTATAACCTGATCTCTACAGTTTAATTCGGAAATGGTCTTGATGAATAGCGTATGTTCTTAAAAACTGACACACAAGTGTGTGATTACACGCACATGCAAGCTTAGTTGCCTAGCACTTCCAAAATCTCTTCTTTGAATACTATCACCATCAGTCATCCCAGGGCTCTTTTTAGCATGGCATGCCTTCACCGAATGGAAACATATCTGTCAACAGTCCATTTAGACACATCCAACCTATCCATCTCTCTGTCTCTCTCTCTCTCTAGTCCACAGACACTCTCTCAATCTCCTTGTCCCTCTCGTCTCTAACAGAGTGTGTAGCCTTTATATACTGTATTTCTCTACACCCCCTCCCTTGTCTCTGCTATATAACTTCCTCCCAGACCTTGTTTCTGTCTATTTTGACACAGTGTCTATTACCACGTCTCTCATACACAGACACACTTTCACTCACTCGCACTTTGTGTCTGTGGGATGAGGGCTCTTTCCTAGCTTCCTCCGTGCTGACTCCAGAGTTTTTCACTCAGCCTGCTAAAATAAACCTCGCCAGGCCCAGGGCCCTGTGTAAATAAGCAGCGAGCTGGGCTTGCCCAACCCTAGCCGAAATAACTGATGTAAGTGATTGCTCCTTTACCTCTCTGATTAAAAGAGCGGCCCGCAATACTATACAGGCACTAGTTCAGCCGAGCAGAAAAAGCCAACCCTCAATCTAGAGGAAAATAAGCGGTGGGGCGTTGTGATTGGCAGGGGCCCAGCGAAACAAAAATTTTATAGGTGGTGTGGGATTAGTGATCGTGCCTAGCCATGTCGAGCACTAGACTAAGGCTAATGTGCTTTAACGATTGCCTGATCCCTTCAAGGATAGTTTGGGCACACGGTGATAGATTTCTTTAGATGCATTAAAGATGGCTTTGTCATAAGCCAGAAGAAAATCTGGTCAGACTGACCGTGCGTCTTTATTTCCCATGGCACGTTCCGCAAAATTATACATTTAGGTCAAAGGAAAGAGCCAACTGAGAGGACACACAAGAGTACGCATGAGGTCAGGTGTAGTAGCAGAGCAGACTGAAGTCTGTTGCTGCTAGATGTTTGCTCTTTTACATTGAGCTTAGACCAATTTCACAATGATTAGGTCAAAATATGGAGCTGTTGCTATTTGTCCCCAGTCCCCATTTGCTGCCTATGGTGACTGCACACACAACTGTGATCAGATTAACTCAGATTCTTTTCATAGATGTTGTTAAACACTAATAACAAATTTTATTATTAAAGCAGCTGTCTCTCACAGGAAAATAAAATAACTGCCAATTACAAACATGAGACTCAGTGGGGTCCACCAAAAGCAGTAGCTATGCACATTTCAGCATGATTTTGCTGATCGTGGGCATTTTACTGCCTATAGCTGCCACACTACAGGAGCTGCAAGCCCCATAACCCAAATGCCAGCTGCTCCACAAACACCAGGCTCTAGTGCCTCAGAGGCACATGAAGAGCATTGTTCATGGTGAACACAGGCACGCGACGGCACTGGGTAGCTATGAGAAGAAGAAAAACAAGAAGTCTTTGTCACATTTACATTACAGCACAGTGAAAAATTTTTATTCACATATCCCAGCTTGTTAGGAACTCGGGGTCAGAGCGCAGGGTCAGCCATGATACAGCACCCCTGGAGTAGAAAGAGTAGAGACTGACTTGCTCAAGGACCAAACAGTGGCAGCTTGGCGATGCTGGGGCTTGAACCCCCAACCTTCTGATCACTAACCCAGAGCCTTAACTGTTGAGCCACCAATCAGGGCAAAGAGAGCTAAAAGAACAGAGCAGAGGGAAAGTCCATGGCATCGACAAAACAGCAGAAGAGCATGCAGAGCCGATAGTCAGACACAAGACAGATCAAATACACATTATGAAAGTAATCAGGAGCTACAATTGACTACAAATGTGGATCTGGTTCGGATGACAAAGGCCAGGAAATGACATTGACTTTCGCTTGGGCCTGTCATAGATTATCACAACCTGATAATCTGATAAACTACAAAGCAAACCAGCTCACTGATATAGTCAAGGTTTGAAGCCATATACTGTATAAGGAAATATGTAATGTTCAAATAGCTAACACATATTGAATTCATATTCATCCATTTTAAACAAAGTTCACTGGGACATGTTTGTGTCCATATCTCTAAATTAGCAGTGATACATGAACACTAACATCTCAGTCATGTTCACAAATAGTCACGCCAAGGACCAAACAGAGGTCAGTTCTACAAAAAATTGACAAATGACTGCCAAAAAACTCAAATGTTATTGTTCTATACTGTTACAGTTTCCTCCTTTTGCATCAGGGTTCCCAGCTTCTGTTTGTTTAGATTTCTGCCTACTTTTGCCCATCACCATGGACTATACGATGTTGGATTTTCCTAAATAAATACACAGCGCAAGCATTTGCCTCGAGCCTCATTTGCCTATGTTACTTCCATAGATACACAATCAGGAATATTTAGCTCATTCTTTTTTCATACACCTCACAGCTTCATAGTTTCAAAGCAAGCACTCAATAAAAGGACGAACTAACACACTGGCCAAGGATAACTAGTCTAGAGTATCACAATTTCCCCTTGCACAAAGCACTGGAGCATGCAGTGTGCTCTGAAACCCAAAGCGCAAGCTTAAAGCGTGAGCTATCTAGTAACCCCGGCGAGCCTGCCCCAGCCTCATACCTGACCCTCGGCTCCTTGAGGAGCCTGCTATCTGTTGAACAATACCTGCCTTGGGACCTGAGGGGCATTTTGCCCAGAGGGTCAGGACCCGCGGGGTTGGGCGAGTGTTTTCTAGCGCTCCGGGAGTAGAACCTTTGAGGGCGGTTGGGGGTTTCTGTCACGATTTCCCCATGCACAAAGCTCTGGAGAATGAGGCACACTCTGAAACCTGAAGCGCAAATATGTGCTTTAGTGATACTGACTTTGTTTACTTCTGACGTGTTTTGTTATGGTTTATGTCCTGTCTCTGCCCCTGTATTGTCAGTGGTTGTTCCCTTATGTGTCATCATTAGTCTCAGCTGTTTTGTGTTCACCCTTGATTATGTTTAGTATTTAAACCCCCGTGTCTCATTGTTCGAGGCGAAGTATTGCGTGTATTCAGAGTGCCAAGCCTTTGTTGATCGTGTTTTGTTTCATGGTTTTTGATCTCGCGTCTACTTTCTCGTTTTGTGTTTTGCTTTGCCTAGTTTACACCCGTTTGCCGATCGCCTGACCTTTTGACTGTTTTTGGACCACAGTTTTGATTCACGATTTGGATAAAGCTCTTATCTGCATTTGCATCCATCCTAACCTAGAAAACATGACTGAGGCAATTTAATAAAATAAAGAAAACTAAACAATTTTTGTATAATTCAAATGTAAAAAAAACAAACAAAAAAGGAAGATAGAAAAATGGAACGGGTGAGAAGTTCCGCTGATGAGTGGTGTATCCTCCAAGACACAAATATGGTTCTAGAGTATGAAGTGAGAAAGTCCTAGAGTACAAATTTCAAAACAATATAATATAAAATGGCAACGTCTCTACAGGTTGCAGAGTTTCTACACTTTTTTTCACAATTTCCGCAATTTCTAGCATTTTTCTATTATTATCTGACTCACAAAGTATAAAATAATATAACAATGACACGAAATGTGCACAGACAGACAGACACACACAGGCCACCTATAATTGTCTTTTGCACTGACTTCTCACTTTCCGTGAGATATTCCCTTAAAATTATGTGCATGTTGGGGACAGGCAGAAAATACATACACATGTAGTCGGTGAACAAGGTGGCAAACAGACGAGATGGAGTAGTTGCTGAGGGACACTGAATGGGCTCCAAGGTGACCATGGTAACCACCAATCACTGCACTCTACAACTTCAAACCCCACAAGCCCACCTGGCCTGAGTATGCTTTTACCAGAGCCAAGTGCATCCTTCATGTATACACACATTTGCACAAAAGAATGAGATCTTATCCACAGATGATTGGGTATTACATAACGTACTTAGTTTTAAAAGTTCAAATGTGCTGTAGGTTGTGCAAGTATATATATATATATATATATATATATATATATATATATATATATATATATACACATACACACATACACACATATATATACACATATACATACATACACACACACACACAATTCCAAAAAAATGGGATGCTGTGTAAAATGCAAGTAAATGTAAATAAAACAGAATGCAATGATTTGCAAATCTCAAACTCATGTTTTATTCACAGTAGAACATAAACATGTTTAAACTGAGGAAATGTACCATTTTAATGAAAAAATAAGGTCATTTTGAATTTGATGGTTGCAACACATCTCAAAAAAGTTGGGACAGGGGCAACAAAAGGCTGGAAAAGTAAGTGTTTTTATTTAAATTTTACACAGTGTCCAAATTTTTTTGAAATTGGGGTTGTATATAAACTCACATTCAACTGATTTTATTTCCAGCTAAGTTCTTAACATGTGTGAATATTTGTATAAACATAAATACATTCAACAGCTGAGATATAGACTGAACAAGTTTCACAAACATTTGACGAACAGAAATGGAATAATGAGTCCCTGAACAAAGGGAGGATCAATATTAAAAGTAACAGTCAGTATGTGGTGACCACCAGCTGCTTTAAGTACTACAGTGCATCTCATCCTCATGGACTGCACCAGATTTGTCAGTTCTTGCTGTGAGATGTTACCCCACCAAGCCACTTGCAAATTGTCAATCATGTCTTGGGGACACATGGTTACATGTAATTTTCCACTGCAAGGACAATCAGTTGTCCTTCCTGTCTCCCTATAGCACTGTCTTAGGCGTCTTAAGTTACAGACATTGAAGTTTATAGCTCTGGCCACATCTGCAGTCCTCGTACCTCCCTGCAGCAGGCCTATGGCATGTTCACGCAGGTGAGCAGGAACCCTTGGTATCTTTCTTCTGGTGTTTTTCAGAGTCAGTAGAAAGGTCTCTTTAGTGTCCAAAGTTATAGAAACTGTGACCTTAATATATAAAATAAAGAAAGAGAAAAGGAAAATATAAACAACAAATAAACAAGAAGAAAGAATAACTAAATACAATAAAAGAAATAGAAGATGAGAAACAGAGTGAGAGGATTGGAAGGAAACAGAGAGAGAGAGATAGAGATCAGGAAGGCGGCTGATGGTACAAAGAACCCGAGTGTTAAAAGTGCCGTGTGTGTGTGTGTGTGTGTCAGTATACTTCATGGATAAAGCTGCTGGAGTAAAAGCTGCCTGGTTCATGCCTGATCTGGGAACAGCAGGCAGATCAAATGGGCTCAACTAATCCAGAGTTGGAGTGTTCTGGCTCTCTTCACCAATCACACCATTCCTCAGACTTCGGTCTTCTACAGTGACTTATATTCCCCACTCCCTCCCTTCCTCCCTATCGGTCTCATTTTAAAATAGTTCTTTTTGTTCATTCATTTATTTATTTAATTGTATGTACTTATTTGTTTTTGTTTTACTTCAGGCCCAAATTAAATCAGTATGTTGCACTCAAATCTCAAATGACTACAAACTGATGTTTGTCAGATATTAACTCTTTTTTTTTTTTTACCCTATTTTTCACACTTCTATATCACATTCATAGACTTCTTTTTTCTCTCCTGTTGGTGATTTTTCTTTAAAAACAAGCCACAATTGAAACAATCCATTAAATCTAATTAAAAGCTACCTGATATCTTTTTACCAGTTTTAGGCACATCCACCAGGATTGTATTTGTGTAATAAGGATTAAATCGCAGAAGCGCAGCTTTTTCATTTTGCATTTACTTAAAGGTGCAGTTTGTAATTTTGAAAGCCCTCTGCTGTCTGCAAGTCAAACTGCAAGTGACTGAAAACACTGACAAACCTCTCTGACCCCACTATCTCTACTGAAACTTAATGTTACTCCCGAGATGCCTTTTAAGGAAAAAGGGGCAAGCTAATGTCCAGGCTGTAAAAATCTTGTTTAAAACAACAACAACAAAAACAACAACAACTTGTAAAACTGAAACTTGAAATAAAGAAAACAGTCAAATGTCCACAAAAAAAAACCCCACTGTATTTCTAAAGTATCGTTGCCATTAAATGATTATTAGAGCGCTAGAAATATTTTTACACTGTAAACTAAACTTTAAGCATCCATTCTTTGCAGTAATGGGGCAAATTTGCATTGTGGCATGGCATGACCTCTAAGCAGTCATCAATTATGCAACAGTAAAACTAATACTTAATCATGTTCTTTGTACAAAAGCAGTCCAGTACAAGTACAAATACTTGCATTTTGTATACTGTATTTGTTTTAAATATTTTATATTTATTGCTCGTGTGTTTTATATAAAATTGTCCTTCGTCAAATCACATCTTAACATATTGTGTCAGAGCCATTTATACAGTGGGGAAAAGGAGTATTGGACGCGTAAACATTTTTTTCAGTAAATTTATTTCCAATGAGGTTATTCACATGAAATCACCAGACATCAGTATTAACTCAAGAAATCTGCAAATATAAAGAATTCACAAGATTAAAGTACACAAATAAATTTGTGTTATAAAGTGGAATGACAGGAAAAATTTGTAATTTGTAAATTCCTCATTTGTAAGTCGCTTTGGATAAAAGCATCTGCTAAATGAATAAATGTAAAAAAAGTATTGAACACGCTAAGAAAAAGCAGTTCTCCAAGGCAAGGAACCAGCTGAAATCCATAAGAATTATACCTCCTAACTGTGCAAATTAATATCAGCTGGGTTAGTAAATTGATGGTCTACAAAAAGGCTTTTCATTACCAAGGTGTCACACAAGAAACATCTCATGATTGGTAAAAGCAAAGAGTGCTCCCAAGACCTTCAGAACCTTATTGTTGCAAAACATATTGGTGGAATCGGATACAGCCATATTTCAAAACTTCTCAATCCTCCAGTAAGCACCACGTAATACATGAGAACAAAATTTAGCGTTTTGGCTGGCATACTACACACCATGTTTGGAGAAGAAATGAGACTTCACATCACCCTAAAAATAGTATACCAACTGCATCATGGTGTGGGGCTGTTTTTCATCGCATGGTACTGGCAGACTTCATATAATTGAAGGAATGATGAATGGAGCCCTTTACTGGGAGATTCTTGAGAAGAATCTGCTGCCATCCACCAGGATGATGAAGATGAGACATGAGTGGACCTTCCAGCAGGACAACCATCCAAAGCATACAGCAAAGAAAATGCTCGATTGGTTTCAGAGGAAAAAAAATCAAGGTGTTGGCATGGCCCAGTCAATCACCTGACTTGAATCCAATTGAACAAGATTTAAAGACAATATGTTTAGAAGAATGGGTATTAAAAGTATTAAATAAATTTCAGTTAGCATGTTCAATACTTTTTTCCTGTATCATTCCGCTGTATTATACATAACTTTATTTATGGACTTTACTGTTTGGATTTCTTTATATGTGTGGATTTATTGAGTTAATACCAAAGTCTGGTGAAAATTTCATGTAAATAACCTCATTGGAAATATATTTACTGAAAAAAATGTTGATGCGTTCAATACTTATTTCCCTTCACTGTGTATGCATGATGTATGTCCCTGAAATACTGCACACATGATAAATGAAAGACTTTGCCTCTGATACTATATTAGTGTGTGTGTTTGCGCGCACGGGTGTGTGTGTGTGTGTGTATTTCAGCGTTCTGAATGCAACACTCCAAATCATCACAGAGCAGTTCCACTAAATTGCTAATGTTAATTATGCACATTAGTCACCTTTAAGCCAAAGCTGTACAATGACCTCACTTAATGTAAAATGTGTGCACATTAAGTGTTCAGAATAGACATTAAAGCTGCTTTGGTAACTGAGAGGAAACAGTGCGCTTTTCATTTCCGATGACCACAACTGCCATGGCTGATGAAAAGTAAGGTTACATTGGATTTCAGCAGAAATGATCATGCTTGTCATTTAAGAGAAAGTAACATGTACAGTATATGAGACATTTTTCTTTTTGTTAGTCTGAAGTATGGAGATGCGGGCATTTACTGTATTCCTTATTTTTCTTCTACTCTTAAATGCAATTTCAGTAAATGTCACACTCTCTCTCTCTCTCTCACACACACACACAGAGTAATGGACTGGCACTTTGCACTATTCCATTTGTGAGCTGAAAGAGCAACTTACCAATAACAAGCTGTTTTCTTCAGGGACTGTGTACTTGTATGAATGCACATCTATACCACTGCCTTATGCCCTAAAATATAAACTAAGCCATGACTATTAGTATCCACAAAACCCTAACAAACATAACAGAATTGAATCCACTAATCACAAACGTACTATTGGACAGACAGATGCACTCAGCCTTTTCATCATCTGGTCTCGATTTGATTGTTTATCATGGCAAATGAAGAGCCCAATTAGACAGAGCACTGGAACAATAAGCCATGCATCATAATCAATATGAAGAGCCTCTAGAGATGGCCACAGGCAGACGAAACACTGAATGTGGACTTATTTCAGTCTACTTCAAGCATCAAGCCTACCTAATTAGCCAAAAAAAGAAAAGAAAAAAAGAGAGGGAACAATGCAGGACTCTGGCAGTGCATGAAGTGAACTAACCTGCCTTGCAACCTCACTCTCTAGATGTGGACAGTAAACAACATGCCTTTTTTTTACCTTGTAATTATTAAAAACTACTATTTATTTTTGCAAACTCTCCCCCCAGCACTGAATCTAAGAAGCTCAGGCAACAATCTCCCTTTTTCCCCCACAAGGTTTCTTTGCTGACAATGGTTGCAGTTTGTTCTTAAATGAGTAACAGGTTTGAGTTCTGCTAAATTAACATTAATGCTAATAGCATGAGTAGATGGTAATGGCATGCTAATGATTTACTTAAAATGTTTATTTAATTCATCATTTAGTTAAAATTTTGTAATTTGGGTAACAGAGTTATACTTCCAAGTGGTGTCCTCACCCGATACCATATTATTACCGAAAATATAGAGGAAAAAATGAGAATGTATTTTTCTACAGTACTTCCCAATTATCTTCAGGCCATTCAGAACTTCCTGCTGAACATGCAACTTGTGGAATATGCCAAATAGTTCATAGAAGTGCACAATGAAGGAAATGTTGTGGTAGACCACAGCATTCACTCCACCATGCACTTCTATATGAACTATTTGAGATATTCTGCAAAATACGGAATTTTTATAGAGATAGTGGCATCAATATATGGGTATCTGTGCTAAACAAATGATAATATAAAGAAGAGTATTTATGATCACTACTGAAAAATCAACACTTCAAATTATAACATTCAGCATTAATGTATGGCTTGAGACACAACATTTATATAGTGTTTCAACTTTATAAATGCAATATTGAGTTGATGTTTGTATATGGGGAAGATTTCAACATTAAAACTGTGATTTTATTAAGCAATGATACTATAATACCAGCTCGAGGCATTACACCTTCCCACCAGCAGAGATTGTGTTTGCTAAACATTCAAAACACAACACTGAAAACAATTACAGTATAGTGAAAATTGTGTAGAACAACAACACAATTTTATATGTCGATGTGCATGTTTAGTTAAACATGGATATTATATGATCATGGCTAACGCTGCGCACTGACACCATCTTCCTGACATGCTGGGGTATGCGATGAAAAGAATTTCACTGTGCATATGTATATGTGATCAATAAAGACTCATCATTATAAAAAAGTAACACAGAGTCATCGCTGGCTACGCAATGAATGGTACCAAAGACAGCATTTACATATAGGAATATATATAGGAACATTGACCCGATAATTTTCTTCTTTCAGTGATCTTCCTGTGAATTTCCTGGACATTGTGGAATATTTCAAGTATTTCATAAGGGTGAATGTGTTCAGCTAAGAGGGTTAAGTAAATGTTGTGAAACTAAAATGCAAATTTTATAATGGATAACTCATGGAAAGGTGAGCTGGTAAATGGATTCACAAATTAATTAAATTAAAACAAGATTTGTGAAGTACTTTAAATATTATATCTCATGGTAAAGTGTATTTATAGTGGACTAAGACAGGGGAAATACTGTTTTCTAAGTTCTGTAGAGGTTAATTATTAATTAAGTTATTTATCTGCAATATGCACACAATTTGGTGTGAATGACACTTTAAAAAAATTTTAAATGTCTTTTACCATTACTTTTATTTATTTTTATTTTTACATGTAATATCACTGGGAAACAAATGACGCCCCAATCATGGAACCATTCCTAAAAAGTATAGAAAGCAGTCAGGATACCAGCATACAGCTGATACTCTTATACTGACTAAAGATCAGGGCTGGCTCTAAGAAAAATTTGACTTTGAAGCATGACTAGTTTGGGTGAGTTTTATTATAACGAGTTTCTCACTGATTATATGGAATATTTCATTATACAGCAATACTGATTCAGTATCATAAATGTTTGTGAAATTGTTAAATGACTTTCTGGACTAAGTTCAAGTTTTATTATACAGTTTTTAAACTGATACCCGAATGTTATTACAGCATATAAATATATTTTAATGTTTCAGTGACACTTGTTTATTAATTAACCATTAATCTTTAACTAGTGAACCATAAATGTTAGTGTTACAAAACCAATTAAGAGAGATTTGGAGTAACATGCGACATTTGCATTTAATTCACAACATTAATTCAATGCTGCACTGGCGGTCCAGGACTCACAGTGAGAAGTTGAAGTTGAGTTCCTTGGATCACTTGCTAATTCATGTTCAATTAATTAATTTACTTATTAAGTTAATTAATTTGTCTGTTTATTGAAAATGTAATTGAAATTTTTCTACTTTTGGAACAGAAATCTGGAAATACTACTTCCAGTTCCTTTTCTCTTCCTTTGTAGCCTCAAATATTCAATGTGCTGTTATGATTGATTGGTTGTTTATTTCTTTTCTTTTGTTCCTATGTAATGCTGAATTCTGTTTGATGGACATATGGGCAGATTTCTGGTGATGGATAGAACATGAAGAGAGATGTAGTACCTCAACCATACAAACAGATGGGAACGCTGCAATGGAAGGAATTAATCGTAGAGGTCATGCATTTTTCTGAATTATAAAACATGTGATATGCTGTTTATGATGTGTAACATGCTCTAAACTTGCATTGGAAAGGTTGTATGTTAACGTGAATTTATAAATGCAATTTAAAAAATGACTTTAATCAAGAAGATTCTCTTTCTTCCATTTGTTAATCAGTTGTTATATAGAGTCATTAGGGGTATTTAAAAAATGCAATTTAAATGACAGCGATATTCACATACTGAACACTCTTCCAGTGTATATTAATAAACACTATTTCAGAATTAGATCAATGATTATTCAACCATGTGTGAGAGCAGTACTTAAGTATAGAATCAACGGTGATTAAGTGTAAGACATGTCAGTGAAATGTTGGCCAGTAAAATGAACAAGATCAATGCTAAGTAAAGAGTTATCTGGAACTGACCCTCTGCATTCACATTTTTGGTAAAGAGAGCCTATAATTTAACAGGAATTCTGAACACTGGATCCAATTTCAGATGTGGGCCAAAGGAACACAAAAAAATTATCTACTATCTACTTTTTTTGACCTCAGCCACCCTCAAGGCCTTGTTGAACTCTGAGGTCATATATACTGACCCCACACGTTAAGCAAATATTGAAGACAAGCCTTGAGTTCACTGCAGCCATTTGATTCATGAGTTTAAACAAATACCTAGTGCCCTCATGTATAGAAAAGACCCCCAGCTTTACTAATATGCATGCCCTCTTGTTTTCCCCCCCATGTTCTTCAGTTGTTTTTCTCTTCCTCCATTGCCTTGCTTGGGCATTGTGGGTAACAGAATGCTGTGTGATGGGGTTTGAACTTCAAATGTTCCACAAATAGAGCGTTTGAGTAAAGAGAGGTCAGCGTAAGCTTGGCTTGGCCAGTCCAGTCCTGTAAATAAGCAATCTGTCAGAGTATCAGAGGCTGAGACAGTGCTGGCGGATTTATTCTCATGGCTGTTATTCTTTTCAAAGACCTGAAAACTTGACCTGAGATTTATGAGGTCTCATGCGCCTGCTCTGTCAAAATGCACACACACTGCATTCAGTGGACTAGACCGGTCCCCTGAGCGGTGTATTTGAAGACGGCTAAAAATAAAACCGTAGTGTCAACATGGAGAGCATTTTAATCACAAACGCACAAGAAAGTCGCAGAAGATGTAATATCAAAGACTACTGTAACATCAAGCCATGACATAAAATACATCTGCACAATATCATCAACAAAAAGAGTACACACTTCATGCAGAATCTGGCCAAAGTGAATGTATATTTAGTAGCATATACTAGTATGGTATTAGCAGAAGGGTTTGTAGATGTATTATAAAAATGACTGCTAAAGAAAATGAGTACACACAGAGATGACACGTAATATATATCACTGTGGCTTTCGTGAAAAAGACTAGACTCATCTGCATGATTTGCATACACAGAGAGAGTGATGGCTATACAGAACATTAAGTCAAATGAGTTAACAGACTAACAGAAATGCATTATGCATACATTACTCCTCTGAAATATAATGAACAATTGTAATTAGTAAAAGAGCTCCTTGTGCAGACCGTCAGTGGCTGCTTCTTAAGGCTGGTTGCTGTAAAGACTTCACTGCCAAGTTCAACCAAGCACTAGAAATAACAATTAGTCGGCATGGCAACGGCGGGTGGGGGGTTGGTTATGAAGACTGAACAATGCCGAGAAATCAGCGGCACAAACCATTTGCATCTGAAGTGCGAAAGTTCATATTTGTGTGTGTGTGTGTGTGTGTGTGTGTGTGTGTGTGTGCGCGCATGTGTGTAAGAATAAGGCAATCTAAAAAAGAGAAGAGAAACACAGAAGAGACAGAGAAAGACAGAGAGAGAGAGAGATGATGATGGAACCAGAGGAAGAATGTAAACTAATTAGCTTTGAATCAGAATGCAAGTTTTAAAAAAATAAAATAAATAAAAAAAAGCATTAAGCATTGTATTCTGCATTGCCCAGCACACTGTTTTATATTGCTCAGTAGCCATGATCTTACACCTTATAGCATTATATATATTTCAAGAGAACTTTCTGTTCCTTCTATCTGATCATCCCCATATGGAGGCTTATTACATCTGCAAGCTGGAATCCAGATCAAATTTTAATAGACAAAAGAGAGGGGAAGAGGCACTAAAGACAAAGACACGCATGAAATAGAACATATTGAGCCAATGTTATCTGATTTGCGCGGTCATTCCATGAAGAGATTCATTAGATCATCCGATTCCTAGTCTAGTTTGGACACATGACATACAGGCCAAATGGCTGACTTCTGAAGTCACATGCATTATATTCATAGTTTAATAAGACACATTATCAGTGTCTGTGTACACCCAGCCAGCTGGAAAGTCCACATAAACCCATTTAACACTCATCACGAACACTACAAAATGATCTCATACAACTCTACTAAACATAACTGAGTGAGAATGAACATTATTTCATGTCAGACTCAAAAGAAAAAGACTTCATGGAGAAATAACAAAAGCTTAAAAGATTAATAAAATAAGTAATAGTTATTTGTTGTGTATCTGTAAAGGTAAAGCTTTATAAGTTCTATGTATTTCAGGAAGAACCCTTTTTGGATGCTACTGAGCCCTTACTTTTTCTGTGAGGAAGTCACACAGCTAATAATGTGGGAGGTAATATTTAAATTATACACTTCAGTATTCAGATGTAACTAGAAACTTAAGTGCTACTTTGGCAATTACATGGAGCCTGCAGAAAACAGAGCCATGTCTCAGTTATGTGCTTTAGTATAATTTTCTTGAGGAACATTATGAAGTACAGTGCTACTGTCTGACAGTTTCATGTAAATCACAATGTCACAGTGAAATTGATGTTTTCAACATGTAAATACACTTGTAGACTACCATCATAATAATACAACCCCAAAGATTATAGAATGACCACACTTAGAGGATGCTCACCTGGCTTTTTTTTTTTTTACTTCGTAGGAAATAAACAAGAAATCACAAAAATGACTAAACAAAATTTTTGTTTAATAGCTAAACATTCTGGCTTCGTGAAACATACCTCAAACAAATTAAATTTAATTATTTTAATTAATAATTTATTTTAATTTTTTTTTTCCAAATCAAGTAGAGGAACAAATTATGGAATGACTCAATGTTGAAGAAAAAAAAATTATGGAATCATCAACAAAAACATCACAATTAGTACTTTGTTGATCATCCTTGGGCTTTCATGATGGCCTGAATTCTTTGAGGCATGGACTTCACTAATGAAAAACAATATTCTCAATCAAGCTGGTTCCAAGTTTCTAGAATAGTGGTTGACAGATCAGCTTTGCAGGATGGAGCCTTGTGATGGACCAATTTTTAAAATTTCCACCATAAATGTTCAATCAGATTGAGATCCGGACTGTTTGCTGGCCATTCCAATCGAGTCGATATGCCTTTCCTGAAGATAAGCTTTAACACTCTTTGCTCTGTGGTAAGATGCATTGTCATCCTGAAAAATGACTTGTTCATCACCAAACCTATTTTCTATCGATGGAATGAGAAGTGTCCCTAAAAATGTACACCTGTGCATTTACTGTTAATGGTCCTTTACTGACATGCAACCACTTATCATAAATGAGTTGGGGAAATGTGTTTTCTTCGGTCAGTCATCTTTATATGTTTCATTAAAACAGCACCATCTCTTTGGCCAATGCAGATTCTTCACTGAATATCACTTTCATCCAATCATCCACACTCCATGATAGCTTCTCTTTAGCCCACTGTAACCTTGTTCCCTCAAAGGGAACTCAACCTTGCATGAGCTTCACGCTGTGGGGAGCGCCCTCGCACATAACCACTATCTGAAGTCTTTGTAAACTGCCTATTTATAGGCCTGCCATGGTCTGGTGAGATGGCATTTCGCATGTCGTGTGACTGTAAAATGGCACATGTAAACCATGTCATCAGTTTTCATTGTCTTCAGCGCATGCCGGATTCAGCGCAGCGCAAAATCGGTTGTCTGTGTGAACATTCCAAAAAATCTTCACTTCTCTCTATTTTTAAAAGAATATTTTATATCTTTTCTTTTCTGTTGCTATTTTGTGCAAACAGAATGAGCTTTAGAGTGTTCAAAAATTGTGTTACTCCCTGCTCTCATGTTATTACAGAAGAAGATGGACACATTTTTTTCGTCTGAAGAGTATGGGAGTGGAGCGTGGCATGGCACAACTCTATTGCTTCTCAGCCGAAGCGAGATGGGTTTCAGAACCTCAGGACTCTAGGCCGGGCGCTGTTCAGGCAGCCAGCTGGCTCAGATCCTGGGGTCCCATATGGATCCGTAGGAGGAATCAGAGACGAGCGCTGCTCTATCTCTCGCTCTTTCCTCCGGATCCGACTCTCCGCTTCTGGGTTTTGGAGCCTGTTAAGTGACTTCTCCTTCCGGTATGGAGAGTAAACCCACCCTTTCTGACTCCAAGGAGCAAGAAGGGGGAGCCAGTGAGATGGAGAACAGAGAAATCTCCCTCTTTTCCTCTGGAAGTACATTATGAAGTGTCACGCTTCGGGGGAAAGCCATTTTTATAGAGGTTTTAGGGCACTTAGCCCCCAGTATTGCTGTAGGGCTCCCCTAGTCAATGTTGATCCAAGTTTTCAGTTTTCTCTGGTCAGCAAGATGTCACAGGGCAACTTCTAGCACTGAAATTCTTCTCCTCAGTTGAGAGGTCACCATGTGTTAGACAATACAACGGTCTCATATCAACCACCAGGGAGGATTACGTTTGTGCCCCCGGTTCAGGCAGGCTCAACTAACTCTTCACTGCAGAGGGAAATTTGTCAGCGAGGGCAATGTACATTCCAGGTGTCCCGAAACAGACATCCTGTTGAGGCAGGGAGGGAGGCCTGGGGATTGGAGGCTACATCTACAAGTGAGTGAGTCCATATGGCAGTGTTTCGGCCGAACGGAAGTGGACATGTTCGCCTACAAGGAGAGAACACGCTGCCCGCTGTGGTTTGCCCTCACACCTCCCACACCAATAAAAAAAGGTTAGGGCTGGATGTCTGCTGCTAGTAGCACCAAATAAGCCAGCTTAAATTTGGTTCTCAGAGATAATATCTCTGCTGGACAGCTCTCCCTGGGAGATTCCCATTCACAGGGATCTATTGTCTCAAACCAGGTTTATTTATCATCTTGAGCCGGAACTATGGAAACTGAGTCCGTCCCCTGAAGGGCACCAGCTCATAGATTCCGGTCTCAACCGAGTTTGTAGAGACCATGTTAAACACTAGGAACATCAGTGAGTCCCAGAAAACTGCAATGGCTACAGTCCTGGAGTTCTTACAGGAACGTTTCACAGAAAGGTTGGCTCCTTCTACATTTAGGGTCTACATGGATGCCATTTCGGCCAGCCACGCCCCTACTGATGGAGGCTTTGTGACAGGTCATACCCTCAGTATGACTGAGTGGGTATACGCACTCCCATAGCATGAAGCTCACGCAACGTTGAGTTCCCTTTGAAACGGAACATCTGGGTAACGCATGTAACCCTGTTCCCTTTGTCATACAGGGATATGCCTGTAAATTGCGTCTGCACTTTAGCTGATGACATGGTTTAAAGGCCCCTTTTTATAGTCATGTGACGTGCAAAATGCCACATCGCATGAGCACAACAGGCCTATAAAGCCTATAAAGTGATTTTACACAAACTTCACGATTGCGCTTCCCACAGCATGAAGCTCATGCAACATCTCGTTCCCTTCTCAGGGAGCAGGGTAACCCAGATGGTTTCTTCTGTTTAGGTGTTAGTGCTGGTTTTCTTTTGCATTTTCTATATGTAAATCTCATTTCATTCAGCAGATTTCTTACAGATTTTTCACAAACATTATCTCCTGTTTCTGCCCATTTGTTTTTCCATTTGTTTTGTTGTGCATTTTCTATTTTCAAGGCATATTGCTTTGAGTTTACTATCCTGACACTATCCTTGGTGCACCCATATGTTTTCCTTTTATAACCTTCCCATGTTGTTTATACTTGTACCACATGTTTCCTTTCAAAAAAAGTTCAAAGTTAAGGTCTGTAAGCACCTTCTTTTAACTGCAGACTAATTTGAATTTTTATACTTGTGCTGGTATTTGTTTTAGAAATGCAAATTACAAGGTGATTCCATATTTTTTTCCTCAACATTGAGTGATTCTAGAATTTTTTCCTCCACTTGATCTGGAAAAATGTGCGATTGATTAAAATAATTTCATTTAACTTGTTTGAGGTGTTTCACAAAACCAGAATGTTCAGCTATTAAACAAAAATTATTTTGTGTCATTTCTGATTTATTTGCTATGAAGTAAAATAGCTCGGCGAACATCCTCTAAGTGTGGTGATTCCATATTTTTTTGCCAGGGGGTGTATGTATGAATGAATACAATTATGAAAAACATTTGTTGTTGTGAGATGTATGTATCTGATGAGTGCTTGGTCAGCTTATCCTATTAAAGGTGGGGTAGTGTTATAGTGCGGAGAAGTCTTTGACTTTGAAGGTACACCAAGGACTATACTACAGATAATGTCTTTTTGCCATACACTAGATTTTTGTGAAATGCTGTCACTGCAAAATTAAGACCATGTTGAGATTTTATCAAGGAATTGTATACAGAGAATATACAGTGCCTTGTGAAAGCATGCACTTCTCTCCATTTGTATTTTTCCTGTTTTGTTTCATTACTACCTGGAATTAAAATGGACTCTTGGGGAGGGGGACTTTTGGACAATCTTCAAGGTAAAACTTCTTCAGCTCCTTCAAATTAGATGGGTTGTGTAAGTGTATAGCAGTCTTCAAGTCATGCCATAGATTCTCAATTGAATTTAGGTCTAGGCTTTGACTGTCATTCCAACACATTTAAATGTCCCCCTTTAAACCACTCCAATGTAGCTTTAGCAGTATGTTTAGGGTCACTGTTCTGCTGAACGTCCATCCCAGTCTCAAATTTGTGGCAGACTGAAACAGGTTTTCCTCAAGAATTGCCCTGTATTTAGTGCCCTCCATCTTTATTCCAATCCTGCCGTTTTCTAGTCCCCCACCCCCCCACACATATTATTTATATATATATATATATATATATATATATATATATATATATATATATATATATACACACACACACACACACACACACACACATATACATGTATATACACACACACACCCTCTCTCTCTCTCTCTCACACACACACACGTATATGCGTGCAAGCAAAAACACCTGCAGCCCACACACATACACACACTTCATTGTCACTGCAACCCTGCCAGCCGGTTTCAGCTCCAAGGATGCAGCAAGAGCAAATGTCAAAGTGTTCCACACCTCCTCTTTCCACTGGGACCATTAATCATGTCACAGCGGCAGGAACAAGAAGTGTGACTCTGTGAGAGGGACATTACCAAATCACAGTGTGTGGATCCTGAAAGACTGGACAGAATCCAGTATTGTGCAACGGAAACCTCTTTAAGGATTACACTGCCAAATGCCTTAAATGTAAAGGTCATCTAAACAAATAGTGGTCATAACAGTGAAAAGATTCCAAAAAGGAACCCGACTCCTTGAGGAGGGTAACATCTCAGTAAAAAAGAAAGTAATGTTTTTAAAACAAATGTGATGATCCTACTGATAAAAGTGCTAACTACTCTTTCTGTACTTAATACTTAAGCAAATGCTCACATTACTTGGACCACCTTTGGTAGGTACTAACCACTGCATACTGGGAACACCCCACAAGATCTACCATTTTGGAGATTCTCTGACCCAGTTGTCTAGCCACCACAATTTGGCCCTTGTCAAAGTCTCTCAGATCCTTACGCTTGCACATTTCGGTATATTATATATTGATTATATAGAAAATGGGTCATCATCATCAGTCTCTGTCTCACTTGAGTTAAGTCACGTGTGGCCCTCACTGTCCGCCCTTTCCTGTTAAGGTAATTTAATCATTAAGCACAATATTGTCTGCGGTCGTCTGTGTAGTGTGTATAAGCACTCTTCTCTGATTTGATGATCATGTCATGGTGCAGGAGCATCAAATACATTTAGTCATTTTGTATCGGTATTAACTGACTTGATTGGTTTGTTGCTTTCAATATGGCGCATAACAAATGACTTGATCAAATTGCAAGAACTGCGCATTCTGCTAGAATTAAATTTTTTTTTTAGATGTTTTATCTTTAGGCAAACTGCCTGTTCTTACCACTGTGCTTTTTAAACTAGCTCCTTATACATTATAGCATGATATTTTAAAGCTTAGAAAATAACTTGAATAAAAACACTTCTAGATCATGTTGGTATATATGTGATCTCCTTTTTTGAACAGCAGTACATTACAGTATTGATACTACCTTTATTAAATAGTTTAGGTAATAACACCTGACACCTCTATCTATCAGAGCACTCAAAGTTTAATTAAATTCACTTTGAATTGATCCTTTATGACAGGAAACACTCTAGATTACAACATGACAACTATTCTGATAGTATCAGTATATCTTGCACAGAGTCAGTGTAGTACTGCTAGCAGCAGAATAATTTGTTCTCTGCTTTTTGTGCTCCAGTGCACTCGATTCAACCGATGAAAGGTTCAATAATTAGCTGCTGAGCTTAAATCAGGTGTGTTAGCATGAAGGAAAAAAAAACACTAAGCTGCCTAGTGATCCATGTCATGATGCAGTCCTCTAGTGGGAGTTAGGAACACTGAATTAATCTGTCACACGTTCTCAACCTCATAATAACTACATAAGAGTACCACATGAGTTTGTTCAAAGATTTCAATATCATCAGCAGTATAATTTTTTTTTCAAAGGACACTGCATTAATTATCATCCACCTGGGACCCCCCCCAAATGATATACAGCATTCTCTGCAGTATTTAAAGTAGTAAATTGATATTATATTAATAGTTGACATGAACGCAAGTCTGTAGTTGATTTATAGGGGACATCAATTGCACTGCTAGCCCCATTGCTAAGCTCTAAATGGAAATTTTAAATGCAACACCGGAGCTATTATAATGGACGTTTTGAATGATGGCCTCGCTAGCCCAGTGTTACAGCTCCACACACACACACCCAGACTTTGAAGGAGTGCTGTGTTCTTCTTGTTCTCAATATGACCTGCATGCTATGAGTCTGTTCAACACACACAGTCTTGACCAAGACAGAGCTTGTCAGTAACGAATGGGCCTGTAGATCCCCCGGAGAATATCTTCCGCTCCAGTGACGTGCGTGTACTTGTGTGTATCTGTGTGTGTGCCGGTTTTCTCTCACTATGTGCTCAACATCCAATCAGAGTGAGGCATGTTGGGCATCCATCTCTGTCAGAGCAGAAGCTTTATCGCTTTTATGTTCTGGGGAGAAAAGTGGAGTGGAGGAGGGCTTCTTTCTCAGTGAGAGAGAGACAGTGCGAGAGAGAGAGAGAGAGAGAGAGATGGAGAGAGAGAGAGAGGAGATAGTGTGAAGTGGTACAAAAAAAGATGTGTAGAAATAGAGAAAGTAAGAAATATAGTAGATATCAAAAGAGCAGTGAGGCTCAAAACAAACTAAGAGCATACAGCCAGCAGAAATAGGGGTGGGCGATATGACAAAAATTTCATATCACGATATTTGAAGACATTTCTACTTTACATAATATATTGGTTTGATAAGCCAAGAGCAAAACCATTATTGCCAGTGTTGCATTTCAAAAAGAAACCTTTAAAATTAATTTGATGACACTTTTATTGAATGTGTGAAAAAAAGAATACTTTTTTTTTTTTAAATTAAACACACACATATACACATATACATACACACACAGTACTGTGCAAAAGTCTTAGGCACATACAAAGGACTGTTGTCCAGGACTGTTGTCATTGTTTGTAGGACTACAAGACCAATAAAATGTAAAAAAAAAAAAACTTTTCTAACTAGGCTAGTTTGGTGTCGCTAGCCAGGGGGAGGCACAACTAAGGTATGGGTTTAGCTGCTACAGTGCCATGCAAAGTGGAAATCTTTCCTTATGCTCTGCTTATATCATGTTCATGTAAACTGGAACTCATAGCAGTACCGCTACTCCCTATATGCAGAGTAGGGCAAAAACTCCCAGGGGGGGCACCATCTTTATTGCAAAAAAAAAAAAAAAAAATCTTTAATTCTATATGAATAAGATGAATCCTGAGCCTCACTTTCAGGTATGTTCACAAACCTGTCAAATGTTATATTTTTGTCTATTAAAGTTAATGGGTGAGATTAATGGAACATGTTTAACGCCGTTAATAATTTGACCACCACCAAGGCATCTGCCTAACAAACTCGAGTTTTGACATCCACGCATTCTTGTTCAAGAAATTACAGTGGCTCTAGCATTTCTATCGCAAAGAAGTGGCCAAACTATTAAAGATTAAGTGGGCATCTGAATTAAATGTTTAGCCAATTAACAAGAATTTGAGCTGTAAAGTTTTATAAAAACAATCACCAGGCCATTGTCACCCTCTGAAGGCATTTCATATAATAAAAAATGAACATAAGTTGATTGTTTATATTATGTATATTACATAATGTATTTTAATGGTGTTGTTCAATAAAACCCACGAAATTACTTGCTTTTGATACTTTATTTCACCCAATTGTTATTTCTTCATTGTTATATATTGATTTGTCGATATCAGACTGAAACATTCTTTGTCCAAAACTGTTACTTTCTAGGAAACTAAAAAAACCCTGTCTTTTTAGAATAATTTCCAATGGAGTTACGAGATACAACACAAGCTCTTTTAATGCTTTTCATTGGTTAAATATTTGTAAAACACACTGAGAAACATAAAGGGTGAAGACAACAATAAAATGAGCCCTGACTCAGACATTTACACACCTTGTTTCCTGTTCAGCATGAGAGGATGTTACTGTTTCAGTTTCAACCCCTTTACTGGTTCTAAAAAATGTTGTTTTTTTTTTTTTACATTTTCAAAAATCACCGTATATCCATTTTCCCCCCGCACACTGACTGTGTGAGCTAGCGTTTGGCAGAATTGAGATCCATTGGCCAATACGACAAGTGTTTCCACGTGTTTTCCTGTAAACTCTGTCTGATTGGTCTTGCCTCCATTCACTGAAGATATAAAATCACAACACCGCAGTCTTCTTTTACTGACGTTCAGTTACATAGTGACAAACCGCTCCAAGTGGATAATTATTCAGGGCTAAAGAAAAACTCTTCAGGGCTACAGACCCGAATGCCCAGGCCAGGTTACACCCCTGGCAGCTGCGCAAAATGTGATTTATTTTTAAAATGCATTTTACTTAATATTGTTTTCTTAACAATAAATTTGTAATACAAGTAACGTAATTTTATTGACATCAGTAACCGAAATGAAATTATATAAATTACAAATGTAATACATTACATTACTGCGTTATCAGAATAAGTAACGTGTTATACCAAAACTCTCGTGACATCCCTTTCCTTTTTAAAAAAAAAATAATAATAATAATAAAATAGTCTCAGATACAATTTGTGCAGTTTTTAAGGAAATTAGCTGCCAAGATTAACTGAGCATCATGCAGAACCAGCCACAGTTCTTCTAGAGACTTTGTCACACTTGCTTCTTATTTTTGCAGCAGGCTTCATTATGTTTTATTTGTTTTTGTTTTTTTTATCTGAAAAGTGGTTACATAATGTGCTGCTTAATTTACTGACTTACAAACATTTTTCTGTAACATTTACTTTTGACCTGGACAACATTTGGAAAATGCTTGGAAATCTAAAATGCTCCTGTACTGACTCGATAATGTAGCAGCCATAAAAGAAAAATCTATAACGCACCCATGGTGGAAACAAATTTCCTCTTTGAATACAAACAAAGTTACCTATCTATCGATTGATCTATCTAACAAAGTTTGTACAAAAAAATTGGGTGCCTAAGACCTTTCTACAGTACTGTATATTTTACCATTTCAAAAATTCCTGATGTTAACATCAAGCCAGCTGTTTCAAGAAATTGTAATTGTTATTAAAAATAAACAAATATTATTTAAAAAATATAAAAATATGCAACAACTCAAAAAACGTGTATAGGGACATAATTTATCAATATTTATATTATTTCATATTGCCCAACCATAATCAGAAACACACAAGCATGCACACAACCATGCTGATGCTGATTACACATGCCGCTATATGTGCGCCTGCTTTCTGCTCTTAACCCCACCCTCCTTGCAACATTCATACTACCATGAAAGCATCATGAAACAAAAATCTATGCAATCAACTAAAACAAACAAACAAAAAAAAAAACACACACTCCACTCCTTTCTATCAAACAACAGTGAGTGCAGATGGACGTGCCTGGTGTGGCCACATGTGTATTACTGATAATATCTACACGAGGGGGTAGACGAGGGTTAAATCACAGACGAAGCAAGAGGAAAGGCGTCTGTCCAGGGCATTTAATAATAACAATGAAATGGGCCTCCTGAATATCACGAACCTACATGCACCCCCATCCATAACTGGTGCATTACGGGAAAATCAGGTGCTGGGAGAGTTGAGATGTTTTTTTTTTCCAAAAATAATACATGAGAGACAGACAAGGAAGCTGTACACTGCAGTAATTAGCAATAAGGACTATGTATGGGAGGTGCTACAGGTACAAATTACTTTCATTTCCTCAAACTAAATATATAAAATGATAACAGACGAAGTTGAACACCGTTCTCTGTGTCTCTCCCTTTCTCTTGCTCTCCATCTTCATTTTGCTCATTAAACTCCTTATTCCCAGTTCACCCAGTTTCCAATGGCAACAGTTGGCGAAGACTGTTTTTTCACTCCCTGCACTGATAAGCAAACGAGTGTGAGGAAAAGAGTAAATTAAAGACATGTGTGATGAATTGAGCAGAGAGATGGCAGCAGGTAGCAGTCACAGATATCCTCTCATTATGTCAAAAAGAATGGACTTGGCCAGAACATATTTACATATATGGTGTAGTGCCTACAGAAGAGCAACACATCTAACACATGCACCGTTATTTCTTTGAGACATTAGGAGCCAAAGTTGTGCAGCTTGGATAATAAAGCATTCTGGCCATCTGTTATATGGCATATACACATGGAATAAGACTTCTTATCTCTTCTGTATGAAAGTGTCAATGTGTGCAATTCCACATCTGGTTAAAACAGTTCTACTCTCAGGTCCTGTATTCCATCAAAAATGCAGCATAGATACGTCACAACAATAAGAAACAACAGTTTGCAGGTGTGTTTGAAGACAAGTCTACTCGGGAGATATTCCTGTTCCCATGATGAGACCAATCAGAATCAATCAGTATATATCTTCAGAAGTTTCAATGAAGAATTAAAACCAGATGTGAGAGATCCGGTGTAAATGAATGTGTGAAGTGTGTATGCATGCGCAGATGTTTAAACTTGCATCAAAATAAAACATTCCTTAAAGTAAATCGTTCAAAAGACATTGAAAAAAATGGAAAAAGTGAAAGTTGGTGGTAAAACTAAAAGAAATCCTGTTAAACAGAAAGCAAATGAACGAATATCAAAGCCTTGCAACATCCTACAAAAGTAACAATTAAACACAAAAGGAGATGGAAAAAAGGGAGGCTGAAAATCAAGTTGAGAACAAAGAAGTGAATATTTTAAACTTAAAACATTCACAAAGCTGTGGCTTCCTCTCCGACACCTGGTTGTTGTGGTGTTAATTAAACGGTGTGTCAACTGGGGGGTATCACACCTGCATGTAGAGGATGCTGGGGATACTTTGTCATTGCTAATGCAGTGCTAATTAAAAAAGGAAACATACCAAGGAGTCAAATTAATGCCAGTTTTTCTGCTCAGATCAGGAAGGCAGCGAAGCAGAGCATATGATTATTATTTTTTTCTCCTTAACACTGGTTTCACATTAACTGTATGTGAATCCTGGGAAATCAGCACAAATCTGATTATACAGGTGTGAAGTTTAAATGTGGGTGGTCTGGACAAAAATTAGGGCTAGCTTTAATAAATAACACTTTTTTTTTCTTTTTTAAGTTTCTTACAGTGTACAATGCAATTTATTTAGGTTTAGGTGTCAATTTTAAGATGTGTAATGTGGAACAGTTTGGCTTATCCTAGACAGGGTAGCAGGAAGCCTGGATTCTATCCCAGGGAACTCTGGGCACAAAGTGGGACACACCCTGGATGGGGTGCCAACCCATTGCAGGGCACAATCACACACCATGAACAATTTGTAAATGCCAATCAGCCTACAATGCATGTCTTTGGACAGGTGGGGGAAACCCGAGTACCCAGAGTAAACCCCTGAAGCACAGGGAGAACATGTGAACATGCTCTGTGCACACAGGGTGGAGTTGGGAATTGAACCACCAGCTGAGGAGGTGCAAGGCAAACGTGCTAAACACTAAGCCACCATGCCCCCAGGCAGCATTTTATTAATACAAAATTTGTCAATGTGATACAGGACAGGTACTTATGCAACATTTTATGCTCTCTTGCATTATCCATAGATCCATCCATCCATCCATCTCTCTGTCTAGGGGCATGACCTTTCTGGTGCAGAAATGTAATTCCTCCATCAAAATCAGTTTTGCCTGAATGCTTATGCAAAGTGAGTTGCTCCTTCCCACATCACATATAGTAGTTTCTCTCATTCAAACATTGGTAAGCAAACAATCAGTTTTTGATTGAGCTTTGACCATAATGGCCAGAAAGCAGTGTGCGACACAGTGCAAAGCAGACAATCTGCACAAAAAAAAAAAATGGAAGCACAAAGCGATTTTGCCAATCATGAGATGTAGTCAACATCGGGTCAATGGCCTTCCCGACCAGTTGTAATTGAATCCATAAGTCACCCATAAACATAAAATGTTTGTGTCTGACCTCAGTTGGGAAAGCAACAAAAACAAGTTATCAAAGAGCTAATTATGATCAAATTCATTGTAACATGGATAATGAATGGATGACATGCTGGCCTTCTATTAGCTGTATCTGTATCTATATTTGAGCATCACTGTAGCAAATTTGTAACTAAGCAGGTAGTTAGTTAACATAACTAGCAAGTTCCTTACCATTTACATCCTTAATCATTAAGTTACGAACTCTCTACCGCTCGGCTTGTGATGGACACAGCTTTGGTGACGGCTCTTAATACTTTTGAAATGGCTACTGTGTCTGCTCTCCATCCATCCATCATACCATCAGTCCACCCACCCACTAAAATCCTGTTAGATTCTGATTTTGTCCTTGTGTTATGTTAAAGTAGGATGTTTAATAGCAAGGATATTATCTGGTTAGTGTATTCCGATAGCTGATGATCACTACAAATCAACCTTTTGTTGAAGGCATTTCCCAACCGTCTGATATGAATCAACATCTAACGCTCAATCTGTCGGTCTACTTCACACCAAAATGCTTTGTTCTGTTCCCAATATAACGTCTTAACGTCGGACCAGTCAGTAGAGACAGACCAGATCCTCTGTTCTCTGACCCTAATCCTCTGTGCTCCGTCTTACTGATGGCCAGTATGGTGTGGCAAATAAACCAGACCTTCTATAAAGCAACATGTTGTTGATCTTTACCACAAAGTTCCAGGCCATCACTGCAGCAAGGAATCTGCAATCTTATAAGCCACTAATTCACAGGTTCTCAATCTTAGTCATGGGATACAATAGGTATTTTGGTGTTTTCCCCGCTCAATACACACCTCATTCAATTAATCAGCTCAGTATTAGTCCTTCCTGAGTTGAAGTGGGTGTATTAGAGAAGAGAAAACACTACAATGTGCAGGACAGGGGGAAACTCAAGGACCAGGGTTGTGAACCTGTGCACTACTTCATTCACAGCACTTCATATGTCAATGTGTGCCTGAAGGAAGACATATAAAGGGATGAAATTGAGCTGCATTATTAGTAAACAACTCAAGGACCTGACTTCAAGCCTCTATTTTTTGCTTTATTGCTCAACACAAGTGTTACTGGTTAATATGCTAGAGCAAGAATGATTTCCCACAAAAAAAAAAAAAGTTGTTATACTGACCTGACCTGCATTCTTTTTGTTTTTCTCAATGGGAGCCTTCAGCAGAAAAACTAATAACAGCTGTTAATATCAATTTGTAAGTGCCTTTTTTTTTTTTTTTTTTTCCTCTTCACGCATCTCTCCGGGATGGGGTCTGGCACGCACGATCATAACAGCGCACTGTTTCCTAAATGACTAATTCAATCTACCTTTTCCCTTCCTTCTTCAGCAGAAGGAGTAGGAATGCATAAAAGAATAATTGTTGGACTCTGCATTGAGAAATACGCGATGACAGACAGCTTTATTTGTAATCAACGTATCCTCCTGTTACTATGACTTTGATTTCTGCCGGGGAACAGCTGTGTGAGGATGGGCAGTGAGGTTACTCCCTTCCTAATTCTCTCTCTCTCTCTCTCTCTCTCATTTCTACTTTGTCCTCTGAAGAGAGCTGATGATTCCATCTGGCTCTATTCTGAAGATGCAGCTCACATCCTAAAGACTTGCAGATGAGGGTCCTTGCCTACACCAATCACCATGTGCTGCTGCAAAATATTCTGGGCCAGAAAATGGTATTATGAGGAAACCAGAGGAAAAAGGAGAGCAGTGATTAAAAGTGTGTGCTTATGTGTTACAGAAGGGTGCATGTGTGACAATTTGTGAAAATCAGAGCAGATTGAAAATGACCTTAGATTTACTGTACATATGGTGGATCAGAAAGTCTATTGTTGCTCACAAACACAGACAGTTCAAACTGGGTCTTGAAAAAATATGAGTGTCTGTGAATGTAAATGTCACTACTCATCAGTAACACTGAAGAGGAACATTCTTTTCCACTGAGTTAGCACCCATCTCAGCTATTATTCTCCCTCTCGCTTTGATAGGTTCAGGCCCAGACAGCTACTAATATCAAAACCTATGCATGCTCAGATTGAATAATAAGTACAAATTAGTAACTCCAAATCAAAGGTATAAAACAATTGCATGTGTATGCGTGGGTCAGTGTTGTTGAGTAGCTAGTTACAAGTACCGATGCTAACATCTTAAATTCATTTTTATTAGCATAACCGTAGCTGAGCTTTTTTTCAAAATAATGTAGTAATAATGCAAGCTTCTTTTTCCACCAAGCTACAGTACATTTTCAATTTTCAGCATTATTTGTAAACAAAAAGATCACAAATTTTGCATCCATCCCAAACCAAAGTTCAACACTTCTAATTACCTCTAATATTTCTAACAGAATGTGCATTAGTGAGGAGAGTAACAGAATTGCACTATATTTACAGATGATACATTCTTTTAATGATGAGAACATGGCCATATTTATCACTGTTTATGAGAGTGAAAGATTCACACTGCAGTGAATGTACAGTTTTTTTTTTAACTTATGCAAACTGGAAATGAAAATAATGTTGCTATACCAAGACAACACACATTCAAGAAGTTCTCTAAAGTATACATTTTAACAAAGAACAAACCAGTGGCTGATTTTTCCTACAAGCACCAAATGGTTACTATAAAACCCTGTATAAACCATTTTCTACCATGGCCGTCTTGACCACGGTGATGTTAAACACCAACTTAAAGGGGTCAGATCATGATTTTAAATGTTTTTAAACGTTCATTATTTAGTTTGTTTGAAAAACTCTATTTGTCACATACCGTACATTATTGCAGTACCTTTATTCCCAGGCTGAGTGAAACGCTTCGATTTCTCCAAAACCTGTCCTTCTGAAAATCCCAGAGTGCTCTGATTGGCCAGCTGACCCATTGCGTTGTGATTGGCCAAAAACCTCAAGTGTGAGTTGGAAATGTAACGCCCCTTGGGTTAGCTTCAGCCTCCAAGGTTTCTAAAGCGGTTCTAAGCTCCTAAACAATGTTGTCGGTTTTACTGCATCAGTGTGTGCCTGGGTCAGATTCAGAAAATGCGGATGATTAAGCGTAACCAAATTTGCAAAAACGACTTGAGCAGAACGTTTCACAGTGGTAAGTTTTTATTTTGTAACTCTCTTACCTTTCACATATGATTTAAATTCCGACCCCGCCAACAGGCCTTCGCATTTGTTAGGTGCAAAACTATACTATGTACACAGCTTCTGTGTGTACATAGGTACTCATGCAATACAATTTTGGAAAGCTAAGATACTTGTGATTTGATTGACAAACCATTTCAAGATACAATCAACATCTCTGTCAGACCACAATCATACAAACAAACTGAGGCAACTTAGCAAACTTTAGCTAGCACGTTAGCAGAGGTCTACAACTGAGCCCTGGGCCACAACACAAAACTCGCATTTGAACAGTCAATAGCAGATTCTGCATAAAATAATCAAACATACTTACAGGTTCTGATTCAGAAGCACAAGATTGTCTGAGCAAAGTGGGAATTGACCCACTTTTCAGGAGTAGCCGTTGTGTGTAGCCTGACTTCTACTCACCCAGGTTCAGGAAGCTGTCCTCTGAAAAATGTGCTATGAATAAGCAAACGTTTGGGTTGTACTGCTCAGGAACAGCGTTATAAACAAAGAGTAACCACTGATTTCTAGTTTCGTCTGTTTTCAGAAGGTCAAACAAAGGGTTTTTTCTTTCACACTGAAACACATAGCATCTCTGCAACATGGCGCCTGAATTCACTGAAGCTTCGCCTTCTTTCTTCACGCCTGCCTTTGGGCGGGATTATGCTAATAGTGCACGCTGTGACGTAGACGTGTTACAGAAGTAATATCTGGCTTCGAAAAAGGCATTTTGGGCAGATCTGGAGCAGTGCTCTTTGTTAAACAAAATAATTCCCTTTGTGGGAGACTATGAGCACTGTGATTTTGCAGATCTGATTCATGCACAAACATACATTACACATCCAAACAAAAGGAAAACATTAGAAATCATGGGGAGCTCATTAAATCTTTTGTTATTGGTGTTAATTATCCAGCTGGTTAAGTTATGAGGGTAATCAGGAGTGACAGCAGAGTTTTATTAATCTGATTGAGCAGTGAATATCAAAATAAGTAACTGTTAAAATGTACATTGTGTTATTTTGTGCAATAAATTACCTGCACAAATGAAAATAAAAACAGTTGCATTTCCTCAGTTTTACAAAGTAACTTCACTGTAGCTAACTAATTTATCAAAACAGTATTTTGGTAGCTTGTAACTTGACAAGATACAAAAATGCACTTCCTCAGCACTGGAGGAGGTATAATGCCCAGATTTGTGTAAGGATAGAAATGAAACATTGTTTGCCTGGTTAATCACCTCTATATCCCCTGCCTCTTTATTTCTCTTTTCCTCCATTTCTGTTTCTCTGGGCATTTTATCACTTTATCCACCCCCAACCCCCCCCCCCCCAAACCCCAACCCCAACCCTGCAGCCAACAGATTAATTTGTTTAAGCAGATCTGAGTTCTTTGACTGACCTTGGAAGAAGCTGATTTCCCCCCACCTCACATACTCTCTTCTCTTTGTCTTATCTCACTTCCCTTTGCTCGGCCAGCTTTCTGGACTCAGCAGGCGTGTGAGGAGAAAAATTTAATATTTTCCTGCATTTACAAAAGGACGGAGCAGAAACGCAGAATATTTACTACCACTGGTGCTTATCTCAGTGCTGTGTGAAACATTAACGGTCCTGTGATAAATTAGAATGGTCCATCGTGAGGTTTTATTCGCCATACAATCATACCTGAATATAGACCAGGATGTAAGAGAAGCATCAACGGTAATATTTGCTCTGTCAATTTGTCCACATGACAAATTAATCCCAATGAGAGATAACTGGTTGTGAGGCACCAATGCAATAAATGAATAATTAAAAAATTTGAGAGTGTGTTTTTTTTTTTTTGTTTTTGTGAAACCTATTTGAGATCTGGTCAGCATTCAACTGACTAATGTAGACTAGCAGATGGTGAAGCTGCTGTTATGTTAAATCAGTTACAAATCTTTGGGTCACTCAAGCACGTTATAACTTTTCAAGCGATTCCATTAAGATCACTTTCAATTGCAAGTGGCCCCTTCAGAAATTGGGTTTCTGGTCAAAGGAAAAGATTATGTTTGAAAAGATAATGTAAATCACAGAACTTGAGAAAGAGTCTAGCCATGAGGTAGCCATTTTACACACAAAATCCAGTGTCAATGTCAAGAGATAGAAGTGACTATTTTTAAAGGCAGTTTTTCACTCAGCAATTGCGGATTAGATCCCACAACCTGGATATGGAAGTCTCTGCCAGCTGTTGTCACTGATCCTCTCATTGTCTCATTCCTTCAGCCAGATGGATTTCTCAGCACTGTTTGTTTTCACTCCTTTTTTCCTCCCTACTCCTCTCCTTCCTGTGAGTGACAAATACGAATTGCTTGTCTGAGAGAGGTGTCAAAGGAAACTACTATAGCTTGAGGATATAACCAGCGACTTATATACAGTGTTATAACCACTGATGTGTGCCCATGAGTGAAAGCAAGAGAGAATCCTGACCTGGGAATTTTTTTTTTCCTGCTTTTTCTGATCTGGTGCGGACACATTCTATTGCTATTGATTTGTATTTTTTCCTGATTATTTAAACCTTACCTTCAATATTATTGGCACAATTGTGCTGATATGAAACTAATATGAAGCTTTTCTTTTTAACATACATGGTAAAGCTTTCATAACTAAAATGTAGCTGGCCAGGTTGCAGACTGTGATACATAAGGCAAGAGATAACAGGGTCTGGCAATGAAATACATCTATATACAGTGCATCACACACACACACACACACACACACACACTGATTAAAGCTTGTCAGTCTCATGTTTTATCATTGCCTCTACAGGTTAAATGGTTTGTGAGACATTGCAGTAGGTGCAGCTGTCAGCATCAATTGTGCTTCTCTGTCTGATGAGTGATTAAACATACAGTAGCCATTTTTCATACTTGTTCCAGCTGAGCTGTGGTTTGCATAAGCAATCAGCTTATTTATTTTTCAGCTGATTCTTCAGGCAGAACTAAGTGCAGCAGTGGATACTTTGTGCACTCTTCATTTATTCACTGCTCAAATCTATGAACTCCAGCATGGAAATGGAAAATTATCTTGCATAAATGTGGTGAATTGAAAGAAATATGAGAATGTCATTTTTATATGCTATGATAGAATCTAAAAAGCTGCAATAAGCTGGACATAAGGACTTGCACTTGACATGCAAAAGAGTGAGACAGGTGGAGTTATAACAGTGAATGCTTTGGTCAGCAACTCGTGAAAGATATCACAGCAGAGACTGTCTATTTTCAGTCAGACAGTTTGGGAGACAGCTGGTTCTTCTGGACAGGCGGTCAAAAAAGGACAGCAGGTATTTATACAGTCTGATAGACACAGAGGACACAATCAGGGACATGGGCGAAAACTTCGACTACACTTTTGCACACTTGGTTAGAAAACTGATGTACAACAAATACCTTTCAAGATGTTAAGGGGGATTTTTAACCCAATCGTGCGTTGCATCTGGTTTGATGCACCGTGGTAATCTACCGAGTCTAATTAGTCGAAATGTCGGCATTCGAGACAGTGTGCTGCTTCCTACTCACTGCTTTGCGCAAAAATAGGTTTTGTAGGGTAGCTACATAATAAGTAAAATCTCAAATGATGATCAGCCAGACAATCTACCTAGAAAATCTCCAAGCTGACTAAAAAAAAAAGAAATGTTTCCTTGATAAAGATCTAATGAAAATAAAAATCAATCATTACCGCACTCAATAAAGACACTGTCTGAAACCTAAAACATATTTTCCAAATAAAGTTACATTTATTATAAAGAATATGTAGAGAACTGATCTACTGTTCAGAAGCCATAAACAATGTAAAATTAAATGACTACAGCACCTTTCAAAAGTATTCACCCACTTGAACATTCCCACATTTTGCAGTCATACAGCCTGCAACTGGAATAGAGTTCATTTGAATTTTTACCATTTGATTTGCACAATATGTCCAAGACTTGAGGTAAAACATTTGTTTTGAGACACAAATTAATAGTACAAAAAACAAACGTATTAGTTGCCAATTTCTTGCACACTAGAACAGGTTTTTTTTTCTAGGATTGCCATATATTTGGCTCCATCCATCTTGCCCTCAATCCTGACCAGTTTCTAGGTTCCTGTCGACAAAAAGTATCCTAACAATATGATGCTACCACCACCATGCTTCACTGTAGGGATGGTGTTTTCATGGTGTTTTGGCTTTCCACCAAACTTTGGTCTCATCAGAACAGAGAACCTTATTCCATGTGTACACTAATCTTCCAAACTCCAAATTGCTAATGGCTTTCTTCTCAACATGCCATCATAAAGCTCATCATTGTGGAATGGGCAAGCTATGGTTGTCCTGTGAACAGCTTCTCCCATCTGTGCTGTGAATATCTCCAGCTCCATTAGAGTCACTTAGTTTTTTGGTTGCTTATCTCAGACTAATGCACTCCACATCCAGTCAGTGACTTTTGGTGGATGACCTCCTCTAGGCAGTTGTGCCATATATTTTGCACTTTTTAAATAATGTATTTAGTGGGGTTCCATGGGATGTTCCAAGTTTAGAATATTTTTTTTAGAACCATACCCTGATTGATATTCCTCCAGAACTTTGTTCCGGATAGCTCCTTGGTCTTCATGATGCTTTTGATTAGATATTTTCTTTAACAAAATCTAGGGCCTTCTAGGAACATGTGCATTAATAGAAAGATCATGTGACACTTTAATTGCACACATGAGACTATACTGATCCATCCACTTCAATATTATGGCCCATTTTATGTAGATTCATGACATATGATTCCAGTCAAGTCCATTTCAGTTCTGAGTTATAACACTACAAAATGGAGAAAAGTTTAAGGGGGTGAATACTCACAAGGCACTAGATTCCTTTGTAGTATTATTTTGTCAAATTCCTATGTACTTAACTGATGACAGACACAGACTATTGTTCTCAGGGTTCAGAAAAGAAGGTATTTACAATGTAGTTAAATATTTAAAAAAAAAAAAAAAAAAAAAAAACAGACTAGGATTTCTCCTAGATTTTTTTTTTTTCATTAAATGTCCATGTTTAAAAGACCATTTTGGACAATTTTCTCTGTCAGATTTAGTCAGTTCTTTCAATGACTTTTAGAGCACCAACATGACAATACAGTTTGGGTCTTTGATTTTAGTTATTGCTAAATAATAGTTGAGCAAGGAAATCTGGTGCAAGAATAAGAAGTGCCAAAACTTCTGCGATTTTAAATGTGTCTGGCCCAATTAGGGTTTTATGGTGAATGAGATTTTGATTAAAATTGTAAGACAGTAAGTATACCCGAAAGATCTGAAGAAATTAATATGAAATCACTGCCAGGAAAAAAAAAGTCAAGATTATTATTTTTTATTTATTTATTTATTTATTTATTTATTTATTTATTTAAAGTATGAGGGGGAAAAAAGAGGAAAGTGTCAATTTTCTATAAGACAATTAGTACAGAGAGAGAGAGAGAGAGACAGTTAGTACAGAGGAAAGGGGCTAAAGACATTAAGACTATAAAGTATCCAGGCCTAAGATTAACTTCAGAGGTGTATGTCAGGACTCTGTCCAGTCCATCATAATGCAACATAGCTTAGCTCATACATCCCAATTTTGGCACAGAAAGTTCAAGGCTAAATTGAAAAACAGGGCCTGACCTTCATCCTACACCTCTTTCCCACCTCACTTCACCTCTGGAAAGATATCAGAATTATAGGCGAAAGAGTCAAGCGATTGTGTTGTTGCCATGGGGGCTTCACCGTTCCTATGTTGTTGCTACATGTCGGTAAATGTCATAGCCGAGGTGCACTTTTGACATTCGTTCTACTGTGACATTTCGAGTTCACATACATCCAAACACACACACACTCATCCACAAGCACACCCACACACAGAGTCAAGAGTCACACTATCTTCAAAAGTTACAGAAAGCTATGATCAAAACTCCTATTATAGCACTGATTGCTTGTGCTGACTTCTGTGACCTTGCTGTTACCTTTCATGCAGGCTCTATTGCTTCACTCAGACAAACTCATAGTGCATCCTCTCCATCCCCCTACCTTTAATACTCTGACCCGGTACCTCAAAAATCCAGAACGGTAAGAAGGTACTGAAGTTGTGGACACCAGATACTGAAGGTCTTGCTGACGCGCAAGACTCGGTCAGTATTGCTGAAACGTCGTAATTGTGTCTGTGAGAACAAAAGGAAGTGGGGCAGTCAAGTGCATCAAACTCAGCTAAACTACTTCCTGTGGAGCTGTTCGTATTAGGAAAGGGTTTGTTTCGTTATTAGATGGACATGAGGGATTAGGGATGTAACCAAATACAGATACATTATGTGAAACAAAGAGATAATGTATTCTAAATGGAAAGAAAGATACAGATACAAATAGAAAGCAAATTATCTTTTTTCCCCCATACCATGCTGACAGTGCTTGCATTTGAACCTATGGGTTTCTTCTAGCACTTTCCAGTGTTTCTGCTTCAAGCCCCAACCACTTTGCTTTAAATGTACATAGAGCACTAAGCAAAGAGAGATGGTAGCATTGTGTTACATCTCTACTAAGAATGGCAATCTGGAGAGCGCACCAAGAAAGAAAAAAATGTGAAGGTTCACAGTCTACTTTAGTGTTATGTATTAATGCTGTACATTCATCATATCACAAGTTGTACATATCATTAAACACAAGCATTAGGGGATACAATAAAACTAGGAAAGTTTTCTTTGTTCAAGAGGTCCCGCACAAGATTTGTTTGATTAAAACTATATTAACATACAAATTCATTACCTAAAATTTCCAGATATAAACTAGATAACATACAGTAGCTTCACTACTTAATCAACCAGGTAATACACAATAAACATTTTGATTGTGGAAAGCAAAGCACAGCTCCTCTCGGGGGGGAAAAAAGTAATTAGATAAAGGATGCGTGTTCTCATTCTGAAACAGTTCCAGGTACATCTTTGCTGCAAATTTTTTGAGATTGCAAAAAGTCATTAATTTAGAGAACTGTCAGGAGCGTTCCAGAGGTGCAAATAAAATATATATATATATATATATATATATATATATATAAACAACTATCAGTCAAATAATTTACATGAAAAAATGTTTGCTATGCAAGGAGTGGAAGGCAATACGAATGATATTAAATTTCATCTTTTCATTCTGGTCATTTCAAGTTGAAGAAGGGCCAGGAAAAAAAAAATGGATGAAAGTAAGGACTAAGGAAGATAATTATATAGTTTAACTTCATATCCTTTCAAAGCGATCTTCCATCCACCATTTTAATCAGGTGTGTGTATAATATATACACACACACACACACACACACATACATTATATATATATATATATATATATATATATATATATATTATACACACACACACTTTTTTTGTTCATTAGTTCCCTCCACTAATATTGGCACCCTTGGTAAATGAGCAAAGAAGGCTGTGATAAATTGTCTATTGTTCAACCTTAAAAGGTATTGGCACCCTTTGTCAATACTTTGTGCTACCTCCCTTTGCCAAAATAACCGCTCTGTGTCTTCTCCTGATGAGGTTGGAAAACACATGGCAAGGGATCGGAGACCATTCCTCCATACAGAATCTCTCCAGATCCTTCAATTTCCGAGGACCATGCTAGCGAACTCTCCTCTTCAGTTCACCCCACAGGTTTTCTATGGGTTTCAAGTCAGGAGACTGGGATGACCATGGCAGGACCTTGATTTTGTGGTCAGTAAACCATTTTTGTGTTGATTTTGATGTATGTTGTGGATCATTGTCCTGCTGGAAGGTCCAACCACGGCCCATTTTAAGCTTTCTGGCAGAGGCAGTCAGGTTTTCATTTAATATCTGTTGATATTTGATAGAGGCCATTATGCCATTTATCCTAACAAAATATCCAGGACCTCTGGTAGACAAACAGTCCCAAAACATTAAAGAGCCACCACCATATTTAACCATGGGCATGAGGTACTTTTCCATGTGGCTACCTCTCTGTGTGAGCCAAAACCACCTCTGGTGTTTATTGCCAAAAAAGCGCTAATTTGGTTTCATCTGACCATAGAACCCGATCCCATTTGAAGTTCCAGTAGTGTCTGACAAACTGAAAATGCTTGAGTTTGTTTTTGGATGAGAGTAGAGACTTTTTTCTTGAAACCCTTCCAAACAACTTATGGTTATGTAGGTGGCTTCGGATTGTAGTTTTAGAGACTTTCTGACCCCAAGATGCAACTAACTTCTGCAATTCTCCAGCTGTGAATCTTCGATATTTTTTGTCCACTCTACCCATCCTCTTCACAGTGCGTTCTAACAATATAGACACACATCCATTCCAGGTTGATTCATAACACTTCCAGTTGACTGGAACTTCTTAATTATTGCCCTGATGGTGGAAATGGGCATTTTCAATGCTTTTGCTATTTTCTTATAGCCACTTCCCATTTTGTGAAGCTCAACAACCTTTTGCCGCACATCACAGCTATCTTTCTCGGTCTTACCTATTGTTCTGAATGACTAAGGAAATTCCCACTGATATTTTACATTTTTAGTACACCTGGGTGATTTCCAGTTGCTAATCACCCAGGTGTACTAAAAAATGTAAAATATCAGTGGGAATATACTTCAAGTATATTTTTCTCATGAATTCATAAGGGTGCCAATAGTTGTTGCATACCTATATTTAACAAAGATTGTTTTATAAACCTGTGTTTTGTTTGCAATTGTTTGATATCCATGACATTTTGTGAATGTTTTTAACAATAGATCAAAAGGTTAAACAATAAAGAATTTTTCACAGCCGTCATTGGTCCCGTCTGTATTATATAATCACATTTTATATAATTATATATATATGTATATATATATATTTATATATATGTGTGTGTGTGTGTGTCAGATTATATATCACCTTAATCATTAGTATGTCTGTGTGTGTCTCAGTGTATACATCTGTGTGTGTTTGTGTCTGTGGTGGACTATTAATCGGTCAGCATCCTCAGGGAAGTGGGCGAGAAGCTGCCTGTATAGCTTTAGGTCCTCCTCGCATTAGTCCACGATTCATCACAGAGAATCATCGATCCCACAGATTGCTCGTTGACACATTCAGCAGAGCACTTGTCCACTAATTCCAGCCAGCTGCTGCGCTTTTCTTTCTTATCATTCATGCCATCAGAGTTTCATTAAAAAACGTAGAACGATCAGCTACTCCAAGAATGATAGATGAGGGGATCGATTGACACAACTGATGCTAAACAGTTTACTATAGAAGGTAATGCTTTAGTGCAGTTCAGTGGGATTCGACAAGACCACCCTGCTTCCGGTCTAAATAGACTGAGAAATAGGGTGTGATTGAAAAGCATACTGTGCTCACTCCTCAAAGTGATCCCCGCCCAAAAACAGTATGTTAAGAAAATGAATGTTTCCAGTATACTTGAGCTGAATTTCCAAGTATGCAATCAGAGACATCTTTGTGATGTACTGCATGCCACAACGCAACACAGCTATTTCATTTTTATACAGCAGTAAAGCATTCCAGATATGTTTGGATATCCTGTATGTGGATGTTTCCTGTTGTGGGACATGTACACACAAATGTGATGAATTTATCATGTTTATTTTTGCTTTCACACAAAGTTGTATGCAAAAATTTAGCCACTCCTGGCTAAATTACATGATTTGTTGATTTTTCAAATGTAAAGAAGTAAACACAACCCCTACAGTGAACAATTTTAGGAACTTAAAAATAGAAATAGTAATTGAGGCATGTGCAAAATTCTGGATACCGTACTAAGTTAGTACATAGTATCACCCACTTTGGCAGATATCACAGCTTGCAAACACTTTGTAGTCAGCTAGGAGTCCATCTATTCTTGTTTTAGTTTTCAACCACTATTCCTCGCAGAACATTTCTAGTTTGAGATACTCTTGGGCTGCCTTACATGCACAGCATGTTCAAGAACGACCCACAGATTTTTAATGATATTCAAGTCAGGAGACTGTGAGATCATTACAAAATCTCCAGCTTGTATTTATTAACATAGTTCATGGTGGATTTTGTATTTTTGACTATATTTTTACTGTTGTAGAAGCATTTTTTCAGCATCAGTTTCTTGACTGGCCATCACATTTGCTTCCAGAATTTGCTGATATTTAGTGAATTCATTCTTCCATTACCTGTGCAATGTTTCCCGTGCCACTGGTTGCCACCCAGCCCTGAAACACAATATATTCCCCACCATACTTAACTTTTGAGAAGGTGTTCTTTTCATCAAATGGTGACCCCCCCCCCCCCCCAAAATAAATAAATAAATAAATAAATAAATAAATAAATAAATAAATAATACCTGTGGTATTTGTGCCCAGAAAGTTTTACTTGATCAGTCCACAGCACATCTATCAAAAATGCTTCTGGCTGGTCTAGATATTGTTTTTCATACTTCAGGCATTCACTTGGATTTTTGATTTCCATGAGCTGTAAGCCATAATCAAGATTACAACAGAAAACAGGATATATGAAAGTTCCAATTTTTTAATTAAACTGCAGAAAGAAATGAACTTTTCCATGATATTCACATTTTTTGAGATGTACCTGTTTGAGCTGGAAGTATGTTGATATATTTTTTCAGTCTTCCTACATAGCCTTCATTTTCAGATCCTCAGTCAGGGGCTTAGAGGAGACCATGGCTGTTGAGTGTTACTGTCCTAGAGTCCTAACGAGTCAATTAAGGCCTAAAAAGTTACGTTCTGAGATCAACTGAAAGGGTGTCCAAACTTTTCCATACGCCATAATTACTAACAAGATTTTTGTTTGTTGCCAGTGCCAATAGCATTGGAGTTATAAGAAATGCTTAGAGTTACATTTTGACCTGAAAATGACAGAACTTACACTGATGTATCTATGAAATATCTACAGGTAAAGATCTTAAGCAAGATTTTTATTTGTTATGACCAAGATTTCCCAATTTTGATCATGCATCAAAACCAAAAATGAAACTTGTTTTATGACATTTGACTTACACAACTTTAATGTATAAGGGATATTGTCTTCACCTTCTTCAAAACATTTATGTCAAAGACATAAATCCCAAAATCTCATGTAGACAATGTGCTACACTGACACAAGCACTTCTCAGAAACAACCCTAAACTAACCCTCCACGTTTTTTGCCTCTAGGAACAAAAAAAGCCGTTTACACACACACAAAAAAAGAGAGGCAGCGACACATCCGTCACCCTCTTCAGAGACCCTGTTGCCCCCTGACTTGTCCAACTCTCTGTCTTTCTTAGGCCGAGTGGCCAAATTCATCTATAGACAAGGTGATGAGAAAAGAAAGCACGGAAGGAAAAGGAGGGGGAGAAGAAATATCCCATTAAGTTGAGGAAATTGGTACATGCTGTGCCACGGCACAATCCAATCACCTTTCCCATCTCTGCGGCTCACTGTACCCGATGCTTTTTCTGCTCAGGGAAAGGAGTCTTCTGCAACTTTTGTTTTTAGATGCACCATTACTGAATGGGAAGGACAAGGCGGTGTGTCTGAATATGTGCAACAGAGAGAGAGGGCAAAATGAAGAGGGGGTGGATGTACTGTGATACCTATGATCAGTGAGTGCTCAGGTGTGATTGTGAAAGAGAGAGAGTGTGTGAGAGAGAGAGAGAGAAAGGACTCATTATTCTGCGTTATTGGTGGCATGATGTTTAGTAATCAGCTGCCTCACACATATACTCAAGAGGCCTGAGCAGTGCGGTAGAACAAAGCTCCATCTATAACACTATATCCCATAACACATCTGACACACATTCTCACTACTGAAAATTAGAAAACTTTTTCTTTCTGAACAATGTCTGCATAACAAACAAGGCAGAAAGTATATCGTAAATGAGGAATAAAATGACAGGTACGCTATTATAGGATAATAATCATTTATGGGGTGGTGTGTTGCCCCATCCAAAGTGGATTATTTTCCTATAACAGCACATCCTGAAGTGTTTTGTTCCTCTTGTTCCACAGCATTTTGCCAATGCAAACAATTTTTAATTTATTAATGTACAATACTTCGTCCTTTATCAGTCTGTAGTTACATTTAAGGTTGTGGAATGTCCACAAGACAAGGTAGTTTGTGTTATCACTTACGTTATAGCTGTTATAACTAGGGATGCACCGAAATGAAAATTCTTGGCTGAAGCCGAATATAATGAAAAACTTGGCCGAAGGCCGAATACCAAACACGTTTTTTCCATTTATTTTGCTTTTTTTTTTTCACCATTGCATAAATGAAATAGTCAGAATGTGCTTTTTACTATTTTGTCTTGCTTTTCAAAGAAAAAAATCAATTACAAAAACTACAATTTCAAAATATTTAACACTGAACATTTTTTTTTTTCATTCCAGCAGGCATAGGCTACCAACAAGGCACAATATAACTTTAAATAAATAAATGAGTAAAATAAAAATATTTTTATGTGGTCATCTTTGAGCCCCCCTTGAATAGCTTATGTTAGGCCTATAACTGACTGCTGAAAGAATGTAACACTCTATAGCCTACAACAAAAAAGTGCATTAAAAAGTGCATTGACAAGAGTGCAAAAAATGGTTCTATTCGGTTATATACAGCTGATTATATTCGGGATATATACCGCTCACGTCCCTGTACACCTCGCGGAGTATTATAGTAGATATAGGATTTGTCCGCCTACCCTTAAATAAATACGTCTCTACCTGCTTCCGTACTCTACTCCCTTACATCTCGCGACGTGACAGAAACAAAACAAACGCACGTGTCCACAGCTTGGGCATGCGCGCGCCCCCTCATCGAGGTTGTGACATTCACGCGTCTAACTCTGGTTGCTAGGCCATTTGGTCGCGTCATCAAACACATCGTTGTTCGGTCAAATTTATTCGGCCTTTTCACTAATTCACGAACACCGAAAATGCTTTTTTTGCTATTTTCGGCCGAATAATCTCGGTTGCCGAACATTCGGTGCATCCCTAGTTAGAACAGTCCTTAGCTCACCAGTCCCAATTTTTTCCTCAGAAAGAAAAAAAACAAAACAAAACTGACCACTGCGAAGCACTGACACTGGAGACTCCTTCCACACATGTTAAATAAATATCACTTTAATGAAGAAAAACATTTTCTATAAGTATTTTTATTCAATTAATATTCGTTTTAGATTACGTACATCATTTACGATGTACAGTCATATGAAAAAATAAGTACACTCGATGGAAATTGTTGGCTTTTTTGACAAACATTTGATCCTGTGAAACAGTGTCTATTAATAAAGTTGATGCACTGTCATGACACAAAATTGACATTTTGTAATAATTTGCACAATTTAAATGAACAAAAACAAATCAGTCACATGGAAAAAGTAAGTAGACCGAATTCGACCTGGGATGCATGCCAGGAAAAAGCCTTTGCAAGACTAGAGTTCGCCAATGAGCATACAGGCAAAAACCAGGCCTTCGGGAATAATGTGTTCTGGACAGACAAATCAAAGATAGGAGTTGTTTGGCCACAGTAACAGCAGACCAAGGACAACTTTTCAGGAGAAGCACCTCATACAAACTGTGAAGCACGGTGGTGGAAATGGTTTTGGGTTGCTTCGCTGCGTCAGGGACTGGGCAACTTGCATTCATTGATTCAACTATGAATTCTGCATCATATCAAGGAGTGCTTGAAGATAATGTGAGGCCACTTGTCCGAAAGCTGATCTCAAAGTTGACTTTTCAACAGGATAACGATCCTAAGCACACTAGCAAATTGACCAATGAATGGCTCGATAAAAAGAAAAGAAATGGAGGGATATGTAATGGCTTAATCAAAGCCCAGATTTGAATTCCATTGAAATGTTGTTGGAGGGGGGGGATTTGAAAGGGGCAGTACATGCAAGAAAACTCTCAAACATCTTGGAACTGAAAGATTATTGCATAGAAAAGTGATCAAAAATTCCAGCAAGCTGATGTCAGAGACTAGTGGACAATAATGCAAAACGCCTACAAGACGTTATTTTTGCTAAAGGAGGCAGTACTAACTTCTGAGGCCAAGGGTGTATTTACTTTTTCCCCAGAAGAATATCGCATCTATTAATATTCCTGTTGAATAAACGATTGAAAAAAGGCCCTTTCCCTTGTGGTTTTGTTCAAGTATATCAACGTTATTAATAGTCACTGTTTCAATAATGATCGAATGTTTGCTTCTCCAAATGTCTAAAAAGCCAACAATTTCCATGGGGTATACTTGTTTATTCCCCCCCAACATGACCAAGTCCCAGTGAAATAGTTGTTACCATAGAACTGATAAATTAGACTAAGCACATTAATATACACTTGCTGTTTGCAAATTACAGCCAGCATTACTAGAAGAGCTGCTGTTATGAATGAATCAGTACCTTCTTATCACTCAGATTCAAAAATTCAACAGTGCTATGGTCTAAAATAATACAGTGCCTTGGAACGTGCAGAATCATTGTGGTCATATTGTCACACTAACATTAGGTTTAAGACATTAATATCTACAATGTCAAGAATTTTGTAAAATAGGAAAGCTGGTATGGAGAGGAAAAGAGGATGTGCATGTAATTATCTGAGGAAGGTTGTGCAGACAGTTACTCACAGTTGTAGAGCTAGTTACTCTGATCCAGACCTTTTTACACTTTTTAGAATTATAAAGAGCCCCAAAGGACACACAAGAAAAACGTACTTCTAACCCCCACCACGTCATAGAACCCCTCAAAATTCAGATGCATTCACAGCAGTGCTTTTGGCTAGTATTAGTCAACATACCCGCACAGTGACTGACACATACACACAGTCAAACACAAAAGCCACAGATGGTTGATTAAAACTAGTATGAAGTCTACATGAACACAATGTGCAAGGCTATTATTTCTCTCTCTGGCCTTTGGCTCTGGGTGTCACGAACACAGATGTGTTAATTACACACCAAAGATCAGCAATTATCCACTAAGCAAGGGAAGGAGAAAAGCTATCACGTTTTAACCACAGGTTGCATGGAGATGACATCAACAGTCCCACTTTACCAGCACAGGTGAATCGGACATCTCCAGATGACCTCATCATATATGCCAGTATTTACTTGATGTGAATGTTCTCCTTCACCTTGCCTTTCAGGAACTCAAGTCGAATGGTCTATTTGAATAGTCTAAAATTGTATGCTACAGACAACTAAATACTAGTACAAAAAGCAAGCTTGGCTAATGAGAGAAAGCCAATGATCCCATTTCCTTAATGCTAACTGACTGCTAATAGAATCGATTCATTATTACAGATTTTGGCTGAAACACTCCTTTTAAAGGCGTATGTTATTCAGAGCCTACACTGGCATAATAATGGCCCTGTTCAAAAAACACTTTAAAAGTCCTTACAAATCTCCATCATCCTTGACTCTGAGCATGTTTTTTTTTTCTTTCTTTTTTTTAACCAAGCCAAACTATAATGGATGGCTATATCGATTTCAGAGGACTAGTTTTCCTGGCAGGTATGTGGGTGTTTACAATGGATGAGAGACCCTGTCACTTTCAACCCATCACCTTGATGATAAGTCCATCCTGATTGCATTTCACAACCAGCACCGATATACATTAGCAGACTCTATGGACTGTTGTTCCGGGAAAGCTTTCACTCTGTGAGGGACTGAAATTCTGTTTAAATTGTGGAGGTGCTGGATAGATGACACACAGACAAGATGGAAAGTAAGTCTCACTGGGCTCTTGCTTCCTGCCCATACCACTTGTAAAAAAATAATAATAATAATAATTCTCCCACTGAAGTTTCCTCCGCAAGGTTAGCGTTAACGTTCACAGCATCTTTTACTGCCTTCAGCTGGACATCCTTTATAGAGGAATCATCTCCCACTGTGTTGGATCCTGCAGTGACGCCATTCTTACCACTGTGCCTCGGCTTGCGTTAACTCTACTTTTAAAGTGTGTGATTGTGTGGGGAATATGTGTGTGGGGCACATGAGTGGAACACAGAGAAAAGCCTGTATGACACTTTGCTGCATAAAAATGCACCCATTGGGGCCGATTTATCAAGCTGGATATGAATAAATACATTCATAAATCATGCACAGGAGCATTTTCACAAGAAATGTGGTATAAATGAAAATCCAGTCAGTTCAGAAAACTTTGTCTTCTACAAGAACAAGAGTTTGTCTAAATTTACATATAAGGAGACTCACTAATATAAAACATGAGTGATGTCCTTCAAATACTATAACTAATTTTAACATATAGATCATGCTTAGAACATTTATTTCAATTACACTCAAATATAATTTAATCTCTTATGGCTGAGCTGCATTACTGAAAGATTGAGTGCACACCTATCTCTCAGCTATGAACAGTTAAGGAAGCCTATCTTCATCCATACAGACTCTCAGAGTATGAGACATTAGTGAAAGAGGTTCATGGAAAATGAATTTAAACAACGTTTTCCTTACCATAAATGTAGTCCACCAGCCAAAACATGTGGTGTTTAGAATTGCTGTCCAATGAAAAACATTTATCTTCAATTTTTCTCTATAGAATCAAAATATGGGCATACTCCTCAGTCTACCCATAGCATTTGACATTTAAATGATCAAATATGTTCATTGGATGCCAGAAGTGCAATTGGCTGCATATCTTCCTTCCTCCCCAGTATTCTGTGAGGGAAAAAGCAAAGCTGTTCCTAATACATTGAGTCTCTGAGTAGCTTTCTATGTGCAGAAGTATTTAAATGGATTATTTAAAAATTGAGCATTATTTGTGGACTGAGAACTGTCACATCCCCTGAGAAATGCAGAATCTTCTGCCAACTACCATGCTCCCCTCTCAGCCAACCACTCAACATACTAATAACACTCACCTGCATCTAATTTACTAATCACCTCTTCATCTTAAAGACCACTCAGGGTGGTCTGTTCATCACTAAATGTTGCCTGAAGTTTTGGATTGTTGCCTTGAGTTGTTTATTTATTTTTTGTTTGTTTGAAAAAAAAAAAAAAACTTATCTATTAGCCTGTGTATGTCTCTGTTCAAATCTGATAATATCATATTTTGTGATGCCTAAAATGTAATATATTTTAATCTTTCACTGACAAAAAAAAAACATACAAACAAACAAAAAAACAAACTTGTGTTTGGTAATATACAGTATTGTCTAGGACAATTGTCAACCTTCAGAAGCCTCAGAAGAATGTTGCTTGCACAGTTGGTGAACGAAACATCCAAAGCATCCTGTTTCTTTGGAAACACTATGCTTTTACTACATCCACTTTACACTCCTTACTTTTTTGTAAACATGTGCAACCTATTAATCCACATTAATCCGGATAGAGCTGAAAACTGCATTTTCATTTTAAAACTCTCCATCTACACTGGCCTTTTCAAAGCTTTTACAAAAAATTACTCGTCCACACTGAAACATCTGAAAAGGCTTACATCCCTATACTGCGCATGTGTAAAGATGTAAGAAGCTTTGGCCTGCATCATTACCATGAGGTGTTTATTTACTTTCTGTTTCTTTGTACTGATGCGGCAATGTCAAGGAACAGCATCAAGTTTTTTTAAATGGACAGACAAAGACATGGAGTGGGTAACCCAAGACTATAAAGTTGAATTGATTCACATGACTGTGTAACATGACAAAAAATACATCATTGTTTTTGAAAATCTCAGTTGTCTCAGCCCACACTACAACGTGAAAATGGCTTTTTCAAATCCACTTGGGAGAGCATTTTCAAAAAGCTCTGTTTTCGCTGGACAAAAATGCCATCTCAGTGTGGACGGAAGGCCAAAATATAGAGAAAAAGTTGAGTTCTCAAATTTATCTGCATTGAAGTGGACGTAGCCTCAACAAGACCTAAGTATGTGGTAAAAAATTATGTTTTATGAACATTTATAATTCTGACACTAAACACAACACAATATTTTAGAAAACAAATTCTGGCTTGCTCTTAAAAATCAATATAGTCTAATGCTTTTTTTTGCAACCAGGAGGCATGGCTGATGTAAGATGTATGTATCAATCAGGAGCAAAGAGTTAAAATATAGAAAGAGTAAGCAGGTCAGGTGATTGAATTCCTTCATGGAGAGCCTGCAGCATCACCAAAATGGGAATTGTCTGGACTTGAAGTGGCTGATAGCCCAATAACTCTGGATTGCACTGCTACGTTATAACTATTAAAAATAGCTCTTCAGTTGCTTTCAAATGAGACCCATCACGTGCCTCTGCAATCTACGGTAGGCCACAAAATTGATCATTTTAACTGAATTCTTGCAGCTTTTTGCAGGTAAAATGATACCTCAGTTGCTGCCACAGAGTTCAGTACTTTTCAATCGATCATTATTAAAGTCCCCAGGTCACAAATTTCATTTACTCTATAAAAATTTTTTAAGAACCAGTCCATGGGACAGCGGGAGCCCGGTCACCTTGGCCAACCTCAATGTACTCTGTGGCCTGCCTTCTTGCCACATGCTAATTGAAAACAAATGCTCACGGACCAGTACACAGCAGTAGCTACCACTAAACTACAGCTGCAACAACTAACCAATAAAATCGATAATTAGTTGATTATGAAAACTGTTGTCTACAAATCTCATTATCGATTAGTTGGTCTGCACACATTTAGTGATTGTGTTACTTCTGTTCCGAAAACACGCATCAAAGAGTACAAACCAAAGTTGTGTCCCAAATGTCATACACTATGTACTATATACTCTACCTTCTAGTGTATGAAATTTAGAAGGGTAGTATAATCTCAAATGGAACACTAGCAGTTTTTTTACTAACTGGAAGTATAAGCCGTTTCCCAGTCAATGGCAAATGATGTCAAACGCACAAAATACTATGCCACTAGCTTTAGCAGAATGCCCAGAGTAAATAAACATGAATTTCTTCTGTTTACTGTTTATTTCACCATTACCTTTTATACCCAACATGACCTCAGTCACCATCAGACAGAGACATAATCGCAAAGTGACAGCGGAAAAAAAGTGTTGGAGCATTTTTTATTAAATGCCACAACGAAAACTGTAACCTGCAAACTTTACAAAGCAGAGCTGGTGAAGCACGGAAGCACAAGAGTGACGCATGAGCACAAACTTATGTTTACATCCAAAATGCTCGACTGTGTGCAAGGGGTTGGGGAAATTGGTGCAAGTTGCTCAAAAGTTTAGTTTAATTTAAGTGTATTGTTATTACATGTTGTATTTGCATGCTCCCAGACTAACTTATAACTGAGGAGCCATGTTACAAATAGATTGAGATACACACACACATTATATTATTTATATATATATATATATATATATATATATATATATATATATATATATGCCTGTGAGCTCTGTGTCTCTTTTATTAAGGGCTGTTCCCTGGTAGTATTGACCCCTATCTATATAGAGGAGAAATAAGTCACAAGCTTGACAGTCGGTGTTACTTCCACAAGAGCTTTACTCGAATCAATTGTCAAAAATACACAAACAGTTGTACAAAACAGTGAACCTAAAGTGCATTAAGACATTATTTAAATAAAAATACAAAATACGCCTTTCATGTCCACATGTTCAAATTACGGCTAAACACAAGCTAGCTGTTCTGGTTTTCAGTACAAGGCGAGGACCTGCACGTGCGCACGCACACACACACACACGACAAAACTTACTTACTCAAAAACTATCAGAAACAAAATATAAGTACATTGCAATATGTCAGCAAGTTAACAAAGATAAAACAGTCGAGCTAAACATGCACAACATACCTATATAGAGGAGAAATAAGTCACAAACAGGCCGGTCGGTGTTACTTCCAGGAGCGCTTTACTCGAATGGAAAATTACCGCTTTTCCTCCAGGTTTGTGGGCGGAGACTAAAGCAATAGATCCCAGAGTGCAGGATTCAGACCATCCTAATAGATGACTGATCAGCGTTATACTTACTTGAATCATCAATGCACTAACACATAAAAATGGAACAACAGCGAAAAACAAATACTCTTTTTTAAACATTTGACTATTTAACTTGTTACACTCTCCCCTACAAAATAAATGTTGTCTTGACATTAAATCAATCAAATAATTGTCCTGTAAACGGTCTCTCAAGAACTTGACACTAGAAATCCTCTTCTGTAAGGTGGTACTTAGGTCAAAGGTCACAGTTCAAATATGTCGTCAACAATCCATATCTCATATAACAGTCCATATCTGTTGACTGGCTACTGTATAAACAGTCCATAAAGAGTCTTTGCACATACTCTTGATCAACAGTCCATCGGTTTCAATGATCTGTGCAGTCTGCAATTTCAAAGTTCATTTCAACAGCCCATGAAAACAGTCTATGAAAACAGTTCATTAGTAGTTCATGGTTCTATTTCAGTATGTCACTTCTGTAAACTCACATTTGCTGGAGTCCATAAATACAGGGTGGCTGAAGGTAGTATAGCTGCAAGGGTGGCAACCATGGGACCAGTCCTAGTGCTGGGTAGAAAGGCAATAACTGCGGCTGTGGCTGGATACTATAGCTAGATACTATACCCAGCTGATCGTAGGTGATGCGCCTTGGCGGGTGTCTCTCTCTCTCTGTGATAGCTGGTAGGTCGGCTCCTCAGGTTCAGCAGCACTTGCTGCAGGAGAGGCATCTGGTGAATCAGGCAGATTCTTTGCAGGTACGTTCATCTCCTCATCCGGCACGTTTTCAGGTGTGATGAGCTCTTCCAGCTGATCTCCACTGAGAGGCTGGGTTGGCATGGCAACAGGGGCTGCTAGTTCAACTCTCTGTTCTACTGGTTCAGGCTCATGTTCAGGATGTCTCTCTTGCTTAACATGTCTCTCAGTAGTTACTGCTGGTGATGTGGGGACCTGAATTGGCTCATAATGAAGGTCATATTAATCTCCACTGTCTTCATCTGAGTCTTCTGGCTGTGACACATGCGTGTGCCTTCTTTTCTGTTTACTTTTGTCATTTTTAGTTACTTCAGGCTGTGTCTCAAAAGGTAAGTGATCACAGGACATGAGCAGGTTTCTATGCAGGACGCTGGAACGTCCCTTACCCTTTTCTGGTCTCACTTCATAGATCGGCAGATCAGATTTCTGTGTTTCAGTCAGCGTCTTAAGCATTTGCAACAATGTTCTGCTCATCCGCTCCACTTGGCCATTCCCCATCGGGTAATATGGTGTTGTTCTGGACCCGGCCATGCCAATGAGTTTCTTTAACTGATTTTCAAACTCTCCCCCTTGGTCATGATGAATGCGGGAGGGAAACCCAAATTTGACAGCAAAGTCATTGAAGATGAGGTTTGCAGCATTTTTCCCTGACTTTGACATGGTGGCATATGCTTGAACAAAACGAGTGAAATGGTCAACAATGATGTACTCGTATCCACCTTTGCATCGGTCAAGAAGGAGGAAATCAATACATACGAGTTCAAATGGCTGTGTTGTCACATTATTTGTCAAGGGAGCTCTCATTTCATGGCATGGCTTTTTCTGCTTGAGACAGGTGCAAGCTTTTGTCACATAGTGCTCAATGTCAGATTGCATATAGTGCCAGAAGAAGCGTTCACGTACTAGCGATACTGTGCGATCGGCACCTTGGTGTCCCATGTTATTTTGCAGTTCTTCCAGTACTTTTCCTTTGTACTGTTCTGGTAGGACCAACTGTTTGCAGGCTTTGGTTTTCCTGTACAGAATGCCATCACTGTCTACTGTCAGCTTTTGCCATTCACTGAACAGGCATTTTGTCTTTGGGCTGAATGTCTTTAGCTCTCTAGCTAGAGGTTTGGAGCCTGACAGGTTACTATCTAGCACAGGACAGATGCATGGGTCCGATCTTTGTGCATCTCTTAACTTATCTTTTGGTATAGGACTGACTGATGCAGTGGTTATCTCACTTTCGGTGGAGACTGACATACAAATCACTGAAAATGGCAGCGATGGCATCAGGTGGCAACTCCTCAGAACATTCTCTCATCAGTGACTCTGCATCCAGTGGCATCCTTGACAAAGCATCTGTGTCACTGTTCTCTTTCCCTGGTCTGTACTTTATCGTAAAGTGAAAATCAGCCAACTCTGCAACCCACCTGGAAGTGGTTGCGTTCAGTTTTGCAGTGGACAGGACATACGTGAGTGGGTTGTTGTCACTATACACAGTGAAGGTTGGAGCATAGTACATACCGGAGTCCTTCCAAACATTCCTCCATACAGCGTTAGAAAGCAGCAGGGGCATTCATGAGGCCGAATGGGATGCATATCCACTCATAGAGTCCCCTTGGAGTAACAAAAGCTGTCATTGATCTGCTCTCTTCAGAAATAAATCCCTGGTGGTAAGCTTTTCCCTGGTCCAGGAGAGAGAACCAGGAATTACCACCCAGACTGTCCATGATGTCTTGGACCCGAGGGATGGGCTGGCGGTCGGGATGGGTCTTACTGTTCAGGTCTCTGTAATCTATACACAACCGAAGGGTGCCATCTTTTTTTCCTCACACACACAACAGGGGAAGAATACAACGAGTTCGACTTCCTAACCCAACCCTGTGCTATTAGGTAATGCAGGTAACCTTTCATCTCCTGGTACAGTGGCCTGGGTACTGACATGTATGTGCGTTTGACTGGTTCTGGGTCTTTAAGAGAGATGGCCATTTGCAATCTTTCGATACAGCCAATATCATTGTCTGATCTTGAGAAGGAATAACACTCTTCTCTGAGCATTTATCTGACTATCTGTCTCTGTTCTTCTTTCAAGTGACTTACATCTATAGGTGGATCCCTATTTTCACTACCATTACATGGTGCCTGGATGCTGGTGTGGTTCACGGTGGCTGTTGTTGAAGCCTTTTCAAAAATCTGGGCAGGTAACACAGTCATTACGGTTTGTACTGTGCCAATTACAGTGCGCCCTGGCAAAACAATGTCGTGGTCAGTTGGGTTAGAAACATCAACAATGATGACTGGAAAAACACCTTTCTTGACTCTGACTAGTGTGTCATAGAACTCAAGATCATCTGGCCACTGAGGGGTCAGGTCTGGCTGAAACAACACAGTCATGTCATCTTTAAAAGGCTGGGCAGCTACACAACACTCAATCTGAATGCTACTGTGTTTTGGTACTGCACCCATCTCTTTCTTTGTTTTCACTGCATACTCATCTACCTGTTCTTCACTAACAGCCTGTGTGAAAGCTCTCACCTTATTTCTTTTGAGACTTGGGAAAGATTTCTTCACAGTACTGTACTGTTTGCTCTTATCAGTCTTTGCCAAGATGTGCTCGATGACATTAAAACCTATGATGGGATGGGACAGGTGACACCCCTTCATCACAAGCATTGGAATCAGCAGTTCATTGGCTTGGTTAGTTTCTGAGGTAAGCCGGAAGGTTGTCTCAATCCATCCCAGGTAAGGTATTTCAGTTCCATTTGCTGCAGTCAATGTGAGGTCAGGTGAGTCCAGGATTTCTGAAACATCTTTCAGTCGGAAGCTCGGTAAGTATTCCTCTTTCCATTTTTCATCAATGACTGACACCTGGGACCCTGTGTCCCATAAAGCTTGGAGTTGGTGACCATTCAGATAGCATTTAACAAGACACTGCCTGCCAACTAGTGAGGTGATTTTGCACAAGTTGACAACTGGAGCTAGGGGTGGCAAGTAGTGTGCACTTTTGTCTTTGCAGGGAGACTTTCCATTACCCTTGTCAGTTATCAGGTGAGTGCATTTCTTTTTGTGTTCAGTCCAATGTTGTTGTTGACATGCTCTGGAACAATACAGTGTCTCTTTACAGGATGAACATTGCTTCAGCTCCTTTGGTGAATCTTTCTTGCCACAATTTGCACAGTTCTGGGACATTCCACTGCCTATGGTTAACACTCGTCCCTCAGTGGTCACCCTCTCTCGTTTAAAGGAGCCTCTCTTGATGGTCTAACTCCTCTGATTTTGCACCCAGCTTGGAAATGTTCTCCACTCCCACATCGGTAGCAGTGCATACAATGATAACGTTCACTGGATCTGGTCTGCTGACAGACAAAGCACCTCCTTCGGATATGAAGAGAGTGGTTAGTGTACAGGTGAGGGGCATACTGGGGCTGTGTTGGGGCCGGGGCCGGGGCTTGGGACTGGCTCTGGCTGCTATAATAGTGCTGGTGGGAAACTGGCTGGGGGTCTCTGCCTGACATCCTCGCTGAAGGTGGCCCATAGGACTGGGCTGAAACATAGGCTGTTGTAGTGTGTCCTTAATCTGAGCTATTTCTGCACTAAGACTCTTAAGAGAAGCAACACCTGTCTTAAGTTCTGCTAATCTGTCATCAATTCAGGTGGTACCTTAGCTCTAACTTCTTTCACTGAGCATTTTGTAGGTGGTGGATCCTCTGACTGGACCACACTTAGACTTGTAGATGGCTGCGGGGTGCTATACCTCTTTTTATTTCTTCGTTCTGCCTCATTTGCACAGACAATGTTTAACCTCTCTAACAAAAGCTCATCTGAGGTTTCAGTATCTAGCAGAAGGGGCTGCATGTCTATCCTGATACTGTCATTCTGGAGACCAGTAAGCACTGTGTGTAGACTCATATGCTGGACTAGAGCTGGGTCATACTTAAGCCCTGATTCTGACTCTTGGGATGCAAATAATACTTTCTGTCTTATATCTAAGACCCGCATTACAAAGCTTTGGGGTGTCTCCTTGCTATGCTGTGGTTCTGAAGCTAGCTGTTTGTAGAGCTCGGTGGCGCTCTTTTCCTGGAAGTGTGAATGCAGAATGCACCTTAGTGCGGGAAGAGTCAGATGAGGTCTTCCCTCCAAGTAGCTGCGCAGCTGCAAGCCTGGAGAAATAGCTCTGATCACAGCATCCATAATATCTATTTCAGGGTAACCTCTGTTTAGTCTATTCTCAATCTGATGAGCAAGGCTGGAAAATGTCAGTTTATCTCTCTGGCCAGGTTTGCCTATTTGTCCAGAAATTTTGAAATCTTTGTGCCAGTGTGGGCTTGGCTTCTGCTGGGCATTGGCTGAAGATTGGGTGTTTACTGGAGAGCCTGCAGTGGCTTGGTGCACAGAACCATTAACAGCAGCATTGACTGTAGTAGTTTGCATGACTCCAAATTTTTGCTGTTCACTTGCAATACTCAGTTCATCCATTTCTTTCTGTGTCACTGTCTCCTGAATGTCATGTTCAGTGTGTACCCTTTCACTATCGATGCCACTTAACATATCTGCAATTTTGTCTTTCAGTAGTAATAACTCTGACATCCCGTTGTCTTCTAGCTCTGCCACTTCCTCTCTTTCAAGGTGCTTCAGAATGTGAGTCACCAATGAGATGCGTGATTTTCCTTTAACATCTGCTCTTTGTACACCTGATATGTTCAAAAAGTCACAGATTCCCAGTAAATTGTTTCGATTCAGGGTGTGCAACACTCCTCCTACCTCTTCCTGTAGCTCTTCCAGGGCTGACATGTTGACAGTGCAGGGGCCTTTAACTGTGTAGGAGTTGATTCTGAACTGGTGGGTCTCTACTATCCCCGATGATCTCTAACTGGCCTCAGGGAACGTGCACTCGACCACCAACTTCCAGCTCTCCTTAAACAGCATCATGTGCCTCACTGTAGCCTGCCTGGGTGTAGTATTGGGGTATGTAGTATGATGTAGAATTCAATGTACAGGCTATGGACACTGGACATCTGAGCAGCAATCACAGCAGTGCCTCCAAAATGTTGACCCCTATCTATATAGAGGAGAAATAAGTCACAAGCATGATGGTCGGTGTTACTTCCACGAGAGTTTTACTCGAATCAGTTGTCAAAAATACAACAATAAACATAATAAACAGTTGTACAAATGAGTGAACCTAAAGTGCATTGAGACATTATTTAAATAAAAATACAAAATACGCCTTTCATGTCCACATGTTCAAATTACGGCTAAACACAAGCTAGTGCTGTTCTGGTTTTCAGTGTAAGGCGAGGACCTGCACGTGCACACACACACACGACAAAACTTACTTACTCAAAAACTATCAGAAACAAAATATAAGTATGTCGCAATATGTCAGCAAGTTAACACAGATAAAACAGTCAAGTTAAACATGCACAACATACCTATATAGAGGAGAAATAAGTCACAAGCATGACAGTCGGTGTTACTTCCACGAGAGCATTACTCGAATGGAAAATTACCGCTTTTCCTCCAGGTTTGTGGGCAGAGACTAAAGCAATCGATCCCAGAGTGCAGGATTCAGACCATCCTAATCGATGACTGATCAGCGTTATACTTGAATCATCAATGCACTAACACATAAAAATTGAACAACAGCAAAAAACAAATACTCTTTTAAGTCTTTTTTAAACATTTGACTATTTAACTTGTTACAGTAGCAGGCCCCCGGGGTGGCGTAGTCAACATATTGAGGTGTGGTGTTCCTTATTTTTTGGTTACATTAATTTCTGCTATTTTTCTGGTCCTTCTTGTTTATACCCTCATGCTGCCACAATCATATCTATGTATGCTGCAGCGAATGGTGTTGACTGACATAGGCTTGCCAAAGGATTCCCAAGTCCATGTCAGGATATCCATTACTTTGGCTTGCCAAAGGATTCCCAAGTCCATGTCAGGATATCCATTACAGACTCATGACGGTTTTTTAGACAGAGACTTGATTTTTTGATAGAGATTCCTTGAATCTTTTAATTATATTGTGCACTGTAGTAGGTGAAATGCCTAAAATCCTACCGATATGTCTTTGGGATATGTTGTTCTCAAAGTGTTGATTATTCACTGATGAATCTGTAGGCAGATTGGTGAGCCTCGACCCATCCTTGCTCTTGAAGGACTAGGTCTTTTTTTGAAGGCTCCTGATATACTATGATTAGACGATTGCCTCATCTGTTTCACATCACCTTCTTATTTGAACTTGTCACATCGCTATTAGTCCTAAATTGCCCTTGTCCCAAGTTTTTTAGAATGTGTTGTTTGCATCAATCTTCAAAAAGAAGATTTTTTTTGTTTAAATATATTAAAGTGCATTTATAAATCACTCCTCTTTGTTTTTATTAGCATTTTCCATACTGTCCCAACATTTTTGGAATTGGGGCTGTATATTGATATGAATAAATTGATTTTGTCCAAAATGTCAGTTAGGAGCCTATAAAGAAAGGAATATTAAGTATAGCCTGAACATTCCAACACCAGGCCTTAAAAATCACACATAGTTACAATAAGAGACATTAATTTCACTCACTCCAGTCAGTGTAAACTTTAGACCCAGCATTTTCATGTCTCAAAGATTTAGCATCAAATATGCCATGAAAACACTACCAGTTCTTATTAACTGTCAAGTATAATAGTACAATTTTCTGTACCACTGTCCAGTCATGGTTGCCTAAAAAAATAATTAGAGGGGAAAATCGCTTTTTAGTGACTCTTTCTTTTGCTACCTATGAAGCTCAGTGGTTGGAGGTTGAGGTCATTTCCTATTTGGCACTAGCTTACTGACTCATGCTCGGGAAAGAGTGATGCCCATTTAGAGTGGGCACATGCCAATCCCACAGTCCCTCTCAAGCCCAAAGCAAATCTTGTGTCATTTTCCCCCACTGACTGTGCCAAGTTTATTTTTAAGTCTAACTGGGCTTCAGTAAAGGAGAATAGGAAGGACTTTTGCCTTGTTTTTTTCCCCACCTTTCTTTCTCTCCCTTAGGCTGTCTTTCTCACTACATCATTCTGTCCTATTACGCTTTCACCTTAAACAGTTGATTAAAGTCCTTGCCTGTCTTTTCCACTTGAGTCAATAGCAAGAAAACTTAAAAGTTGCAAAAGTCAGTGGAAGCATTTATTTATTTATTTTTCTTGTTGCACTTTGATCAGTAGCCATACCTAATAATACACTGTAAAACATGAGAAGTTCATCTTACGTAATGTTTAAAGGAACTGGAGTATTTCGGCTCATTTGATTGCCTTAACTTCATTTATTAGTGCCTCTTGGACTAATTAGCGTAAACTGAGATGGCTCCAGGCAATCATTTGTGGTAAACTATAACACAAGTATTCCAATGAAAACAGCATGAAGTAAAATCCATACATAAGACTATTGACTGATGTGCTGAAAGTTGCTACGAAATCAACTGTTACAGGTTATCACTTTAACATGCATACAGTAGTGACTGGCACTAATTAACTACTGTGGCTGGCCTATCGAAAGGGACCAAAACCATTCCTGCGCCTATCGATTCACAATAGTGGTTGTGAAATTGAACTGTCAGGTGTTCCATAGGCCACTGATATGATATCGATTCTGCTCTGTTTTCAAAGAGCCTCAGCAATGAGGCCTTTATAATCCCAGGAGGCACTACTGGTGGCTGTGAGCGAGGACTCCGAGCCCATTCAAAGTGTCACCTCAAGTAATTTTGAATTAGATGTTGGGGAGATAAGAGGATTGTGTGTGCTTGTGCGTGTGAGCAATCATTCATTTCAGATGTTTCAGTCATTGCTCTGGTGTCCTGTGTGGCCTGACTAATTGTTAGCCCCTTTTTCCCTTACTGTCTCTCTCTATCCATCAATTAGTGAGGCAAGCTACCACACGCATGACTAAAAGCACACTGTGTTTGCTAATAATGGCAATGGATTAAAGCACACATTAGCAATCTCCAGCCTTTCATCAAGAGTTAGGTAGAAGAAGACTGAACTGTGATTATGGCATCCTTGTATCCCATTACATCCACTTTTTACTGCCTTTTTGTATATTTCATTACATTTCCATGTGCACTCCTCGCACCTCTCCCTAGTGGTCACTGTCCATCAGTACCTTCCCTCAAGGATTTTTTTTCCTTCAAATCGACATGGATGTGTCCTTCAATGTGAACTCTCAGCTTCACCTATACTGCTGATCTGCCCAGGAGAAGTCAATTCAAGCTCCCTGATTTGCCATAATTTCTCAAATTTTATGAAAAATGAGAGGTTAAGGAGACCCCTGTACTCACTCCTCACCCCTTGAAATGAGTGAGTGAGTGAGCTTCAGAGTGGCACCAAGTAAATCAAGAGAAATTGTACAAATAAGAATTAGTATATATAATACATTGTTTAAAAAAGTGACCAGATGTCCTGCAGATCTTTCCAGAGTGGAGTAATCTATAAAAAGGTTAAGCCAATGTTTTATCAAAAGTTGAGTTCTGTCTTTCCAGTTCTGTAGTGTCATTTAAGCTGTGGTGAGTCATATTAATACAGTGGGGGGAATAAGTATTGGATGTCAACATTTTTTTCAGTAAATATATTTCCAGTGAGGTTATTCACATGACATTTTCACCAGACATCAGTATTAACTCAAGAAATTCACAACATTAAAATGCATAAATAAAGTTGTGTAATAAAGTGGAATGACGCAGGAAAAAAGTATTGAACACACTAAGAAAAAGTAGTTCGCCAAGGCAAGGTAAGGCAAGGAACCAGCTGAAATCTGTAAGTAATTATACCCCCTATCTGTGCAAATTAATATCAGCTGGGTTAGTAAATTGATGGTCTATATAAAGGCTTTTGGTTACCAAGGTGTCACACAAGAAAGATCTCATGATGGGTAAAAGCAAAGAGCTCTCCCAAGACCTTCGGAATCTTATTGTTCAAAACATATTTATGGAATCGGATAGACATATTTCAAAACTTCTGAATCTTCCACTAAGCACAACTGGGGTCATTATCTGCAAGTGGAAGCAACATCATTCTGTCATCAACCGACCACGCATAGGAGCTCCTCGCAAGATTTTTGACCAGGGAGTCAGAAGAATAGTCAGAAGAGTAGCCCAAGAGCCATTTTTTAGACAACATGTTTAGAAGAATAGACCAAAATCACACCTGAATACTGCAGCCGATTAATTTCTTCATACAGGAAGCATCTTGAAGCTGCAATTACAAACAAAGGCTTCTCCACTAAGTATTAAATAAATGTATTTCAGTTAGCATGTTCAATACTTTTTTCCTGTGTCATTCCACTTTATTCCACATAACTCCTTTTATGGACTTTAATGCTGTGAATTCTTTATATTTCCGGATTTCTTGAGTTAATACTGATGTCTGGTGAAAATTTCATGTGAATAGCCTCATTGGAAAAATATTTACTGAAAAAAATGTTGATACGTTCAATACTTATTTCCCCCCACTGTATAAATGGTTCAAATGCTATACATGGACATACCTAGGCCCATGACCTCTGACCAAAAATTATGGATGTGAGGACAGAGCCAATAAGCATTTACTCTTACTGTGGCTATGTCCCATGCGGTGCAGTTTATGAGTAATGTGGCTTCTATGAAGGGTTTTATATTGTATTAACTGAAGGTACTGGTTATAGAAAAAAAAATTAATTGCATATATTTTGTCAATTAACACCACAAGGTTGTTTTATATCCAAAGTCCATTTCTCAGCTGGAAGTGATATTGAATTGTCTTTAGATGCTATGGGTTTATGTATCTGTGATAACATTTTTTTTTAAAGTGGTCCTTACCTAGGGCTTCAGAAATCATACAGAGAGACTAGCATAATTAGAACGTGACAGTGGGAACAACCAACAATGTTTTGATTTCCCATGAATGGATACATTTTGTTAGATGACACATGGCTCAGTTTGTGTCTTTGCTTTATCATTGCTATTTATTTTTCTATACCAATACACCCATTTTACTGCTTCTATCTTCAGTCAAATGCATCCAAAGACTAATGTTTTATATTCATCTTTTCCATGTTATGTCACTGCGGGGAATACATCCATCCAGGATATTGCGTTTATCTGTATATATCTCAATGCCTTAAAGCCATGTAGCTGTACATATCTGTATTGCATGAGTGTATCTGTGTGGTCCTGTCTTCAGCAGACTTGGAAGCCTAAACATGAATACCAGTTTGCTGATCTGATATGTTATCTTGCACTGCTTCTTGCTGTGTTTGTGTTCCGTAATCATGCTGGCTACAAATATTCTCAACCTCTCTCCCTCCCAGCTACAATACTCAACTAGTACATCCTCTATCTGCTGAATTAGTATGATAGCAGCACTATTTTCTCTAATCCATGGTCCTCTCGCTCTTTCTACCTTTATCATTTGTGCACAGACTCAACTCTTTTCCTATTCCTAGCTCCTCATGTGGCCTATTTCATGCTGAGAAACTGGAAATTTAGGCCAGAGGACCTTCTTCATTAAAATTACAAACACACAATGGTTTAGTCTTGTTCAGCAAAGAGTGACATTTTTTATTGCTGCTACAATTTTGTTGAGACAAAAATATTTGAAGTTTCCTCCCTCATCCTGTCCTTTTTAATGTGTTTGTTTGCTGTTGTAGAATTCCCTGCTGGTGCTTCAAGAAATGGCTGAAAAACATCAATATAACAAAGAAAGAACGAATGTATGAATATTAAAAGGAAAACAATAATGACAACAGCATTAAGCTAGCATTAAGATATGCAATAAGATCTATAACCCTTTTATTTTGGCTATACTAGTAATTATTTTTAGTCGGAATTACTTTTGTTGTTTTATTTTGTTTTCTGGCATATGACATGAAATGCCATTTCATAGACAAAATAAATAAATTTTAAAAAATAAAAATAATACTGCAGCTTGAAACCAGGACAGCTGGCTGGAGTGACATTATTTGTACAAGAAGTTTACTTCAGAGGAGCTAGAGGTTTGGCACCACAATTGTTTATTGTGACAGAAATCTCCATTTATGAATAGAGCAGGGCTGAGAGGAAAACCCATAAATCAAGGGAACAATGAAAAATTAGGAGAGTAAAAATGAGAGAAAGGGAAATGGAGAAAGAAAAAGGGGAAAAGGAGGAGACTATGTGGATATATGAAATTGTGGGTCGGCCTGAAATATATTGTTCACAAAAGCCACACTTTCATGATCATCTGCCAAAACCATCTCCTTCTTTCTCTCTTTGCCCAATGAACCCACATATATGACATGATCAATGGTATGTATACCACATGCACACCCACACAAACACACACACGGCTGGTGACGCTGCCGCACCCTGCAGTCGACGTCCAGGAGTCTATTTCAAGTCCACTCAATCACTGCCACTAATTCTGTCTATATCTTCCAAGTTTTTTTCGACCTCCTTCCATTTCCCTTCTCTTCTTTTGTTTCTTTAACCCTGTTCTACCCTAGAAGTCTAAGGCATACATCTTTCATTGTGCCTTATTAATACCTGATTTAATTTCCACCAGGAAGAAAAAAAAAATCTAATATTTTACAGGTTCATTATATATCGCACCCACCGGACAAGTGCAAATGACTAACAAATCTTAGTTACTTTCACTAAGCTCAGAGGGTAACTATATATTTTTGTGAGATTAATGTTGAATATAAGTAATAAGGACTCTTATGAATCATTATCCATATTCATAATTAGTTCCCTCAGTAACTGGTGAAACCAAGTCATGAATGACCTACACTCACACGCGCACACACACACACACACACACACACACACACACACACAAAGTCTGTCTCAAATATCTGTGTGAATTCTGATGTGTCCTTTTCCAATTCTTTGGATGGTTCTGGGCTCCCAAATAGGGTAAAAATGCAGTTAAATCCATACTTACAGTGTCCATTTTTTTACAAGGGATTGTGGGATGCCAGCTGCACAATCATTTTTGCCAAACCGACCAGATTGTGTTTGGAGTAAAAAGTCCACATCAGAGCGCTGAGGCGAGGCCGTCCATCCTTTTGGAGTTTATTAGAGAAATTGCCGGTAAGTCACACGTGCATGAGTTAGCGTTCCAAGAACACAGGGCAGTGTTAACTCTTCACCGTAATGGCAAACAGAACTCCCCTGATTGTTTTTGACATGCACATGCGTATTGATTGCATTCTGACAGCTGGTTCGAGAGTTCCTCTGGGGACAACATGAAATGCACAAAACATATTGGCTGCTGGGATTTTCCTTTGCAGCTCTTTTTTTTTGGAATCCCAAACGTTTTTATTTGGGCAGAACAGTTAGTGAACCTCAGCCCCTACCATCTGTCTTCAAAAATTAAATCTGTAAGCATGGCCATGGCCAAGGAGATATAATAATAAATAAGTGAAGAAGAAACAGCACTGAACATTCTGAAGACAGATCCAGAGACGAACACAGAACAGAGCGAGTGAAAGGCATAAAAATAGGTAGATTAATGCTGAAAGAGAGATGGGCCGAAGTTCTTGGCCATGGGGTGAGCTGAGGGAAATTGTGCGTGGCTGATTCTTTAGAAACCACAATGCGGAGAGCAGTGGCATGAGAGATGAACAGAGACCGGTAGACAGAGTTTATTTATAAAGCGAGAGAGCGAGGAAGATGTGGCTTAGTTACCAGACAGAAGCAAAATAGAGCATGACATGTGGCCAACATTACCCTTGTAATCTGTTTAATTATCAATAGAGTCATTTATCAAAGCAAAGAAGAGATTTAAAAATAGATATAACCTTTTCACAGAGAACTTCATTCAATAAGCTTATTCAATTTAAAGTACTACTACTGAAGTTTAAAAGCTTGATGAAACATTTGTGTCTATTCACAGAGCTGAGCAGCTGTTCTGTATTTTAACCCTGATCCTTTATTATTTGGTCTAGTCCAGTGCAGGAGTTTGCATTCCTTTAGGACAAAATGAACAAGACAAAGATTTAGATTGTTTAATATCAACAAGCTATTCAGTGTGTTAGGTTTGAAGAATGTTCCTTCATTTTTACAAGTACAAAAAAAAAAAAAAAAAACTAAACGTTGTAATTAAAATTGAAAACATTGCTTCTTTTTTTCTGTTCTCCCCATTCAAGAATCATGGGGGATGCAGACTTTTGCACTGAGCTGCAACTACACACAAACATCTGGCAACAGAATTAATCAATGAAATTTTACTCTGAAAATAGTGAAAAATGTGTTTTTAGTCAGGATTTTTTATTTTTTACAACTGTCAGCATTCTCAGGAACTAGGACTGTTTCATCACTTACTAACATATTTGGTCATGTTTTCCAGGCCTACTCCCAGTATAAAAAATTTTGCAATGACAGTAACCTGGAAAAGAGGGATGGATGGGGATAGAAATGGAAAAGGAAGAAGAAATGCAATGTGCCAAATCCTACTGTAGGCCAAAGGTTATCGGTACTGTGCGGACACAGCAGTTATGAGAGGCAAAAAAGGGGGGGAGGGGTCATCTATTTGATCAAATTCAGCTGCAATAAATGTGTTATAAAGTAAATGTGTCTGGCTCTCATCATGAAATGATGTCTGTCTCCACAATCATAGAATTGCTTTCCATAAAGATTTACATTATACAGATAATATATAGGAATTGAGAGGCATTTGAAAGCAACATTAGCATGGGAGTAAGAAGAAAAAAGAGAAATGAGGAAACAGAGAGAGAAAGAGAGAGATGGTGAAACCATTATGAGTGAGAGGGCAGGAAGGGCCTTCTGATCTTATCTTAGCTGAGGGGTCAAGTGTTATCGCTTTTGTACAGAGAGAGGAAGAGTAACTTAGCAACTACTTCATGATGAAGTGTGAACATCTCAGCAGTGAAGTAGGCATAGACTGCCAGAAAAGGGAGTCTCAGGGAGTTTTTCCTTGTCTCCTCTGGTTTGCTCAATCAGGGATTTCTGTAAATCTGCTGGTCTGTATGTCTGTTGTTAAAGCAAATTGAAATAAATTAATAAAGGGGGAAGGGTATTTATTTAGCCTATAACCGAATTTATTTGCTTGGTTAAGCATAATTCTAAGTCTAGGATGATACCAAGGTTCCTAACCTGGGAAGAAATTGAGGGGAAGTAATTACGGACCTCATTAATGAGACCATCTCTCAATCTCAGGGGACCAAAAACAATTATTTCGGTTTTGTCTTCATTAAGTTGTAGAAAGTTATTTGTTAACCATTTTTTAATGTTGTCAAAACAGTCCAACAATGGTTGAATGTAGTTGCCAGCTTTCAACGGTATGTACAACTGGTTATCATCATCATATAAATGAAAAGAGACATTGTGCACCCTAATAATATTCCCCAACGGACACATATATAAGTTAAAAAGAAATGGTCCCAGAATGGAGCCTTGAGGTACACTGCTAATAATAGGAGCGGAAGATGAGGAGAAATTACCCAACGCTACGAAAAGGACTTGTCTTTAAGATATGATCTGAACCATTGTAAGGCGATACCCTTGATACCAATCAAATGCTCTAAGCGCCAAAGAAGTATGTTATGGTCTACAATATCAAAGGCAGCTGTAAGATCTAGTAGCATCAACGCAGTATTTTTACCAGTATCTACTGCCGGCAAAATGTCATTTGACACTTTTAGCAAAGCAGAATTTGTGCTATGATAAGCAGTGAAACCATATTGGAAAGGTTCCAATAACTTAGCTGAATTTAAAAACAGGATCAATTGTGACTGGACAACCTTCTCCAACAGCTTTGACAGAAACGATAGCTTAGAGACAGGCCAATAATTATTAAAGCAACCTTCATCCAAACTCTGTTTCTTAAGCGAAGGTTGAACAATAGCATGCTTAAAACAATTTGGGACCACCCCAGCATCCAAAGATGAATTTATCAACACCTGGATACTGGGGCCAATTACGGAAAAAGTTTCTTTTATGGGAACAACATCAAGTGAAGTGGAAGTTATTTTCATCTGGTTAACCAGATCACACAGTTCCTTTAATGAAACATGTTGAAAATGATAAAAGGAAACTGGTATAGCCAGCGAATTCAGGGACAGGCCTGAGAACTGTGAAGTGAAGGAAGACCGAATGGCTATTACTTTATCAGCAAAAGCCATTAAAAATATCTCACAAAGTTCAAATTGATTTGATTGTAGAGGGTTATGTAACTTATTGTCTGTTGGTCCAATGTTAAAGAAAGTTCAAGTATGGCTAGTGTTTCCCAGTGTCTGACAGTAGTGCTCTCATCTGAAAATGGATTTTGCCCTGCCTCATTTTCTCAGGATTTTCAGGATGATTTGATCACCTGCCAGTTCCTACCCATCACTCAGCTCTTCCCTATTATATGATAGCTAGCAACCAGGAAAGGTTGCACCAAGACATGTGACACCAGCCAAACACATCTATCAGGGTAACACAGAAAGGAAAGTGCTATCTACCCTCTTCTACATACATGAGATAGATGGTCATGACTGGTTATTGGATAGAAAGAATGTCAACCCTACCACCCAGAGAACATGGACGATTTTACTCCTTTGGTTCCCGGCCACGGATGACTATGGCATCGTCATAGTAATAATAATAATAATAATAATAATAATAATAATAATAATAATAATAATAATCTTTATTTTATAAAGTGCCTTTAAAAGCAGCCGCTCAAAGCGCTGTACACAAAATAAGCAGTACACAGAAAAATAAAACATATAAAATTAATAAGAACAACACCGTTAATAATAATAATAATAATAATAATAATAATAATAAAATAATAATAATAAAAAAAGACATCAGCAGTAAATTGCAAGTTTAAAAAAGTGTGTCTTAAGTAGAGCTTTAAAAATGTCAGAGGTCTGAGTTTCCCTGAGTTCAGGAGGAAGAGAGTTCCAAAGTGAAGGAGCGTAGACAGAAAAAGCCCCGTCACCCATAGATTTTAGGTGGGTTTGTGGAACAGTTAACAAATTGCACTGTGAGGAGCGTAGTCTGCAATTTGGGGTGTAAGGGATTAATAAACCAGATAAGTAATGCAGAGCCAAGCCATGTAGTGCCTTGTATGTCAACATCATGATCTTAAAATCGACACGGAATCTGACCGGGAGAAAGTGTAAGGACTCCAAAACAGGAGTAATATGTTCACATTTCCTGGTCCCCATCAGGATCCTGGCGGCAGAGTTTTGAACATATTGCAATTTGTTAATTGTGGATTTAGAAACTCCGGCTAAAACGGCATTGCAGTAATCCAGTCGAGTGACAACAAATGAGTTAATCAGCTTTTCAGCCACAGAGAAGTTTAGCATTGGGTGCAGTCTAGCTATATTTCTGAGGTCAAAAAAGGATGCCTTCGCAGTAATTTGAACAAAAAAATCAAATGTGAGGATGGTATAGAAAATGACAACAAGATTTACTTTGGGTCTCTAGAACAGAGCTATCAAGAAACAGAGACAGTGGACCAGCTTTGCGAATTTGATGACAGGAGCCTATAAGCATAACTTCAGTTTTCCCACTGTTCAGGCACAGAAAGTTATTGTTCATCCATGTTTTTGTCTCAGAAATACAATCAGAAAGAAAACAAACATCAAGGTTTTCACCAGATATTGAGTGAATGTAGATTTGGGTATCGTCAGCATAAAAGTGATAATGGAGGCCGAGTGAACGCAGCAGATTCCCAAGTGGAGAGAGATAAATATTGAAGAGTAGAGGGCCTAAAACTGAACCCTGAGGAACACCAGTGAGCACAGAGCTAGTGTCAGACCTGTAGCCACCCATTGAAATAAACTCGGAACAGTCAGTAAAATAGGATTTAAACCAGTTTAAAACTGTCCCAGACACACCAAAAACACTTTCAATGCAGGTAAGTAAAAGACCATGATCCACAGTATCGAAAGCAGCTCTAAGATCAAGAAGAATAAGAATGGATGTAGCGCCAGAATCAGAGGCCATCAACAAGTCATTGGTAACTTTGACCAACGCCGTTTCAGTGCTGTGAAGCTTACGAAAACCTGACTGAAGGGGTTCAAAGAGGTTATTAATTGTAAGATGATTACATAGTTGAGAGGCAACAACAGGCTCAAGTATTTTTGCCAAAAACGGAAGATTTGAAATGGAACAAAAATTTTTTAAATTATCCACGGAAACATTTTCTTTCTTTGGTACAGGTGTAACAGCAGCAGTCTTTAGTACTGCTGGAACGACCTCAGTCTCTAGTGATTCATTTATAATGCTGAGGATAGTAGGGCACCAAACATCGAAGCACAATTTAAATAGGTTCGTGGGAATTGGATCCAGCAAGCAAGTGGTTGATTTCATGCTGGATACCTCCCTTGTGAGAGCCTCGGAGTCAAGCAGTGAGAAATGAGTGAAAGAAACACCAGTGAACCCAGATGGATGAAGGAGTGAAGTGGCAGAGTCAGGTGTGACAGGAATTTCTTTGCGAACATTATCAATCTTAGAATTAAAAAACAAAAGAAAAGAATCACATAGCTGCTGAGAAACAGGCAAAGTGGTAACAGCATTAACTTGAAGCAATCTGTTTATGGTTTGGAACAAGTGTCTGGGATTATTTTTGATTGTTTACAATAGCCTGAGAGAAGTAATAGGATCTTTCGGGCTCCATTAGTGCTCGATAATCACCCAGAAGATCCTTCCACACTTGATAGTAAACATTCAGTCCAGTAAGGCGCCATTTGCGCTCCATTTTCCGACAAGCAGCCTTTCTAGAGCGCAGATTGTCATTATGCCAAGGAGCAGAGCAGGTGAATGTGACCTTACGTGACCTTAGAGGAGCAAAAGAGTCAAGATTAGCAGCAAGAGCATAATTTGACTGCAGAACTTTCTCCTCCAGCGATGAGGGATGAAGATCGCTTAAGGTGGAAACAACCGAATTGGAGAAAACTGTCTGATCAATAGACTTCCACTTCCGGAAGGTTACTGCTCGGATGGTAGGCTCACTTGGATGATACAGTTCCAGATTAAAAAAGACAGCTGAATGATCAGACAGTCCAATGTCAACAGATGAAAACTGTGATACAAACGAGCCGTTTGCAATCACGAGATCCAGCGTATGGTCCTTGTTATGAATCGGGTCAGTTACAAACTGTGTGAAGCTAAAACAATCAATTAGTGACAGAAATTCCTTAGCCGCCACAGAGTCACTCCGGTCCACATGAATGTTAAAATCTCCCATAAGTAGAATTCTGTCAAACTTCATTCCCAACATTGACAGGAAGTCAGCAAACTCTGACATAAAAGCTGCATGTGTCTTAGCCTTAGGTGGTTTATAGACTGTAGCGATGATGGTAGATATAGGAGCGGAAATACTCAAGACCAGGCATTCAAATGATGAAAACTGGGGAACGGACACAGAGCTTATGTTGAACTTCAGGTTGTAAACCACAATAATGCCTCCGCCTCTGCCAGATATCCTCGGGAGATCTAATACTCCAAAGCCCGCTGGAGTGATCTGGTTAAACAGGAGCCCATCATTTTCTGTATGCCAGGTTCCAGTTAAAAACAAGTCCAGCTTTTTATCTGTAAGAATATCTGATAAAAGCAGCGCCTTGTTATTCACGGACCGTGCATTGAATAATGCGGCATAAGCCTGGCTCTCACAACAGTGGTTTAATCTCCACGTGGGGAACCGATATTAAATTACTGTGATCAACACCAGTATGGAGCAGTTTGTTGGTCTTATGTCGACAGGTAGGGACAAAGATGTCAGGAGAGGATGACACAGCAAAACTGCGCCTCAAACCCCGATGGATATATTGTTACGGACGTAGCAATCCATCGTCTTGGCCAATTCTATAAGAGTCTTTGGCTAGGCAATAAGAGCTTGTTGGCTTTAATTTTCCAAAAAGTTAAACACAAAGTAATATCATCAAGTACTTACATCAGTTTGAGGATGACAAAAAACACAATGAGCCGTGAGTAGGAAAAGCAAGGATTTATTGCAGCTCACCACATAAGATCTGCACAGAGGGATGTCCCAGAGTGATCTGAAAGTCCCCTGAAACGGGGCTCCCTTTGAAACACCCCGGGTTTGCCCAAAATACCATTACATCTGATGTCTGGGTGATGTCCTGTCTGGGTTTTTTTAGATTCTTTCCAATCCGCTTATTTTTGCCTCAGACTTCTCGAGACCTGTTGAGTTTGCACTTACTCTATCCATTCTCCTTTTGTTTTTTAAAACCAACTTCTGCTTTTTATGGCATTTCTGAGCTGACTTTGAGTGAGGACATCTATCACCTGTGTGCTTTTTTTCCTGTATGATTTTTCTGCATTGTCATTAGCATATGTACAGTATGATTTAGTAAAATAATCATTAGCCATTACTTTGTTATTCTGATTACTCTGGGTCTGTGTATGAGTGAGTTCATGCTCTTGGGTGTGTGTGCTGTGTGTTGCACTTCCTCTTTTTGGTCAGGCCCTAGGCCTTGCTATAATTAACTTTTAAGAGACATTGTCTATAAGGAAGAGAGCGTGACTCTTTTCTTTCCCTTATTCTCACTAAATTCTCATTCTCCATATTTTATTGCCCTTGTGTTTTATTTCTATCAAAAATCTTATCCAACAAGCTCTGTTTTAAATTCAAATGCTGGTGTGTAGTGTACCTTAGGGCCATGGTCATTGAGTGCACACTCACAAGGCCAAGGCACTGAAATTCCGTAGCGCACTGCGAGCACAAAGTCGTACAATCCGCACACGCAGCGTTGATTCCGCATTGATTCTAGTAGTCATGATTTGATCACCTGGACATAGGGTGAATGCTTTTCTGTTGCACCATTTGGGAGCTGGTGACTGAGCTTCTGGATGGTTGAGGAACCCATCAACTGAGAACACAGCCTTCTCATGTTTCCACTTTGTATTACAAAGCTTCACTTTGTTACTCTTGGCCTGTGTTTTTTATTCTGACTAGGACTGAGAGCTGTGAATGGTTCTCTTTTCTTAATGACTTTCTGTATGAGGTGACTCTGAGAGGATTCCTGGTCCTTAAATTTTCCTGCATGGGGTATTAGACACCATGTCAATTTTGTCCATAGAGAGGTACTTACTTTGGCACAGTGCATAGTACTCCAATTATTTGCTCCAATACAGTTATTCTGCCCTGTTGGGGCAAAAGCAACAGACCATAGGCAGGTGGGACAAAGTTATAGACCTTAGTGGTCTTAGTGCTGGATTTGTTTCTTTCTTTTTTTTTTTACTGAAGTAAAACTCTCAACCAATTTTGAAGAACCACACTCCATGGTCTCCACAAGACTCCTACAGCTATCCAATCAATCTGAATGCTAATATAAATTGGACTAGTCCATGGACCCTGCATACACACAGCCTTTAACCTTTTGATCATTGCTGATTAAATGGTTTTCTTCCTCCGTGATATAAAGTAGAAACAGCAGCATATGGTCTGGAGTGGGCCTTAGTAGGGTTCTGTTTAAACATCCCCTGAAAACTCAGACGGACTCTATATTAATGTAAGCCAAGCAGAACAGGGAAAATAGGAGCCAGGAAGAGGACGGGGAGGGAGGCATTCCATGGCTTCAACGAGCTAAATTCCAGCAGGTCTGCGTTTGGAGAACCTTTTCGCAGCTTCTACCTCATTGCAGCTCCTCCCTGTCCACAATCTGTTTGCTTAACACAAAAAAACACATCAAATCCACACACACACACACATATAGCACACCAAAACAAATTACATGCAGTCAACTTCTTTAATGTTAACCCAAATTTCTATATTTTTAACCCTGTACATAAAAAAAAAGTTTTATTTTTGGCTTTTTCATTCCGTACAGAAATAGCTGCTACTTATTTACATTAGCTGATGAGCCGCTGAAGGTTGGGGCCAAACAGTGAAGGTGAGAATTGGGTGCGGAGCACTTTGACACGTGGCTCCATAGGAGCGACCATGTTTGGGTAATGGGGATTAATCAGGATTAATGTTAACATTGGCACCTGCTGTTGCAACCACACATGTGACATTAATTCAGTTAGACACACTGTAAACACTTCACAGCACTTAAGCAGCCAACCACAAATCAGAACAAAACACAGAATCACATGACCCTTGTAATGGCTGCCAATCAAAGCCAGGGATGTAAAAGTCAAAGGGAGGCTTTCGCACACATCAGCTGCCAAGTAAAACATGCTTAACCCCACTGTAAGTTCGAGCATTAAGGTTAACTGCAGCAAACTTTGTAAATCTTTGGGTAGCTGGTGAATGAGAAAAAATACAGTGTTGGGTGGGAAAATTAGGTTGAAGATTTATACTATATATAGTAGTTTTACAGAACAATTTCTCTTTGGAAAGGCTTTATGTAAATTATCTGCTGTCAAACAATAAATTATAGACTCATAAATAATATGAAAGTCCATGCCTTTAGATAAACATTCTCTACAGGTTCCTAACAGTAATGTATGGTTATTTCTTTATGAGCCCAGCCTAAGTATATTAGTGACCTCAGGGCACAATATAACCTAGAATTACTGCATCACTGAACTGGGTTTACACCTCTCATGTGGAAGTTACAAGCCATTTTCTATAGTGCTTGTAAGTGCAACACACAATCAGAAAGCACAACAATACATTTCAAACAGCTATAGTAAGTTAGTTAATGTTTTTCTGATGTTGCTATTGTGGTTTCACATTTGTTGTGCTGTTTTGTTTTCTGATTTGCTGTTACATTATTGGTTTGTTAATGCGTTTTACATTTACAGGCCACCATAATTCTTTTTTTAAGAATCAAATAGCATGCCAAGAAGCAATGTTGTAATTACGAATGTCAAGCCTTTTTTCCTCCCTGTGTGATTTGTGCAATGGGATTTACCCCACTTTCTTCCGCAGTGAATCTGCACTGATCCAGATGTCACTGTGGGAATCCTAACAAAATTGTCCTTTTTTCCCTACTGCTGTTATTGACTGACTTCATTTTCTTCAAAAACAACATGATTACCAAGCTGAGTGATACCAACTGAGGCGAAGATTCGCTTGTCTTGCCATGACACTTAAACTGCTCACATCTGCATTTGGTTCTGGAGTCTTTATCCCCATTGAGGCCAATAATTAGTGGGTTGGGTTACAGCAAATGGAGAGCATTGGTTGGAAAGTATGAACTTAAGTGAGATTTGTATGTGCAGAATAGATTTTGGGTGACAGGATCCCACTCATCCAAAGAGCATGAAAGGTTTTGGGCATGTTTTGGGTTGAACCATTGAGTTGGCAATGTCGAAGAGGGTGTTAAGTCACCCGTTTTGGTTTGTGTAATGGCTTGATGAATCCGTGCCTTATTCTAATCAAGCCCATATGTCTGACAAGCTGCTTTAACTTCATTTCATGTGTATGTGTGTACTTGTTGCAGCACTTAAGATTTAGAACAACTAATATGTACAGCATGCACACTAAGCAAGTGACCAAACCAATTAGTACATATGCTCTTCTACTAAAGTAGTAAAGTTTTATTGTAAATATTAACAATAAGATTATTTTCACTCAGGATATAGCCATTACAATAAAAATTTATATCTGTTTCAATATGCAGTAAGGACTACCACTTACAGTGCATCTGGAAAGTATTCACAGCTCTTCACTTTTTCCACATTTTGTTATGTTACAGCCTTATTCCAAAATGGATTAAATTCATTATTTTCCTCAAAATTCTAGAAACAATACCCCATAATGACAACGTGAAAGAAGTTTGTTTGAAATCTTTGCAAATTTATTAAAAATAAACAACAAAAAAAGCACATGTACATACAGTAAGTATTCACAGCCTTTGCTCAATACTTTGTCGAAGCACCGTTGGCACCAATTACAGCCTCAAGTCTTTTTGAGAATGATGCTACAAGCTTGGCACACCTATTTCCGGGCAGTTTCTCCCATTCTTCTTTGCAGGTCCTCTCAAGCTCCATCAGGTTGGATGGGGAGCGTGGTGCACAGCCATTTTCAGATCTCTCCAGAGATGTTCAATCGGGTTCAAGTCTGGGCTCTGGCTGGGCCACTCAAGGACATTCACAGAGTTGTCCTGTAGCCACTCCTTTGTTATCTTGGCTGTGTGCTTAGGGTCATTGTCCTGTTGGAAGATGAACCTTCACCCCAGTCTGAGGTCCACAGCGCTCTGGAGCAGGTTTTCATCAAGGATGTCTCTGTACATTGCTGCATTCATCTTTCCCTCGATCCTGACTAGTCTCCCAGTTCCTGCCGCCGAAAAACATCCCCACAGCATCCCCACCACCATGCTTCACTGTCGGATGGTATTGGCCAGGTGATGAGTGGTGCCTGGTTTCCTCCAGACATGATGCTTGCCATTCAGGCCAAAGAGTTCAATCTTTGTTTCATCAGACCAGAGAATTTTGTTTGTCATGGTCTGAGAGTCCTTCAGGTGCCTTTTGGCAAACTCCGGGCGGGCTGTCATGTGCCTTTTACTGAGGAGTGGCTTCCGTCTGGCCACTCTACCATACAGGCCTGATTGGTGGAGTGCTGCAAAGATGGTTGTTCTTCTGGAAGGTTCTCCTCTCTCCACAGAGACATGCTGGAGCTCTATCAGAGTGACCATTGGGTTTTTGGTCACCTCCCTGACTAAGGCCCTTCTAACCCGATCGCTCAGTGTGGCCAGGCGGCCAGCTCTAGGAAGAGTCCTGGTGGTTCCAAACTTCTTCCATTTACGGATGATGGAGGCCACTGTGCTCATTGGGACCTTCAATGCTGCAGAAATGTTTCTGTACCCTTCCCCAGATCTGTGCCTCGATAAAATCCTGTCTCGGAGGTCTACAGACAATTCCTTGGACTTCATGGCTTGGTTTGTGCTCTGACATGCATTGTTAACTGTGGGACCTTATATAGACTAGGGATGTCACAATACCAAAAATCTAGTAGTCGGTACCGATACCACCAAAAGTACACGGTGTATATACATATATATATATTTATTTATTTAATAAAATAAACTCCTGGAGGACATCCTCCTCTGGCTAATACTGGCAAAGAGAGAGAGAGAGAGAGAGAGAGAGAGACAGATTTTAGCTATCAAACACTATCTGTCAATGACTAATAAAACATTGCTAAGTGCTAATAACAAGTGCTAAGACGCACTCCTAAATGCACCCACGCACGCGCGCACACACACACACACACACACACACACACACACACCTTATACCCTGAATGCAAGCATTAGTTTAAATTCACTGATATGGTGGCAGGCCAAAAAGATTTATTAAAAGCATGAACATTTGAATAATTATTAGTGACATTAGGCTACATTTTGCTGACAGGACATGGGCTGAATGGCGATGCATGGTGGCCCATTAGGAGGTAGTTTATAACATTGCAATGCGTTAGTGTCATTAACAAATAACTGGCTATCGCAAACATTACATGGAGCATAACGTTAGCTGGTTTCACGGCCACAATGCCCGCTGCCTCAAACATAATATAGGACTGTCTTTCAGGTGCTTCGCCAAATTCCAGGTGTTTCCTCACTTTGTTTTAAATGAATGATAGCATCGGTTGCACACCGGCAACCAACGCTACCTTTCCTCTCAACGAGCTTTCCTCTCTCTGCCTCTCAATGAGTCAGGGCGCAGCTAAACTTGTCGCCATTTCTGTAGTTTTTCCTGTGTGCTTGTAGGCATTCTTCTTCTGCTTCTTCTTCTTCTTCTTTAGCACTTGTGGACCGACTAAAACGCTTACGCGTATTTGCTGCCCCCTTCAGTTCCCGAAGAATTGCAACCACGGTACTGTCATACCAACGGTACCAATGCTACTGCAGAAAAACAAGTACCGTCACATTTTAAGAATGTTGGTACCCACTTGGTACCGAAGTATCGGTACTCGTGACATCCCTAATATAGACAGGTGTGAGCAAATTATGTCCAATCAACTGAATTTACCACAGGTGGACTCCAGTCAAGTTGTAGAAACATCTCAAGGATGATCAGTGGAAACAGGATGCACCTGAGCTCAATTTTGAATGTCATGGCAAAGGCTGTGAATACTTAAGTACATGTGCTTTTTTGTTTTTTATTTTTAATAAATTTGCAAAAATTTCAAACAAACTTCTTTCATGTTGTCATTATGGGGTACTGTTTGTAGAATTTTGAGGAAAATAATGAATTTAATCCATTTTGGAATAAGACTGTAGCAACAAAATGTGGAAATGTGCACTGTACAAACATGTTCTGGGGAAATGTACATTATATGATCAAAATTTTGTGGACACCTGACCATCACACCCATATGTGGTTCTTCCAAACTACTGCCACAAAGTTGGAAGCACACAATTGTATAGAATGTCTTTGTATGCTGTAGCATTATACAAAGTTATTGCACAAAGTGAGGTCCATGACCACTCAGTCAGTCAGTTTGCCAAGATTGGAGTGGAAGAAACCCTGCACTCGAGTGGACCTCAACTCCACTGAACACCTTTGGAATGAATTAGAACACTGATTGCACACCAGGACTCCTCTCTCAACATTAGTGCCTGACCTCACTAATGCTCTTGTGGCTGAATGAACACAAATTCCCACAGCCACACTCCAAAATCTAGTGGAAAGCCTTCCCAGAAGAGTGGAGGTTATTATAACAGCAAAGGGGGACTAAATCTGGAATGGAATATGGGTGTGATGCTTAGGTGGCCACAAACCATCCATCCATCCATCCATCTTCTACCACTTACTCCTTCTTCAGGGTCGCGGGGAACCTGGAGCCTATCCCAGGAAGCATTGGGCACAAGGCAGGGTACACCCTGGACAGGGTGCCAGTCCTTCACAGGGCACAATCACATACACACTCACACACCCATTCATACACTACGGGCACTTTAGACACGCCAATCAGCCTACCATGCATGTCTTTGGACTGGGGGAGGAAACCGGAGTACCTGGAGGAAACCCCCGCAGCACGGGGAGAACATGCAAACTCTGCACACACATGGCCCCGGCGGGAATCGAACCCCGGACCCTGGAAGTGTGAAGCGAACGTGCTGGCCACAAAACTTTTTTTAATATTTTGATTACACACCTGAGAAAACTATTTAGCAATACCAACAGACACTTCAAAACAATACTAAAATCGACAATACTAAAATCAACAATTCTAAATTAAACCAAGCCAAGCAGATATTACAAAAGAACCAGAATCATTCCTTACAACCAGAGAATCATATTAAACTGGCTTAGTGTGTGTATAATCTCAGTTAAATCCATCCATCCATCCATTTTCTGCACTGCCTATCCTACACATGGTCACAGGGAACCTGGAGCCTATCCCAGGGGACTCAGGGCACAAGGTGGGGGACACCCTGGACAGGGTGCCAGTCCATCGCAGGACAAAATCTCTCACACCCACACACACACTCATTCACACACTAAAGAAAATTTAGTGATGCCAATCAGGCTACAATGCATGTCTTTGGACTGGGGCAGGAAACTGGACTACCCGGAGGAAACTGTACTGTTACAAAACGTTACAAAATTTGGAAAAGTTCAAGAGGGTGAATACTTATGCAAGCCACTGTATTTTCATACAAAGTTTGAACAGAATTCAGTCCTAACTGAATTTTTTATTTCTAAGTTACAAGGAATAAGTCCTTTACCTGCAAGGTGCTCTCTCAGCAGTCTGTGGATCTCTACAGAACTTTGTGATCCCCAACACCCACATCCGATAATGTATGATTTTTTTTTAGCACTATATTCAAAGACTTTCTCATAATATCAAGGGAATTTATAGGCAGTCCTCAGCCTCCCTGAATTGACTCTAAAAGGCAAGAACTAGTCCTAAATGAAATATCTCAAAGAAAGACTTCTCCAAATAATCATTATGATCAGCAGGATATGAAAATCTCTTACGAGATGATCATTTTCACTCAGATAACTCTGATACACAGAGCACCTGGACAGCAGAATTGTTAGAATTTGTCTTTCGAGTGTTGCATCTTAATCAAGAACCTTTTGATCCGATGAGATTGTCTTACTCACACAGAGAGCGTGCTCTTGACTCCGGAATGGAGCCCCTGTCTCCAATCAGTTCATCTTCAATTTGCATGATTGCCCCTGATTGGCCAAGGCTCAGATTATTCCTACTTCCTGTATTATGAACTAGATGGACTCCTGTCATGCCTATTATACTGCATACTGATATGGCATATCACTAACAAAATTCACTATCCTTCATCATCAAAACCACTGTCCAACTTAGTTGGATTGTGCAGGTTGGTTCGATGTAAAGTGGGAAATGAAGTATCATTTATAGTTAACACTTTCTAGTGCATATTCTACTTTCTTTTGCAAATCATTATAAAAGTTTTTATTGTTCTTTTTTAGTTGGTTAGAAGCTCTAAGAATGAGCTATATATATTTTTTTGATAACGTATAATCATATTGTAGCTAATAATGATATGCATAATTATAAAGCAACAGTAGTATTTCTTTTAGATAAAAATAAATACATTGTAAACATTACATTAAAAACACTTAATTTCACATTATTTACCATTAAATGTTTCCATATTACATTATACAAATAAAGTGAGAAATGACTTTTATAAATAAATAGTGCCATACACTATGGGGCAGCTGTGGCTCAGGTGGTAGAGCAGGTTGTCCACTAATCGTAGGGTTGGCGGTTTGATTCCCGGCCCACGTGACTCCACATGCCGAAGTGTCGTTGGGCAAGACACTGAACCCCAAGTTGCTCCCGATGGCAAGTTAGCGCCTTGCATGGCAGCTCTGCTACCACTGGTGTGTGTGTGTGTGAATGGGTGAATGAGACACAGTGTAAAGCGCTTTGAATAAAAGTGCTATATAAGTGTGCCATTTACCATTTATACAACCTATACCTGTGATAAGGAATAATTGGACATTTATCATTTTTTTTTTTAATCATTGTAACGGAATATTATAGCAAATGTTCAGACAAATCTGAACTTGAAAACTATTATTTACCCCAGGAATGGAGTTTAATGCTTCTAATTAGTGTAGATGCACATTATTGTTTCACAAGCCTGTTTTGGGAATATCAGCACTGTGCTGCAGCTACAAAGGATGCATTTTTCTATTGAATTAAAAATAACTTTTGAATCAGATGCATACAGAAACAGATACACAATTGTTTGTAACCTACGCAAACCGGCAATGAAAATGCTGTCAACATCCAAAAGTTTATGCACAAACTTAAGAACACAAAGGTGGGGAGCTCATTAGCTGTTGTTAGTTATTGTGGTTCTTTTTTTTTTTAAAGTTATCATTGTTGCATTAGGTGTTGAGAGTTTTTAATGCGATAAAGCAGAAAATTATCAAAATATGTATCTAACTGTTTCCATGCAGCATTAATGCTACACACTGGTTTAGCCTAACAGCTAGTGACAGCCAAAATGGGGGGGGGGCTGGGTCAAGCAATAATGAGTAGCACTAATATTAATATTGCCATAAACAACCAAATGTAGCTATTCAATTTAATGCTATATGGGTTACCACATGTCGATGTGACGACAGAGACTTGGGAGATAGTTTAGGCTCCCTGTGCTGGAGGTTTAATAAATCCAAAACACCAATTCAAAACAAAAACCCAAATGGCAGAAGAATAGCAACAGGCAAAGAATCAGAATACAGGTAATCCAGAATAGCAATCAAAGGCAAACAAGAATCAATGGCTCAAAATTTACTTGAATGTATCAGCAAGACATCCTCGCAATGTGTTAATGCATGAATGAGTGATTTTATAGTCCATAAGTAGGACATTACTAGAGAAAATTGTGGGTTCAGTACTCAGGGGAAGGAACCCTCTGCTGGCATGGAGGTGTCACTGCATGAGGTAGTGTTACATCCATAAACGTTAGATATTTGCAAAAACAAAGTGATCCAAGAGTTGTAGAGTGAGCCCTCTCGGTATCTGTTGCAGTTTATATGACTGTTGTTTTACAGTAACTAACTAAAATTGCTTTGCAAATGGCTATGGTATATTGCAAAAAATTAGCTGTACAAATAGCAGTTTATTTTCCCCAGTTTCCTTAGTAGGTTAAATTAAATATATATATATATATATATATATATATATATATATATATATATATATATATATAAACTTCACTTTAGTTATTTACTTCCTCTTACTACATTGTGGTGTAGATCGCCATTTTTGCCTACCTGCTTTAAATCATGAGTTGCTTATAGCTAGACAAGTAACAGTTGCAAAGTAGCTTCCCCAACACTGGTAGCAGCACAGATTTTGGGTTATAAGAGTTTTGTGAAGGATCTTTTTGTTTATACTATTTTTTAATAATGCATATTATGCAGATAATTCTTGATTATTTTTGTGCATATAACTCACCTATAAACCATTGCCTTTTCATATAATCATCATGCTAGGTGAAAAAGAAAGGAAAAAAATGCATAGAGCAACACAAATATGGTACAGAATTAAAATAAAAAAAAGTTATTAGTTACATTGCTGTGAAAAAATATTTGCCCCATCCTTATTTATTCAGTTTTTGTATATATCTCATACTAAACGGTTTCAGAAATTAAAACAAAATCTAAGATAAAACAAAGGCAACATGACTAAACATAAAATACAGTTTTTAAACGATAGTTATTTATTGAAGCAAAAAAGTTATCCAATATAAGCTGGCCTGTGTGAAAATGTATTTGCCCCCTTAGTTAATAATTCCCCAAATCTATGAAACTGCATTCATAATAGGGTTCAGCTGGATTAGACACAACCAGACTTGATTACTGCAAACCCTGTTCAATCAAATCAACACTTTTTCAACAGCATGGAGTTGGTTAAAAGGTCTTATCCAGTAACACACTATGCTGAAATTGAAAGAAATTCCAGAAATGATGAGGAAGAAGGTGATTGAAATACATTAGACTTGGAATGGGTACAAAGCTATTTCAAAGGCTTTGGGACTTCAAAGAAGCACAATGGCACAGTAGTGAACCTTCCCACAAGCGCCAACCTTCCAAAATTCTTCCAAGAGCACAGCAACTACTCTTCCAGGAAGTCCCGAAAGACCCAAGGACAACATCAAAGGAACTATAGGCCTCTCTTGCATCAAAAAGATCATTGTTCATCACTCCACTATCAGAAAAACACTGGGCAAAAATGGCATCCATGGAAGAGTGGCGAGGTGAAAACCACTGCTAACCCAGAAGAACATTAAGGCTCGTCTGAATTTTGCCAAAACACACCTTTATGATCCTTAAACTTTTTGGGAGAGTGTTCTGTGGACTGATGAGTCAATAGTGGAACTGTTTGGAAGACAACAACTAGATTATGCGGCAAGACAATGATCCAAAGCATAGGAGAAGGTTTGAGTCCTAGAAGTAAGTGAAAGCCTGATCTTGGAAGTGTTTGGATGCAGTTATTGCTGCTAAAGGTGGCACAACCAGATTTTAAGTTTAAGGGAGCATTAGTTTAAAAAAAAAAAAAAAGTTTTTCACAGTGGTGATAGGTGTTGGAAAACTTTTTTTGCTTCAATAAAAAACAACAACAACAAAAAAACAGCATTGTGTGTTTATTCAGGTTGCCTTTGTTTTGTGTTGTATTTCGTTTGAAGGTCTAAAACTATTTAGTATGAGATATACACAAAAACAGAAGACACTGCACAACTTGTGCATCAGCACTGTACAACTTACATGAGCCAAAATCAATATATATACAGTATCTCACAAAAGTGAGTACACCCCTCACATTTTTGTAAATATTTGATTATATCTTTTAATGTGACAACACTGAAGAAATGACACTTTGCTAAAATGTAAAGTAGTGAGTGTACAGCTTGTGTAACAGTGTAAATTTGCTGTCCCCTCAAAATAACTCAACACACAGCCATTAATGTCTAAACCGCTGGCAACAAAAGTGAGTACACCCCTAAGTGAAAATGTCCAATTTGGGCCCAATGTGTCAATATTTTGTGTGGCCACCATTATTTTCCAGCACTGCCTTAACCTTCTTGGGCATGGAGTTCACCAGAGCTTCACAGGTTGAAACTGGAGTCCTCTTCCACTCCTCCATGATGACATCACGGAGCTGGTGGATGTTAGAGACCTTGTGCTCCTCCACCTTCCATTTGAGGATGCCCCACAGATGCTCAATAGGGTTTAGTCCATCACCTTCAGCCTCAGCTTCTTTAGCAAGGCAGTGGTCATCTTGGAGGTGTGTTTGGGGTCGTTATCATGCTGGAATACTGCCCTGCGGCCCAGTCTCCGAAGGGAGGGGATCATGCTGTGCTTCAGTATGTCACAGTACATGTTGGCATTCATGGTTCCCTCAATGAACTGTAGCTCCCCAGTGCCGGCAGCACTCATGCAGCCCCAGACCATGACACTCCCACCACCATGCTTGACTGTAGGCAAGACACACTTGTCTTTGTACTCCTCACCTGGTTGCTGCCACACATGCTTGACACCATCTGAACCAAATAAGTTTATCTTGGTCTCATCAGACCACAGGACATGGTTCCAGTAATCCATGTCCTTATTCTGCTTGTCTTCAGCAAACTGTTTGCGGGCTTTCTTGTGCATCATCTTTAGAAGAGGCTTCCTTCTGGGATGACAGCCATGCAGACTAATTCGATGCAGTGTGCGGTGTATTGTCTGAGCACTGACAGGCTGACCCCCCACCCCTTCAACCTCTGCAGCAATGCTGGCAGCACTCATACATCTATTTCCCAAAGACAACCTCTGTATATGATGCTGAGCACGTGCACTCAACTTCTTTGGTCGACCATGACGAGGCCTGTTCTGAGTGGAACCTGTCCTGTTAAACCGCTGTAAGGTCTTGGTCACCGTGCTGTAGCTCATTGTCAGGGTCTTGGCAATCTTCTTATAGCCTAGGCCATCTTTATGTAGAGCAACAATTCTTTTTTTCAGATCCTCAGAGAGTTCTTTGCCAAGATGTGCCATGTTGAACTTCCAATGACCAGTATGAGGGAGTGATGACACCAAATTTAACACACCTGCTCCCCATTCACACCTGAGACCTTGTAACACTAACAAGTCACATGACACCGGGGAGGGAAAATGGCTAATTGGGCCTAATTTGGACATTTTCACTTAGGGGTGTACTCACTTTTGTTGCCAGCGGTTTAGACATTAATGGCTGTGTGCTGAGTTATTTTGAGGGGACAGCAAATTTACACTGTTACACAAGCTGTACATTCACTACTTTACATTGTAGCAAAATGTCATTTCTTCAGTGTTGTCACATGAAAAGATATAATCAAATATTTACAAAAATGTGAGGGGTGTACTCATTTTTGTGAGATACTGTATATATATATATATATATATATATATATATATATATATATATATATATATATATACACATGTATATTTACATGATGCACTGTTGTAATCCATTTGTAACAGTGCAACATGGTCTATAATTATGTTTATGTATGCACTTAATATATCCTGGGACCTGTTCAGAAACTTTATTTTTCTAACAAAATAATTTTCAGAAAATACAAGTTCATGGTCTTTCGAATTTTCTAGGGATTAAAATCAAACATTTAAGTGGCTCTACTACAACCAGGATGTTCCCTACAGGCTGCCAGGGAAAACGTCTATGCCATAAGGACATCTTTCAGTGGATGTCAAAAGAAAGCAGATAATGTACAACTTGTACAAAAGAACATCTGCTACAGCAAAAGAGGCATAGATGAAGAAGTGTAAATAAAAGCCCAGGGGCTTTTAAAAACATCTTGTACTTCTACAGGTTTATGGACTTATCATCTACCAACAGTTAGATGTTCTAACACACATTTTATAGTTGCCAGAAAACTTCTAGAAAATATGAACATCTTGGCAAACATTTTGAAATTCAAATGTTTTATATTTTTCAAGGTCTTTGACATGGATTTCACATTGCTGACAAACCTTTAGTGTTGGGTCTGAGTCCACCTTTGTCGAGTTCGAGATGAAACCAAGTCCTTAGATGTTGATTTTAATTCCTAAAATGAAAAAAAAAGAAAAAAGAAAAAAAAAGAAAAAAAAAAACTATCAGCAGTGTGGGCGAAAATATCATCCTATTATTCTGTCTTGTGTTAATTTACAAAAAAACCTAAATCAGCTCTCAGACGTACGGAAGCCCTAAGCGGCCATGCATTATTATAATTTTTTTTCTGTTGTTTTCTCATGATCTCGACTTAATTTTTTTGTGATAACGATGTAACAAAAAGCTGTTTTCTCACGATGTAATTTTATTGTGAGAAAATCTGGCGCTTTGTGAATGGGACTGGTGTTACGTGCACTTTGGCATCTTCTCCATCATAAATGTAATAATTCCCCACTGTAGAGAGGGACTTTATCTCCACATTAAGAGAGAGAGAGGGGTGTCCTCCTTCTCAAGTGTTGGACGCTAATGTGGAAGTCGTCAATCCTGAGGGATGAGGTATTTTTGTAGGCCAACCCGGAAGTCAGCATCACCCTGTTTCCTTCGACAAAAATCCAATAGGCTTTTGGATTATTGCAGAAAATAAACTCTGTCACCAACAAAAGTTTATGATTCTTACATGTTTCCTTCATTGAGAAAGATTCATAAGATGTTGAAGCCTACACTCACCAGAAGTAAAACGCTAATGTTAGGTTATAAACGAACTACACCATGGTCTCAGGACTTGAACGTAACCACCGTTGCACTTCTGACAACTTTCAATCTTTATTTAAAAAAACCAAAAAAACAATACAATTGGAAAATAATATAAACTGATACATCTACAAGTTGGGTGCATGGTGGCTTAGTGGTTAGCACGTTTGCCTCACACCTTCAGGGTCGGGGGTTCCCACTGTGGCCCTGTGTGTGCGGAGTTTGCATGTTCTCCCCGTGCTGGGGGGTTTCCTCCGGGTACTCCAGTTTCCTCCTCCAGTCCAAAGACATGCATGGTAGGCTGATATATCAACATATATCAACTTTTGTTATGTTGAGATCATGAGCAAACAACAGAACAAAAAGTAATAATGCATGGCTGCTTAGGGCTTCTGTACAGACGGGGAGCGGCTCCCATCGTTCACTTAAAGGGCCTGCTCATAGAGCCAAATCGTTCACGAACAACACATCACTAATCCATTTAGTATTCACACGCTGAGGCGGCTTTCTGTGCATGCCTTTCAAGTGTAATTAATTTCTTTTTATCTTAATTTTATGTTGTTGTTTATTTTTATCTTTCTTTTCATGTTACACATGACGCGGACTCGATTGTACGATTTCAAATCCAAAATGTCCGAGTCTGTTTCAAGTTCAAGTACAAATTTACCCGAGTGGGTGACAAGAGTTCGGGATCGAGTACCCCAACTCTACAAATCTTTATTTTAGATTCAAAATAAAATAAAATCTGTGATCCGTGCAACATCTTGAACCAAGAGTTGCATCCATATTAGAATCACGAGTATTCAGTACTGGAGTTTTATTCACTGTGGGCAAAGCTAAGAAAACATGTGCAAGCCTCAACAAAGCCAAAAACTACACAAGCCATATCACTGTCAGGCTAAATATGTGTAGCCAAGAAAAATATGAGGATGAGTTCTGAGGGTTTTCTTGAACAATATTATATTAAGAGTTTATCATACAGAGGAAAAAAGAGATGCAAATCACAAACACAATGTGATTCCACTGAGAAATAGTAAACTGGTTAACGGGCTCAATTTTCTACCAACTACCTGCTACCAACCAGGGAGAGTGAGAGCTAACATGTGCTTCCTCCATGACATGGGAAGCCACTGCATCTTTTCAAACTGCAGCTGAACATGTAAGAGGAAAGCATTATCTGCCCTCTTTCACATATATGAACAGCACCATTCCGTGTGTGTGTGTGTGTGTGTGTGTGCTTGAAAGTGAACCCTTTAGAATTTTTTATATATCTGCATAAATATGACCTAAAACATCATGAGATTTTCACACAAGTCCTAAAAATAGATAAAGAGAACCCAATAAAACAAATAAGAAAAAGCATGTGATCCTTTGCTTTCAGTATTTGGTGTGACCCCCTTCTGCAGCAATAACTACAGCTAAACATTTCCGGTAACTGTGGATCAGTCCTACACATTGGCTTTTGCAGAACTGATCAACAGTTCCTTAGTACAGAACAGCTTCAGCTCTGGGATTTGGTGGGTTTCCTCACATGAAATGCTTGCTTCAGGTCCTTCCACAATATTTCTATTGGATTAAGGTCAGGATTTTGACTTGGCCATTCCCAAACATTAACTTTATTCTTCTTTAACCATTCTTTGGTAGAACAAGTTGTGTGTTTAGGGTTGTTGTCTTGCTGCATGACCAACTTTCTCTTGAGATTCAGCTCATAGACAGATATCCTGATATTTTCCTTTAGAATACTTCAGAATTCATTGTTCCATCAACGATGGCAAGCCTTCCAGGCCCAGATGCAGCAAAACAGGCCTAAACCACAATACTACCACCACCACCATATTTTACAGATGGGAAAAGGTTCTTATGCTGGAATGCATTGTTTTCCTTTCTCCAAACATAACACTTCTCATTTAAACCAAAAATTATATTTTGGTCTCATCCGTCCACAAAACATTTTTCCAATAGCCTTCTGGCTTGTCCATGTGGTCTTTAGCAAACTGCAGAAGGGTAGCAATGTTCTTTTTGGAGAGCAGTGGCTTTCTCCTTGCAACCCTGTCATGCACATAAGTGTTGTTCAATGTTCTCCTGGTGGTGGAGTCATGAACATTAACATTAGCCAATGTGAGAGAGGCCTTAAGTTGCTTAGAAGTTACCCTGGGTTCCTTTGTGACCTCAGGGACTATTACACTTCTTGCTCTTGGAGTGATCTTTCCTGGTGTGCCACTCCTGGGGAAGGTAACAATGCTCTTGAATTTCCTCCATTTGTACTCAATCTGTCTGATTGTGGATTGGTGGAGTCCAACTCTTTTTCTAAGGTCCTCAAAAAATCTCCTTTGTCCTGCCATGATACATTTCCACAAACAAGATCAGACTTTGATAGGTCCCTGTTCTTTGCTCACTCACACCAGACTGTCATCCCATTAATTGAAAACGCACATACTTGTGCCACTCACATATATTTAATATTGGATAATTTTCCTCAATAAATAAATGACCAAGTATAATATTTTGTCTCATTTATTTAATTGGGTTTTCTTTTTCTACTCTTAGGATTTGTGTGAAAATCTGTTGATGTTTTAAGTCATTTTTATGTAGATATATTGACAATTCTAAAGGGTTCACAAACTTTCAAGCACTACCATATGTATGTTTATACATACATGTATATACCCTTTACAGCCAATTTATATTGAGACATAAGCACAGAAGTCTCAGTAGTTGTTTCACTACAAGGTGGTGCCAGGTTCAATTCTATCTGATCAGTACAGCTCAATAATTCTAACTACCTCAAATTGCTAGCTGTATTCAAAACAACTGCAAATGTTTTCAGTGAAAATAAAATTACAATAAGGGGGGTATGATGGCTAAGCGGTTAGCATGTTTTCCTCACACCTCCACGGTTGAGGGTTTGATTCCTCCTGCAGCCCTGTGTGTGCAGAGTTTGAATGTTCTCCACGTGTTTCAGGGACTTTTCCTCCGGGTAATCCGGTCTCCTCCCACAGTCCAAAGACATGCATTGTAGGCTGACTGGCATGTTCAAAAAAGTGTCTGTAGTTTGTGAATGTGTGTGTGACTGGTACCCCGTCCTGTGCCCCATGCCCCCTGGGATCGGCTCCAGGTTCCCCATAATCCAGTAAGGATAAGCGGTACAGAAAATGGATGGATAGTGCTTTTCTAGGCACTCAAAGCACTTTACATTGTATGGGGGGAAATCTCCTCAACCCCCAGTGTGTAGCATCAATTTAGATGATGCGACGGCAGCCATAGTGTGCCAGAACACCCACCCTGGCGAGGAGAGTGATGTAGCCAATTCAGGGATGAAGAATATTAGGGGGCCAATGGGGAAATTGGCCCTACACTTTACGTGAAATGTCCTGGGATTTGTAATGACCACAGAGAGTCAGGACCTCAGTTTAACGTCTCATCCGAAAGATGCTGCTGTTTTTACAGTATAGTGTCCCCATCACTATACTGGAGCATTAGGACCCACACAGACCACAGGAAGAGCACCACCTGCTGGACTCCCTAATACCACTTCCAGTAGCTACCTAAGTTTTCCCCAGGAAGTCATCCATCCTGGTATTGGCTAGGCTCAACCCTGGTTAGCTTCAGTGGGAAACCAGGCAAGAGCTGCAGGGTGATATGTCTCTGATATTGCATGAAACAAATATAATTCTGTATGTTTTAATGTTTTCCACATATTTTGCTAGTTCAAACGTAGGTGTTAATGTGCAGAGAGGTGCATAGTTTGCATTTTTATTTGATTTTATTTTATTGTGTAGTGCACAACGCACTTCACTTTGGCCTTGCCTGTGTGTCAGAGTATCAAAAAGCTCTGAGTTTTCAGTATAATTTTTTACCTTACATTGTGTTTCATTATATCAATATCAATATCACTATTGCATTATTGAATATTGCTATATACTGTATCTCACAAAAGTGAGTACACCCCTCACATTTTTGTAAATATTTGATTATAACTTTTAATGTGACAACACTGAAGAAATGACACTTTGCTACAATGTAAAGTAGTGACTGTACAGCTTGTGTAACAGTGTAAATTTGCTGTCCCCTCAAAATAACTCAATACACAGCCATTAATGTCTAAACCGCTGGCAACAAAAGTGAGTACACCCCTAAGTAAAAATGTCCAAATTGGGCCCAAAGTGTCAATATTTTGTGTGGCCACCAATATTTTCCAGCACTGCCTTAACCCTCTTGGGCATGGAGTTCACCAGAGCTTCACAGGTTGCCACTGGAGTCCTCTTCCACTATTCCATGACGACATCATGGAGCTGGTGGATGTTAGAGACCTTGTGCTCCTCCACCTTCCGTTTGAGGATGCCCCACAGATGTTCAATAGAGTTTAGTCCATCACCTTCACCCTCAGCTTCTTTAGCATGTTTCATGTTGTCACATGAAAAGATATAATCAAATATTTACAAAAATGTGAGGGATGTACTCACTTTTGTGAGATACTGTAAATTGGAAAGGAAAAGCAAATTCCTAAGGAATATTTATAAACATTTATATTGCAACATCATTTATGCACCATTAATAGTAAAATAAAATCATAAAATAAAACATGGTTATGAATCCTTTGTGTAGCTTACAACATATAGCTATTGTCGAGACCTATTCACAGAGGTGTTCAATTCCGTGGTAATTTTCAAGGCTGCAATTTGGGGGTTTTATCTTGTTTAATTCCCAACTATCCCTGTTGGTGTCCTCTGGTGATCCAGCGAGTCTGACTTTTTATACGGCAAGATTTTCCAAACAGTTCCCTCAGACACATGAAATAACTGACTTATGGTGCTAATTGGCATTCAGCCCAACACGACTCACCTTTATGAATTCTTTGTCTTTGTATTTGTGACTTCCAGATGTTTCTGCACATACTAATCTACTTACCCAGAGAACAAGGAAAATAATAATTATGAATGCAGACAAAAGGAATGAATATTAAGTTAAAAAAACACTGTCCCACACAGACAGCAGGAATTATAAATTCCACCCTGGAATAAGGGCACAGACAAGCAGACAAAACAAAACCAACTTCCTCCCCAACATTCACCTCCTGAGAGATGACATTCGGCCTCTATCTGCCTGGTGTTTGAACTGTGTGCCACAGGTAGGTTCTGTATGATATGTGGGGGGTGACAGCAAGCGTTCAAATGCAAATTGCAGACATTTGTGAATATCAATAACATCTGGCTGACTTCCTGAGCAGAGGGAAAGCACGTCTGGAGGCCATGCCAATCACCAACAGCCCCTGAATGAATAAAGATATCTCTCACATAAGCACTGCCTCTCCTCATTTCCATTCTCCCAACCTCTCCAAAACTAATTGAGACTGCGCTTAACCCTCTCCCTTAAGCATGAAAACCAAGGTCTGTGTGGGCGTATGTGTTTCTGTCTGGTTGTGTGCACTTGAGAATGGGAGAGATAAAGTCTGAGACTGAGGGAACCAGCATTATGCATTTGAGCACGCTATGCACTACCCACACAGGTTTAGCAGTTATGTTTTGGAAATGTGTGTTCATTTGTTTGTCTGAATATTAAAATAGGTTTGTCTGGTGAATTTTGTGTAAATGTCAAATACTAAAAGGCTGCAGATTTCAATCATCTGCCGAAGATGTGTGTGGACATGCATACGAGCATCCACATGCTCAACACTGGTGTAATTGGAGGATTAACATGGCCTAATGTCAGGAGCATAAACGTGATTCGCTTTGTCTCTAGAGTCAATGTTAATAGGGGTCAATTGGCTGAAAGTAAGAACAAAAAAAGTAATTATTCAATTACTTGTCATAATAAAGGGAAGGCTCTCAAATGATTATGTTAACACTGATGACACATTTCCATTCTCATGAAAGTTAACATGATTTATGGTGGCATAGAGCCAGCCAGATCAGAAAACATCTCAGTCTTCGAGCTTCTTCCTCCAACAGTGACTATTTTATGAAATTGTAAATTTCTCATCTTTGTAGTAATTAAGACAGTGACTACAATTTCATGCACATCAATTTCAGCTTAAGGTTTATATTCAGGTTGCAGCCATATTACGAATACTTTACCAATGTTTATATGCATACAGGCATCGGAATATTCCTGTATACATGGTTGTTGTAAGTATACCTGAGTTGCCATTCCTAAATACGTAGCCTACAGCTAAGCATCTGTTAGAACCCACAATTCCTTGCAGACTGAGCATGTGCATATATCTCCTTGCAGTGGATTTTCTGAATACTGTGTTTACATGCAACAAATTTACCATTAAAACGTGCATAATCCAGGGTCAGGAATCAGAATTTAGGGAATCAGAATATTGTCTTAATGTGAATCGGCCAATCAAATGCAGTGTTTACATGACTCAATACTAATTAGAACATTGCCAAATTCTGATTAATATCAGAATATTGATGTGCGTGTAAATGTAGTCATTGACAAATCAGAACAATTTAGATAATGACTTTCTAAATTAAAATGAATTACACATACTGTACGCAATAACTACCCATGCAGCACCAACTCTAGGTCAAATGTTCAGATATCAAGCATTTTCCTAGATCCATGACACTTTAATGCATCTGTAAAAATCTACAAAAAAAGAAAAGAAAAAAAAGAAGAAAGATCTTTCCCTTGTAAAGAAGACATTCTCCATCTTGGATTTTAATTATATTGTAAACCACTTCTGGGCCTGATGCAAATGGGAACTAAGGCCCCTACCTACTATTCTTCCTTTTACCTGGCAAGTTTATGATGAACTTCTGCTCATTAATGTGATAGTACTTTATTTCATAGATAGAAATTAAATGAAAATGCAAGGAAACTTGAATAAACCTTCAAACTTCAACATTAAAAACCAAAAAAAAACAAAAAAAAAAAACAAACCTACCCATGACTTTGACTGTGCCATGGACAGAGAGTTTGTCTGCACAGGTCTGCATAACATTACTAAAGTATTAGTAATGTCAATACTCATCATTCATTCTTCAGTAACTGCTTTATCTTGGTCAGTGTTATGGTGGATCCATGGAGGCCAACTGTGTTATCGCTGGTCACAAGGCAGAGGAATTAAACATTCACACTTAAAGGCAATTTAGCCAATCTCCCTACCTGTATGTCAGACAGTGGGAGGAAACCAGAGAACCCACAGGAAACTCCACACAGACATGTAGAGAACATGCAAAACTCTGAGTTTTGTAACCTGAAATCAGGATGAACTAGGGACCCAGAGACGTGAATCAACAATGCTACCCACTGCATTACTGCCCCACCCTAATGTTAATACTATCCAATCTTTTTGGTACATCTAATAGTTTAATTTAAGTTCTTGAATAAAATGATTGCGTTGAACAGCTATAATTACAGACACAACAATTACAAAAAGAAAAAAACAGCAAAAGTTCCAATATAGAATAGGTTACTAAGTAAAGATGTTTACAAAGTCTACAAAAACAAATATTACAAAAATAGGATTTAAAAAATAAAATTATGAATAACACAATTTCTGTGTGGACAGTAATCCAACAGGAGCCTCAATTTTTTATGAGGATGAATTAGCAAATTGTATTAGTAAGATCTTTGAAACAACTGTTTTATTTATTTATTTAGTTGTTTACTTGTCTGTGCAATCTGAAAACTAGCTCCCTGGCCATCTGAAGCTACAACTCATTGGTATAGTTTGTGGATTGTGTTTCACAAACATGCCTCTGAACCTATTTCCTTTGGACCACTCAGGTACCAAGACATGCTTTTCCAGTTTTCTCTTAGCCATGATGCAATGTTTACCTCTTCTATGTACACCATGGTTTCTCTAGGATTGGTATGTGATTATCATTTTGAGAATAGACCACTGTAAGTTTCCTACTCAATAATTAATTTAAAAGAATTAAGCAACTTTGATAGTCCAACATCAGAACAGGTGTACTAGTGTGGTGGAGGTTGTATTTGAACACTCATATATATATATATATATATATATATATATATATATATATATATATATATATATATATATAAATACTACTACTACTACACCAACCTCCTCCCGTAGGAAAAATCTTATATCACCGCTTGCACCAATCCAGTTCACACTCCACACAAGCACACAGGTGAAATCAAGCATACACGCCACTTCATGCCAGAAACACCACCACCACAACGGGTAGAAGAAGGGGAGCTAGCCACCTGCCCTGGGTCTCGATTCTTAAGCCAGAGAAAAGAAGGTCAGTCATAACCCCATAACACACACGCACACACACACACACACACACACACACACACACACACACAAACAAACAATTGAATTCAAAATAATGATATAAAAATTAACACAAATGAAATGGTCTTTAATGACTCACAAAATTACTTACCAATAAGCCCAGAAGCTGAACAATATGCCCAGCTAGTATTTGTAACCCCAGAAGTAGCCTAGACACATATCGGCTACCAAACAAAAAAACGGGTATTCATAAAGGGGATTCAATACTGCATATTTCTACAAAACTGGCAACAATTTTAAGAAAAGGACCATAATGGGGCATGAAGGACCCAAACCAAATAAATAAATAAATAAAGAACATGAATAGACTGTAAAAGACAACACAAAACAAACAGAAGAAAACCCCCCAAACAACAAAATAAACAAGTGCAGCAGCATGTCACGTTTCGTGACATAGAGGAAGACAGGACGAATGCAAGCGCAGTTGGAACGGTTTTCTTTATTGAGAAACACAGGCAGGTAAATCCAAAACGTGATCCAGAAACGTAATCCAAAACATGCAAGAGGTCAGGTGATCGGCAAACAGGCATACACAGGGCTAGGCAGGAATCAAGGTCGTGGTCACAGAAAACAGGGTCGATAAACAAAACAAGAAACATAAACAACAGCGAGGGACTGGTAGAGGAGAAACCGGCGTGAACTAAACTAACAAACCTAAACATGAACTAAGACATGGGCTATGACTATGACATTCACAATGAAACACATCTACATCTAAATCATCTAATCTATCTACTCTAATATTCCGCATCGAGTGTTGGGAGGCACGTGGTATATATGCCGACATGATCAGCCTCGTAACTGCTAACAGCTGAGGGCAATACAGACACACGTGACACCACAACCAATGACAGGACGGGGAGGAGACATAACAGAAACATAAACAGATGCACGTGTCAAAATGTCACAACTGTCCACATGGGAGAAGCAGGTGCTCGCGCACCTGCTCGTGCACGTGCGCTCACATGCTCCACAGCGCGCTGCACAAAGGGGGACTCATGACAGAACCCCCCCCAAAAGCACTCCTCCTGGAGTGCCACGAGACATCCATCTTCATTGGCGGCCCCGGCCCCCTGGGCAGAACGTCCCAAGCAGAGCCAGGCGACCGCACGGCGTTCTTGGCAAAACAGGAAGGCAGAGCGACGTTCTCGACGGAGCAGGGAAGCAGGGTGACGTCCTCGTCGGAGCAGGAAAGCAGGGCGACGTCCTTGTCAGAGCATGAAAGCGGAGCGATGTCCTCGTCGGAGCATGAAAGCGGAGCGACGTCCTCGGCGGAGCAGGAAAGCGGAGCGACGTCCTCATCGGAGCATGAAAGCGGAGCGACGTCCTTGGCGGAACAGGAAAGCGGAGCGACCTCCTCGGCGGAGCAGGAAAGGAGAGCGACGTCCCCGGCTGAACAAGAGGGCAGAGCGACGACCACAGCCGAGCAGGCAGGTTGAGCGAAGTCCTCGGCAGAGCAGGGAAACAGATCGCTGTACTCAGCAGTGCAGGAAAGCGAAGCGAGGTCCCCTGCGAGGCCAGGGAGAGGAGCATGGGTCTCCGTGAGGCCAGGGAAAGGAGCGTGGGTCTCCGCGAGGCCAGGGAGAGGAGCATGGGTCTCCGCGAGGCCAGGGAAAGGAGGGAAGGTCTCCGTGAGGCCAGGGAGAGGAATGAAGCTCTCCGCAAAGCAGGAGGGGGGAACGATGTCCTCCATGGAGCAGGAAGGCATAGAGATGACCACAGCCGAGCAGAAAGGCAGAGCGACGACCTCATACGGGGGCACCGAGGTCACCAGGTTAATCTCAGGCTGCAGCTCTGGAGTTGAGACCTCCTTGTAGGTCTCAGGCTGGGGCTCTGAGGTCACCATGTGAGTCTCGGACTTGAGCAGAATGTGGTCGGCTGTGTCGGCGGACTCGGGCATGAGCAGAACTTGGCTGTCCATGTCAGCAGACTGGGGCGTGAGCAGAACTTGGCTGTCCGTGTCTGCAGACTGGGGCGTGAGCAGAACTTGGCTGTCCGTGTCGGCGGACTCGGGCGTGAGCAGAACTTGGCTGTCGGTGTCGGCAGACTCGGGCGTGAGCAGAACTTGGCTATCGGTGTCAGCGGACTCGGGCGTGAGCAGAACTTGGCTGTCGATGTCGGCGGACTCGGGCTTGAGCAGAACGTGGTCGGCCGGGTCGGTAGACTCAGGCATGGGCAGAACTTGGTTGGCCGGGTCGGTAGACTTGGGCGTGAGCAGAACTTGGGCAGCCGTGTCGGTAGACTTGGGCGTGGGCAGAACTTGGGCAGCCGTGTCGGTAGACTTGGGCGTGGGCAGAACTTGGGCGGCCATGTCGGTAGATTTGGGCGTGGGCAGAACTTGGGCGGCCCTGTCGGTAGACTAGGGCATGGGCAGAACTTGGGCGGCCGTGTCGGTAGACTTGGGCATGAGCAGAACTTGGTTAACTGGGTCAGCAGGCTTGGACATGAGCGGAACTTGGTTAACTGGGTGAACAGGCTTGGACATGAGCGGAACTTGGTCAACTGACTTGGGTGTGAGCAGAGCTTGGTGGTCCGTGTTAACATACACTTGGTGGCTCATCCACTCATAATGCATGTGGAACGGCAGGTCAGCATTGTTCACCACATTGACTCCCTTCAACAGCTTATCCAGGTTGTAGCTCTGCCATGGTTCTCCAAACTCCTTCAAAAACAGGTCCATAAATTGCCTACTGTCCTCCAGTACCCAGGATCTCATGGCTGCTAATCGCTGTGCCCAATTACGAGCTGGGCCAAAAAACTGGGACGCCATGAACCTTATCCATTGCTTCTCCTCTGGCTTTGGGTCAAACAGGCTGGAGAAGTAGAACTGACAGTCTACCAAAAAATAGTCCGGATAACCAAAGAACCCATCGTACCGATCAGGAAGGTCCACGAAAGTCTCTTGTGGAAACTGCATCGAGTCCAAGGCGGGGATGATTGGCGTGGACTTCCGGGTTCTGCGTCCCTCTCCGTTCTCGTGCTGCATCCATTGTGGGGCAGAATATTCTGTCACGTCTCGTGACATAGAGGAAGATAGGACGGATGCAAGCGCAGTTGGAACAGTTTTCTTTATTGAGAAACACAGGCAGGTAAATCCAAAACGTGATCCAGAAACATAATCCAAAACATGCAAGAGGTCAGGTGATCGGCAAACAGGCATACACAGGGCTAGGCAGGAATCAAGGTCGTGGTCACGGAAAACAGGGTCGATAAACAAAACGAGAAACATAAACAACAGCGAGGGACTGGTAGCGGAGAAACCAGCGTGAACTAAACTAACGAACCTAAACATGAACTAAGACATGGGCTATGACTATGACATTCACAATGAAACACATCTACATCTAAATCATCTAATCTATCTACTCTAATATTCCGCATCGAGTGTTGGGAGGCACGCAGTATATATGCCGACATGATCAGCCTCGTAACTGCTAACAGCTGAGGGCAATACAGACACACGTGACACCACAACCAATGACAGGACGGGGAGGAGACATAACAGAAACATAAACAGATGCACGTGTCGAAATGTCACAACTGTCCACATGGGAGAAGCAGGTGCTCGCGCACCTGCTCGTGCACGCACGCTCACATGCTCCACAGCGTGCTGCACAAAGGGGGCTCATGACACAGCACAAGCAGCAGTCGGCTGCTCCAGTGGACCGAACAAAACAGCAGTGAGCCACGGAAAGCGGAGAAAACACAGCAGCAGTACCAAAACTCCACCCTACAGGCTCAATGAAACAAAGGCTTCTTTTAACACGGATTAGTCCTCCTTGAAAATTACACATATATGGTTATATGTGATAAAATTATTTAATCCTCCACTTATAAGATGAGGAAGAATTCCCCTACCTTAATGTGGCAAGCACTTTTTCCCTACACACTCGGCTCTTTAGCAGGGAACAGTACACATTGCTTAATTTGGCCAGGTTATCCACAGATGCAGTGGTATACACTACCCCCTTTCTTTGGGTGCCACTTGATACACCACTGGGTTCCAAAGGTCTTATGGTGACCTTTTGCCCTATAATCCTGAAAGTACACCAATTGGTCCTCCACCAGTGGGGTATCATGGACATGCTGATCATGTTGGGCCTTGCGCCTGCTGGCCATAACCTGCAACTGTTCACGTGCTCCAGCAAAGGCCACCTACAACCTGTTCTGGTGTTCCAAGACCAAATCATGCACACTGCCCCCTTTTAGTTGTAAATCACTTCCCAACAGGAAATCAACTGGCAACCGCGGATCCTGCCCAAACATCAGGAAATGTTCCGTTTCACCAGTAACCTGATGAGTGCTATTGTAACAAAAAATTACCTGAGGGAGACAGGCCACCAATCTCGCTTCCTAGAGACTGGCAAAGTGTGCAGCAGATTATGCAATGTGCAGTTGAAATGCTCACACTGGCCATTGCCGGCCAGGTGGTACAGAGTAGTATGAGACTTTTCCACACCACAAAGCCCACACAGTTGGTGAATCAATGGGGACTCAAAATTCCGACCCAGACCCGAATGGAGGCAACCTGGAATGCCAAACTTATAAAACCACTCAGTCACCGGAGTCTGAGCCACCATCTCAGCCCACTGATCCTGTGTTGGAACCACCAAAGTATACTTACTGAAAACATCAGTCATCACCAACACATTTTCAATACCTGAACCCGTAGGTTACAGCACAGTAAAATCAATGGCCAGAATCTCATTTGGCCGAGATGCCAACAAATGGCCCATAAAACCCAGGGCATGCGAATAGTTATCCTTAGCAACCTGACACCGTTCGCACTCTTGGCACCAGCATACCACATCAACCAACAGGCCAGGCCAATAACACCTCTGCCTCACCAACTCTGTGGTGCACTTGATGCCCTGATGTCTGTGTCGTTGATGCAACCGCCTCAATACCTCTGAATTCAAGACAGCTGGCAACAACACTTGCAAAACCAATTCCTTGCCCTCAGAGCAGCAAATTATATGGTACACTAACCCATTCTGCTCCACTAATTGGTCCCACTGACAGAACAATGTCAGTATCGGCTTAGACAATGGGCGATGTGGACGAGTCCCTCGCCTCCAGAACCCCAGGACTTAACTGGGTCAGAAAGTGCGGGTGCTAACATGGCCGGCCTGCAATCCTGACCTGTCTCCAATTGAGAATGTGTGGCGCATTATGAAGTGCAAAATAAGGCAACTAAGGCCCTGTACAGTTGCTCAGCTGAAGAAATGCATAATGTATGAATGGGGGACAATTCTGCTTGCTAAACTTAACCAACTGGTGTATTCAGTGCTCAAATGCTTAATAAGTCTTATTAAAAGAAAAGGTGATGTTGCACAGTGGTAAATAGTCAGCAATCCAAACTTTTTTTGAGTGTGTTGCAGTCATCAGATTTGAAATGAGTGTATATTTTCAAAAATAAACTAAAACATCAAATAATTTGTTAATAATGTGTTTTCAATGTAGTACAGGTTGAAATGACTTTTCAAATGACTCTTTTTGTTAGTTTTTTTGCATTTTCCATACTGTCCCAACTTTTTTGGAATTGCGGTTGTAATTTAAAAAGTAAAGCTTAGTAAGTGTCAGTATTTATCCAGATAAGATAACGGTATTGACAAATTGGAAGCAACCACAGACTCTTCAGGAGCTTAGGTCATTTTTGGGCTTCGGCAGTTACTATTGGTGGTTTGTAAAGGGGTTTTCACGTATTACAGAGCCACTGAATATCTTAGTAGCAGAGGTGATTCGGGATCAGAAAACTAAGCGTCCAAAGTTGATTTGGGGGATAAGTTGTTTGAAGCCTACGAGCATGAATTACAGACCCTGAATTTGGCTTTGACCAGTGCCCATGTGCTTGCGTATGCTGATTTCATTATGCCATGAATTTTGAAGGTAGATGCAAGTTATCAAGGTCTGGGTGCTGTTTTGTCACAGGAGCATAAGGGTAAATATCGACCAGTCGCATTTGCAAGAAGAGGGTTGAGGCCATCTGAACATAATATGCAGAATTATAGTTCATTAAAGCTGTAATTTGCGGTCTTGAAATGGGAAGTGGCTGAAAAAAATTGAGAGTATTTGCTGGGCTGTAATAAATGTACTGTATATACTGATAACAACCCTATGAGTCATTTGCAGATGGCGAAGTTGGGGACATTGGAACAAAGGTGGGTCAAAAAGCTTGCAGAGTTTGATTTGGACATAAATACAAGCCTGGACACATCAACGGTAATGCTCTTGTTTTTTCTAGGAAAAAATCTGCTCCTTTGGCTAGGCTGGCTTCAATTGCAATTTTGACTTAATGAATTCATCAGTGTGTTTCTGATCATAGTCAGGCATCAGTGGTTAAAAGTATTTCTGTCTTCCCTGTTCAGCCATGTGACCTTAATTGCAATAGCCTGTAAACTGTTAGTGTCTTAAGGACTGTTCTAGAGGTGCATGTGCAATAATTGTTTATGGTTCATTGAACAAGCATGAAAAACATTGTTTAAACCCTTTCCAATAAAGAACTGTAAAGCTTATTTGCATTTTACAAAATTATCTTTAAAATACAGTCTCCTGAAAAAAGGATGTTTCTTTTTTTGTTGAGCATATATACACACAAAAAAGAATACAATATCATAGTGTGATGTTGTAGTGCAATATGGTGTAAACACTGTAGATACAGCAGAAGATTTGAGTGGGATTAAAGTGGCAGTGTAGTGCAAATTTGTCAACTTGTAAACATTGTGAACCATGAACACTGAAGTAAAGTGAAGGTGCATATACTTATGGATATGGATAATGGATGATGGTAGTTCAACTATTGTTCAATGGACTTATCCTAAAGGGCCTTTCACACTGAGTGTGATTAAGCGACACGAATGTACGACGTGATGACACTCTTGAATCGAAACAGTAGCTCCATATTGAGGTATTTACACTGGGCGTGCTCAATTGCGGCGAGACAAAGCAATATTTTTTTTTTCGATCAGTGTGTCGATTTTTTTCCACGTTGCCCCACGATGACACGGACCGTCCAATTAGATCTGAGCTTTAGATCAAGTGCCCGAAGCCATTGCTGTTGCACAAAAGGACAAGATTGGTTGTGCAATAGCACAGAAAACTGTTTTGAAAACCAGTGTAAACACAGAAGAAAAGTATTCCGGAAGAGAGAAGAGAATGTATGTTGAGTTCTTGTTATCAGTGGTGTCTTAGACCAGAGAACTTTTTGGTAAGTCACAGAGACTACAAAAACATATTTACTTAACAGTTTGCATACCTTATGATGCTATGCGCCAACATCTAAATAACGCTTCTTCTCAGTGGTCAAAGACGATTGTCATGTATCAGAGAAGGAACTCTGAACTACAGTTTCCAGCGACCACTGCATCATAGTCACATGACCACCTGCACCTGAATCACGTTTCTGTTAACGAGCACTCATGTATATAGCCACTGTTTGCATTGCATTCCTTGTCTTACGTTTGTCTTTCTTTGCCTTTGTCTCTTTACCGTGTTTTGTTCTTTGGTTTATGTTTAGTCTTTGCCACAGTGTTTTGCCCCAAAGTCATAGTGTCTTTTTTTGTATTTTGTTTAGTTCTATATTAAACATTTATATTCTGCACTTGCATCCATCTCAACCTCCATTACGTGACAACGATAGGCCAATCAGCTGAATAGTGGATTCCACCACCTAGTGTGCAGGCGTAAGATGCATTCTCGGTCAGTGCCACCTATAGTTCAGGCACGAATTAGCTGAAGGCAATCAATTATTTCTGTGAAAAGAGCAGCCTAAGACCAAGCCAGCCATTTTGATCAGAGTGTTTGTTGCATCTCCAGCTCTAATGCTGCCTCCCCAGCATACTACTGCAAAGAAGACTGCACTGGCTACCACAGACTGGTTCTCTAACATTTTAGTGTGAACATTAAAGGACTTGAGCTTCCTCAGAAAGTAGAGTCTGCTCATCACTTTCTTGTACACAGCCTCTGAGTTGACCTTCCAGTCCAGCTTGTTCTTGAGATGTACACCAAGGGATCTGTAGGTGTCAATCAGCTCAATGTCCTGCCCCATGATGGTAATAGGACTGGTTGTGGTCCTCTTCCTACTGTAGTCCAGCACCATCTCCTTGGTCTTGGCCAAAGTGAGGAGCAGATAGTTCTTCCCACACCATTCAACAAAGTTGTTTACCAGGTCCCTGTTTGTCTCTTCCTGTCTGTCCCTTATGCACCCGACCACCACCGAGTCATCAGAAAATTTATGAAGATGGCAGAGATCTGACCTGTACTGAAAGTCTATGGCGTACAGAGTGAAGGTTAGGGTACACAGTTCCCTGTGGTGATCCAGTGCTGCTCAGCAGGCACTCAGACAGGCGGGTTCCCAACCACACAAACTGGGGTCTGTGACCCAAAAGATCATGGATGTGTCCACCTGCATTCTTCTCTCTCAGCAGAAGAGGTTGGATGGTGTTAAATGCACTGGGTTACACACTGATCAGCCATAACATTAAAACCTGAATAAAAATTGTGTAGCTCCCCCTTGTGCCGCCATAACAGCTCTGACCCAATGAGGCATGGACTCCACAAGACCTCTGAAGGTGTGCTGTGGTATCTGGCACTAAGATGTTAGCAGCAGATCCTTTAAGTCCTGTAAGTTGTGAGGTTGGGCCTCCATGGATCCAACTTGTTTGTTTCCATATGAATGTCAGAATCCAAGGTTTCACAGCAGTATATAGCCCAGAGCATCACACTGCCTTCACTTGCTTGCTTCGCTGCCATCTCTTCTCATTCTGCCATCTCTCCCATTTAAGTTATGCACACGCACCCGGCCATGCACATGATGCAAAAGAAAACATGATTTATCAGACGAGGCCATTTTCTTCCATTGCTTCATTGGTCCAGTTCTGATGTTCACGTGCCAATTGTTGGTGCTTTTGGTGGTGTACAGGGGTCAGTATGGGCACTCTGAATGGTCTATGGCTACGCAGCACCATACGCAAACTGTGATGCACTGTGTGTTTTGACACCTTTCTATCATAGCCAGCATTAACTTATTCAGCAATTTGTGCTACAGGGCTAGCCTTCGCTTACCATGCGTATCAGTGAGCCTTTAGCACTCATGACCCGGTCACTGGTTAACTGGTTGTCCTTCCTTGGACCACTTTTGGTAGGTACTAACCACTGCATACCGGGAACACCCCACAAGACCTGCCATTTTGGAGATACTCTGACCCAGTTGTCTAGCCATCACAATTTGTCCCTTGTCAAAGTCACTCACATCCATATGGTTGCGAATTTTTCTTGCTTCCAACACATCAACTTTGAGAACTGACTGTTCACTTGCTGCCTGATATATCCCATCCCTTAACAGGTGCCATTGTAATGAGATAATCAATGTTATTCACTTCACCTATCAGTGGTTTTTATTGCTACGGCTGGCTGATGAATATCTATTTAGGTATGTATAATTAAAGTACATTTGTTAGATTTATATGATTTATTTTCCCAGTAAAAAAATTATTTGCTTTAAGAAATTTGTAGAATATAAATGCCCTATGTTACCATATAAGAATATGTTTGAGTAAAATGTATGGAGTGTATTGGATGCCAACCTCAACAACAGATATTAACTGTTAGCACAGACTAATAATGTAAATGCTATCCTTTATTATGATGTTTTCTACATTAGAGCGTTAGAGCTGGTATAGGTTGTTATATGCATTTTATTAATTACTAAGAAACATTGAGAACAGTTACATGGCCCTGAGAAGCAAAACATCATCCATTAGCAGCTGAGCAGCTTAGTGGTTTGAGGTGAGGAAGTGACCACTGCCAAAAGTCATGCATGCCAGAATAAAGAACTAAAGGTTAAGTCCAAACTGTCATATTTCACTTGTGTGAGATGTGAAATACGAGTCTTCTGGTCTCCATGATTTGATCTATGAGAAACTAGATGGGACAAAATGCCTTTCTAGATGGAGAAATAACATCTGTTCCATAACAGAGCCCACAAGGACACACACATCTCAATTTTTAACTTCCTCTGACATAAATGCTAATAATTAAGGCCTCAAGCTATATTATTACTGTAATGATAAAATATTTCTTAATACACCATGGTAAATGAAATATTATAAGTAACCCATTCATCTTAATGTTTAGTTATTTGCAGAATTTAGACACTGCTTGGACCCAACATGCATTGCTTGTACATGTGAATTATTATAAATAATGAATTGCATAAAAATGAGGAAGAAAAATGAGGAAGAAAAATGCACTTGGAAATATTCTACTAGATTACTACCTAACTTTCTTTAGCTAAAATGGGGATTCATTGAAAAGGATGTGTCTTAATAAATGTAAAAAAAAAACAAGTTGAAGTACAAGAAAGTAACTTCCTCATCTATAACAGCAAAATTTATATTCTGTCCATTGACAGCACCCACTATTTATTCCACTCTCCATAAATAAGGATGCTTTTATGTGTCCTCAAACACAAGCAGTAGCTACAGCTGTTATATAAGCACAGAGTTCTGACACCGAACATCTGGAAGATTCCACCAAAGCTCTAGGTTTCAAGGTCAGTTTTACCAGCCTTGAGCATAAAGCAAGCTGCACTTCCACAACACCTCACTGAACCATTCTGCCCACAGCCTGTCATGACAAAAAAGATCTTCCAAAATAAAAGCGGGAAACCATGACAGAAAGGATAGGCTACCATCTGGGCACTAACCTCTTGTCCACCTTTTCTGTCAGTGTCTTGTTTTCCTCTCTCTTTTCTCAATGCTGTTGGTGCAGAATCAATTACATCAGCACATGCCCAGTATGTTTAGAGTGAAACTCTGCCAAAATTCTGGCTGATTCTTTAACTCATATAAACATGCCTGTTGGGCTCTAATGATAACAATGGAGAGGGACGGAGACACAGATAGACTTGGAGGATAGACCGAAAAAGGGCAGATATAAAGTAGAACAGAGTAATGGGACATAATTGAGGTAGAGCAGTGCATAAATAAGGTAAGAATCCCACAGAATTTTCAACTTCTTTATTTATATAGTAAATAAAGTAATTACTTAATTAAGCACAAAAGTCTTCAATAATGGTTCACTTATACATACATAAATTAGAGTTGTCTGGCATGCCCTGACATTTTCTTCAGATAAAAACACTAACAGTGCAACAGCATGCACAACAGCATGTGACTAATTTGTTAATACCCTGCTAGTATAAATGGCACCCTTGTTGGATTCTGTAGGACTACAAAAACATCTGGACTGCATACAAATTCACAGTGGAACTGAGTGTGATCTGCAAAAATACTGGGAAAAAACTGAGTAGATCTTCTAAGAGCACTTGTATGTAGAGTATGACAAGCCCTCCACACAAGTCCCTGTGTCTCTGTGCATGTGTACAGTATGTCTAAGTGCTACTTCTTTTGTGGCAACAGTATCAGAACAGCATTTGTCAATTTATGTTACTGTATGAGGTTCTTAATACAGATGTCATAGAAATGTGTTAAAATTAAAAATTATATTTGACCCTTGCTAACTGCCAGAGCTGCTGAGAATTAGACATGTTTTGTTCACAAACGATTCAGTATTTTATGAGTCACTAAGGTGAGCAGATCTGTATCAGTCGCTGCCCTCCTCTTGCTCAATTGCTGCTGAAAAGCTGTGTAATTGCAAACCACAAACTGCAAAACTGAAATTTGGAAGCCAAAGCACTACACTGACATACATGGCCATATCTGACTTCATAAGATTTTCCTTTTTCACTATATGGCTAAAAGATTGTGGACACTTGACCACTACACCTATATGTGCTTTTTGAATATGCCATTCCAGACTTAGTCACCCCTTTGCTGTTATAATAACCTCCACTCTTCTACAAAGGCTCTCCACTAGATTTTGGAGCATGACTCTGGGTATTTTTCCATTCAGCCACAAGAGCTTTCTTACGGAGATCAGGCACTTATGTCAGGCAAGAAACCATGGCGTGCAATCGACGTTCAAGTTGTGTTCAGTGGGGTTGAGGTCAGGGCTCTGTGAAGGACACTCAATTTCTTCAACACCAACCTTGGCAAACCATGTCTTCATGGACCTCACTTTGTGCACAGGGGCATTGTCATGCTGGAACAGGTTTGGGCCTCTTAGACCACTGAAGGGAAATTGAAATGCTACAGCACTCTAGAAAATTCTAGACAATATAGGTTTGTTGGTCAGTTGTCCACAAACTTTTAGCCATATAGTGTTTGTGGTCACCTGACTATGACACTGTGGTTCTTCCCCAAAATGTTGTCAGATTGGAAGGATAAAATTGTCAATAATGTTGTTATATGGAATTTACAACAAGTACAAATTGGTGGGCTGGTCAGATGTCCAATTTTAAACAAGTCATATTTACAGCTGAATGTATGCCAATAGTGATCAACACCACTTTGGTCATGGCTTCAGTGCATCAGTGCTGGAGTCATTACTTGTTTTTATCTGCATTTTATTTACAGCTGTGAATTGTGCAAGTTGTTTTACATGTATATCATATCTGCTCCACTCTTCCTGAGCCAGTGAATCCTCTTGGTCCAGACTGAGATTTGAGCCTCTCTTGTTCAGTGAGTCAGTCTAAACAACAATTCACAACCCATATAAATTAATGAATTGGTGAATTAATCTGAATGAACATTGAACAATTTCATTATTTATTGTACTGTGCTTGTGGCATGCCATTAAACTTGAGAGGGCTAAATTGTTTCTCACAGAGCTTCCTTTTTGTCAGAAGTAGTTCCATTGGTTCACTTCAGTGGACCATATTTTTATGTCCCCATTGCTCCAATACACAGATGCTTTCTAAAGTTTGCCTAACAAGAGCAGACATTACAATTTAGAGTTCTACTCTTCATCCTTACCAGGAGATGTATACAAACAGCCTGGTCTCCCCTGATGCACAGTGCATCACTATACTGTTGTACTAGGACTAACAAGGAGCAGGACTTTTGGCACATGTCCACCCTTTTCACTCACATTATGGCACTTGAACTCAGAAAAAGAGCTCTCTAAAATCAAAGGCCAGAAAATTCATCAGCGTGAGTCTAGATTAACTGAGAATGTTAGCCACCATGTCACCCTAATGTGTGACAGACACTATGATGCTGCCAATCAGCATGTGTGGTACTGGCCTCAATTGAAGATGTTAGGACTAATGCCAGCAATTCCTTTATTCTTACAGGAGCTATGACATTTTTAAAACTTACAGAATGACTGCATCTATGAATACCTGATAACCACCAGGTTTCCTTGTCATTCAAAACCAGTGCTGTTTCACTGAGAACTGAAAAAGTTTCAAGGGAGAGATGAATGTATGATAGGGGTATATATCGCAAATGCTGCCTAACTTGTGATTTTGTTGATAGATGGCATATGATATCAGATGGTATCATTATTTTAAGCGCTCCTGGCAGTTATCAAGGGTTGCATATCTGTCATGTATTCCACGTAATGAAGGGTAGGACCAAGTGCAAGTGCAGATAAGAGCGTTTATTAAAGAGAGGCAGGCAGACAAATCCAAATCATGAGACAATACCGTGGTCAAAAACAGGCAATGGGTCAGGGGATCTGCAAACAGGCATAAACGAGGCAAAGCAAGAAACGAGAACGAGAAACAAGAAACAAGATCAAAGAACATGAATAAAAATAAGGAACAGGGTACAAATGCTCGGTATGGTGATAACATTCAATACTTCTCAAAGAGCAAAGAGACTCGAGGGATTTATATGACAAACGTAATCAGGGGTGAAACACAAGACAGCTGAGAACAATGATGACACATATACGGGAAACAACCAATGACAATACAAGGGTGGAGACAGGACATAAACCATAACAAAAGCAAGTGTCTAAAGTAAACAAAGTCAATGTCACTGAAGACCCAAAAGCGTGCGTTCGTATCTGGCTCTCACTGCAGGCTTGCCGCTCAAGCTCGCACTTCAGGTTTCTGAGCACGCTGCATGCTACAGCGCTAGCTCAAGGGAAAATCGTGATAGAACCCCCCACCCCCCCCGCCCCCCCAGGGTGCTCCACCCGGAGCGCCAGAACACAATCCGCTCCCCTGGCAGTCCTGGCCCTCTGTGCAAAATGTCTTCACCTGAACCGGGAGACTGAACGGCATCCTCAGTTGAGTCCTCGGCTAAGTGTTGTTCTTCACCAACTCTGCAGGCTGAACTTGGTTGGCTGTGTCAACAGACTCGGGTGTGAGCAGAATTGGTTGGTTGTATCAGCAGACTCAGGCGTGAGCAGAACTTGGTTGGTTGTGTCAGCAGACTTGGGTATGAGCAGAGCTTGTCCGTCTCGCCAGACTCGGGCCGGAGCAGAACTTGGTTGGCCGTGTCACCAGACTCAGGCCGGAGCTGAATTTGGTTGTCAGGGTCAGCAGACTCGGGGGTGAGCAGAACTTGCTTGTCCATGTCAGCAGACTTGGGCATGAGCAGAACTTGGTTGTCCCTGTCAGCAGACTCGGACGTGAGCAGAACATGATTATCCATGTCAGCAGACTCGGGGGTGAGCAGAACTTGGTTGTCCATGTCAGCAGACTCGGGCGTGATCACAGCTTTTTTGTCCATGTCAGCAGACTCAGGCATGATCAGAACTTGCTTGCCCATGTCAACAACTCGGGCGTGAGCAGAACTTGGTTGCCTGTGTCAGCAGACTTGGGTATGAGCAGATCTTGTCCGTCTCGCCAGAATCGGGCCGGAGCAGAACTTGGTTGGCCGTGTCACCAGACTCAGGCCGGAGCTGAATTTGGTTGTCAGGGTCAGCAGACTCGGGGGTGAGCAGAACTTGCTTGTCCATGTCAGCAGACTCGGGCGTGAGCATAACTTGGTTGGTTGTGTCAGCAGACTCAGGTGTGATCAGAACTTGCTTGTCCGTGTCAGCAGACTCGGGCGTGAGCAGAACTTGGTTGTCCATGTCAGCAGACTCAGGCATGATCAGAACTTGCTTGCCCGTGTCAACAACTCGGGCGTGAGCAGAACTTGGTTGCCTGTGTCAGCAGACTCGGGCGTGATCAGAGCTTGCTTGCCGATGTCAGCAGACTCGGGCATGAGCAGAACTTGGTTGTCTGTGTCAGCAGACTCTGGCATGATCAGAACTTGCTTGCCCATGTCAGCCAATTCGGACGTGAGCAGACCTTGGTTGGTCGCGACGTCGGCATCAGGCATGAGCAGACCTTGGTTGGTCGTGACATCAGATTTAGGTGTGATCAGGACTTGGTTGGTCGTGACGTCGGATTCAGGTGTGATCAGAACTTGGTTGGCCGTGTCAACAGACTCAGGCTTGATCATAACTTGGTTGTCTGTGTCAGCAGACTCAGGCTTGATCAGAACTTGGTTGTCCATGTCAGCAGACTCGGGCATGATCAAAGCGTTTTTGTCCATGTCAACAGACTCTGGCATGAGCATAACTTGGTTGGTCGTGTCAACAGACTCAGGTGTGAGCAGAACTTGGTTGGTCATGACGTCGGTTTCAGGTGTGAGCAGAACCTGATTGGTTGTGATGTCAGTTTCAGGCATGAGGAGAACTTGGTTGGTCGTTTCAACCGACTCTGGCGTGAGCATAACTTAGTTGGTCAGGATGTCGGTTTCAGGCGTGTGGAGAACATAGTTGGTCATGTCACCAGACACAGGCTTGAGTATAACTTGATTGTCCATGCCAGCAACTTGGTGTGGGTGGTCGCCTCATCGATCTCAGACTGGGACTTGGCCTGGAAGGTCACCTTGTCGACCTTTAGCTGGAACTTGGCTTGAGAGGTCATCTCTTCGACCTCGTACAGGAATTTGGCTTGAGAGATCGTCTCTTCAACCTCGGACAGGAACTGGGCTTGAGAGGTCGTCTCTTCGACCTCAGACATGAACCTTGCTTGGAAGGTCACCTCATTGGCCTCTATCAGGAACTTGACTTTATGCTGGAGTTCTGGAGATGAGACTGCTTCGTGGGTCTCATGCTGAATCTCTGGGGATGAAACCGCCTCGTGGGTCTCATGCTGGAGCCCTGGGAATGAGACTGCCTCATGGGACTCATACTGGAGCTCTGCAGGTGAGACCACCTCATGGATCTCAGGTTGGAGCTCTGAAGATGAGGTCATACATTGACCTCGGACAGGAACTTGGCTTAAGAGGTTAACCTCAGACAGGAACTGGGCTTGAAAGGTCGTCTCTTCGACCTCAGACATGAACATGGCTTGGGAGGTCGTCTCTTCGACCTGAGACATGAACATGGCTTGGGAGGTCTACTCATTGACCTCTAGCAGGAACTTGACTTTATGTTGGAGCTCTGGAGATGAGACCGCCTCATGGATCTCATACTAGAGCTCTGCAGGTGAGACCACCTCATGGGTCTTAGGTTGGAGATGGGGATGAGGTTGCCACGTTGACCTCCAGCTGGAACTCAGCAGGTGAGACCACCTTGTGGATCTCAGGTTGGAGCTCTGCTCTTGCATTCTTGTGGAGCTGTTGGCGGGCACACCAGCTGCCCTTGAAACATTCCTGAGAGCAGAAATATGATCCGAGTATCCCAAGTTTATTACAGGGGAGACATTGTAGTTGCCTCGGGTAGTCACACACTCCATAGTTCCGATCCGGGAGGTCTATTTCAGTCCACTGCGGAAACTGGAATGACATGAAGGGTGGCCAGACATCTCCATGTACTCCAGCATGACACTCTCCTTGCTCTCCGGCTGCTTCCATGTTGAGGCGAAGTATTCTGTACTTCACGTAATGAAGGTTAGGATGGATGCAAGTGCAGATAAGAGCTTTTATTAAAGAGAGGCAGGCAGACAAATCCAAATCATGAGAAAATAGCGTGGTCAAAAACAGGCAATGGGTCAGGCGATCTGCAAACAGGCATAAACTAGGCAAGGCAAGAAACAAGAAACAAGACCAAAGAACATGAATCAAAACAAGGAACAGGGTACAAACGTTTGGTATGGTGATAACACTCAATACTTCGCAAAGAGCAAAGAGACTTGAGGGGTTTAAATGACAAATGTAATCAGGGGTGAAACACAAGACAGCTGAGAACAATGATGACACATACGGAAACCAACCATTGACAATACAGGGGAGGAGACAAGATATAAACCATAACAAAAGCACGTGTCGAAAGTAAACAAAGTCAATGTCACTGAAGACCCAAAAGCGTGCTTTCACTAAGAGCTCGTGCATCGGGCTCACGCTACGGGTTTCCGAGCATGATGCATGCTACAGCGCTAGCTCAAGGGGAAATCGTAACAATACCTAGTATTTTGAATAAATATTTTTTCTGTACTAATGACTTGATTTATCTACATTAATTTAACTTCTATGTCAGTTGTGGCATCAAAATACCTTCTTTTTTAATAGTTGTCAAAGATATATGATATAATAAAGTCTCTTAAATAATTAAATGTGCATTTAATGATACATGAAGAGAAGAGAAAAGAAGCATTTATTTGTAACATATAGTACAGCACAGTGAAATTATTATTTTTTTATTCACATATCCCAGCTTGTTAGGAAGCTGGGGTCAGTAGTAGAGAGGGTTATGAGCCTTGCTCAAGGGCCCAACAGCAGCAACCTTGTTGTGATGGGGCTTGAACCCCTGACCTGATCAATATCAAAGATCAAATAATCAATATCAATTACCTAATAATCAATATCAAAGACCTGATAAAGATCAAATGTGTATATACCTCATTTAACTGTTGCCTTAACTGAAGGTAAATACTATATATTTAAAATGAAAGAATTTCTTAAAGCAGTGTGAAATTGAATTATATCATATAAATTACCATAATGTCATGCCATAATTTTACATTTCCCTCAAATTATTGTACAATACTAGAGCTCATCTTCACTTTTCTTTTACATAAATCAATGTTATCATGGCTTCACCCAAATTCCCCCCTTATCCCACCCCTTCCCAAATTTAACCCATGTATAGTACTTTGTTGTATAAGATCCTTCTTTAAATAGGTTAGGTTTTAGCACTTACTCTAAACATTGTAATTAGTTGATGATCAGAAGTTGTGTGTATGAGTGTTTCTAGCACTTTCTACTACTAGTCAGTTAAAGGAAGCACTCAACTCCTCAAACAGTTCAGTGCATAGATTAGATTCTGCCTCATTTGTAAATCGTTTTGAATAAAAGTGCTTGTCAGATGGATAAATGTAAATCTAAAACCCATCTAGTCATAACCCTGTGGTTATTTCATTTTGGGGTTATTGCTGACTTGTATGAGAAACATGCATCAGT